>NC_138370.1:100123773-100182114 GCF_054177405.1 Leptonychotes weddellii
GATATTTATCCTTGTCAGATATATGACTTACAAATATTTTTTCCCATTTATAGGTTACCTTTTTATGTTGTTAATTATTCCCTTTGCTGTGCAGAAGGTTTTAGTTTGATGGTTTAGGTTGTTTATTTTTGCTTTTGTTGCCTTTGCTGTCCAAAGTTTATTTGATCTTTTAAGAGTTAGAGGAAAGAAGGGTGATTTCCTCCCATTTTTTCCCAAAGTATATAAAATTTACTGACTTTTTTCATATCTTAATGAGTTTTTCTTTTTGGTTTTTGCAATAAAAATAGAAGGGAAAAGTGGAGAGAAAGAAAACCCCTGAAGGAGGAGGTAAATGGTTCTTGCTCGTACCCAGCTTTCTCACTTGAAATGTGTCCCCTCGTATCTTTGTGATTTTCCAGTAAATTTCAGCAGACCATTACTGATTTATAATTAACAGTAATCTTAGGAGAACCAGACTAACATTGGCTTTAAAAAATTACAGGTAATATGCATTTTAGCTGGAGAGAAGAAAAGCAGGCTGGAGATTGGCTCTTCAGAGATCAGGAACAAGTGATGAAGGAGAGATGGTTTGCAGGCTTAAAATTCAAACCTTATCTTTTGTTCTTTTGGCCTATTTCAAGTCTCTGTGAGTGGTTTTGGTGGGTGTCATTGTGTAAAACAGTTGTGACTAGCCTGGTCTTCTCTGTCACCTCTGGGGATTCATCTGTATGCATTTGTTCTCTTATAGCCAGGCTTTCAGGGATGAATAAATTATGTGAACATCTGCCATTTACTTAGGTTTTTCTTTTTAACAGCTACTTGAGACATATTTAAGCAGGTGCCGGGGTACCTCATAAAAGAGCATAGAAAATGAAACATAACAGCAAGACTGTGTATAAGGTTTCTAAGATAGGTATGAGATATACTTCTAAGGAGCAATTGTTGAGAACTCATTCTTGGCTTTGTTCTTTATTTAGTCATGGATATGCATTTCTGTCATTGGTAAACTTTAGTCTTAACTAGAAAAACTTAACAACCATCATTACTTTTGTGGCTCAATTTATATTTATATTTAATTGTGTAAATGGCATTCTTTGAATTAATAGCATATATGTTTCACTAAGCCCCCAGATATTGTTTAGCAGTGTTGTAAGCCAGAGGTTTGCAACTCTGGCTGCATATTAAAATTGTTTACAGAGGTTTTAAAAATAAACAGTGCCCTGGCTCCATCCTAAAACTATTGAATTCAAATATGTGGGAGGTGGGCTCTAGGAAACCTTTTTTTTTTTAATTGACTAACGCTCTTGTGATTTTGATGCATAGCACAATTGAGAATAAGTGTATTTAATCACTGCTTTCTCAGATGATCTGTGCTAAAGGATTCGTTTTTTGGTTTATTTCTGATCTATTGTGAACTGATACTTTTAAAAATACAATAAAAATGAATTATTAGGGAAGTGTAATTCAAGGTTCAGTACACCTAAAAATGACTCCATCAAATTGCTATAAATGTTTCTAAATGAACCAGTAGCAGTGAACTTGCAGATTAGCTCTGGTTCTTGGCCACACTTGGTGTAGCCCTGTTTTAAACCATTACTTTCCGATGGTAAGTTGTTAGTTACTGATATCCAAGTGGCATGCAAGTCAACTTTAACCTTGAGACTTCCTCTTTGTAAGGCCTAAACTATAGGAAATTATAGACTTGTATTCCTAAGTACTGTAGACAATTATTTTTACTCACCATTGACCTAGAGTCTCTTTTGCTTTAAATACTCTGCAAAGTTCAAAAATGATAAAAAAAAAAAAAAGCAGTGGTCCTTTTGTAACTTTAGGGAATCAGAAATCCTAGATAAGCTAAGTGTAGAAAGGCATCAGTCTGACTCTTTTTAAACTTGATACTTACCTATGCCAAGCGCCTTAATTTTACATTATGATCATAATAACTTGTCTTTAAATATTGCTTTGTGATTTTCAAAATATTTTACTTCATAATTTTTTGTGTATTTTCATTTAAATTATATAATTGATCTTTATTACAACCTTGTGTAGTGAGTAGGACAGATTATTACACTTACTTTACAGGTTGGAAAAATGAGACTTTAGCTTACATGATGGACCCTGTCTTTCACTTCTGTTGTTTTAGTTGGAAAATAAAAATTGAAACAAGTTACCTGACTCCATTCTAGTTCTGTCACTACACTGTGAAGGTGAAATATAGCAACTTCTATCAGTGCAGTAGTGTTCATGTGACATGATGGCTTAAATCCTGCTGTGGTGTAGATAACTTTTCTAATTTTTCAGAAGAAATTTAAGGCATATGCAGATGTAAGATGTAGTCTCCACACATTTTTGTGGGGAAAGAAACTACAGCATTCTTGCACAAAAGATAAATGATGAAAGATAGGTAAAATTTTCAAAATTACCTCTTTTTTTTTTTTTTTTAACTGCAGAATTTGTTTAATATGGTTGTAGAAGTACCTCGGTGGACAAATGCTAAAATGGAGGTATGGATATATTCTTTTACCATCAAGTGGAAATTATAATTAATGATATAAAAACTTTGTTTCAAGTTGTTTGGCAATATTTTGAACTTGGGATGGTCAACAAACTTCTTTATGGTAAAAACAATTGAAAACATTTTTGTGAACTTCGAATCTAGTTCTCAAATAGCAAAATATTATTCAAGGCTGAATTTACACTTTAAAAAAGAGTGTTTTCCATTTTTGTCTCTCTGGTTTGTTATACACATATTTATTTAATTTTCTTTGACTCCTCTGTCTTTGAAAAGAACAAACATTTTCAAGGTTTATTTAAACAGATTCTGAGATGTATTTTGTTCACAGATATAATTGAAACATATTTATTTGGGACTGATGGCAAGTTTAGTTTCTGAGCACTAACCTGTACTTTAGATTTTACTCTACCAGAAATGAAAGCATTTTCCTGGCCAACTCTTGATTTGTAAGTGCTGTATCTGAGGGCATCTGCTGTTCCCCTGGTTACCTTTTTTTTTATCTTTTCCTTGAGACATGAGCCTATCAGGAACTTCGCTTTTGCCCTTCAGAATTTTATTGTTCCATCTTCAGTTAGGTAAGATTCCTTATAGTTCTGAGTGAAATTTAGTTTATGGTACTTAGTTTCTTTAGTTATTTAAGTCTTGTCCTATAGCTTTGGGTGTGATGGCAAGTATTATTTCAAGTATTTTATTTTTTTTAAAAGATCTTATTTATGTATTTATTTGAGAGAGAGAACATGCAAGCACCCACGTACATGCATGCAAGAGAGCACGTGCAGGCGGGATGAAGGGCAGAGGGAGAGGAGAGAATCTCAAGCAGACTCCTTGCGGGGCTCAGTCTCAGGATACTGAGATCATGACCTGAGCCAAAATCAAGAGCTGGGCATTTAACTGACTGAGCCACCCAGGACACCCCTCAAGTATTTTAATTAAGGATTGTTATATAGATGTATGTTTTTCAGAATTTATATTTATTTATTTATTTATTTATTTTTTTTTCAGAATCTGTATTTAGAGAATTGCCAGTAATTTCACCAGGTCCTAGTAGCATGTTTTGGTTAATATTTTAATAGGGAAAAGTACAAAAAATAGATTCTTTTTTTGGTCTTCCTTCAGAATATTTCAGCATTCTGGCTACTTTCTATCTCAGTTAGGTATAGAATCAAGAATCTGTGAGAGTCTACCTAATTTAAGCAGTGTTTATTCATTCAAAAATGGCTTCAGTTATACTTTATGGGATAGTTTTTTTTTTTTTTTTTTTTGCAAGGTAGTCTGAGTATATTTGATAGAAGGGTAACTGAAATGAAATGACTCGGTGAAAATCTTTAAGTTAAACTTACTATCATAAGGTTGATGGTAAGACACCCAAATTAGTCTCAAAAAGCAGGTAGGTTAATCTTTATCCTTTTGCTATTTCAGTCATTCTATTATTTGTGTTAGAAACGAGTGCATATATAATAGAGTGCCTAAATATATAATCCCATGTTTTCAGACATTTTTTCTTACACAATACTGTAAAGTAGAAATAAGAGCTTAATTTATTTTAAAGTATCTTTGATCAGTAAGTTGGAATATAAATATTTAGCCCGATAATAGCAGACAGATTTAAAATATACAGTTTGAATATAGGATTAATCATTGCTCATCCTCCTCTCCCCTTTTTTCCATGATCTACTTAGATTGCCACAAAGGAGCCATTGAATCCCATTAAACAAGATACAAAGGATGGCAAGCTACGCTATGTGGCGAATATCTTTCCTCACAAGGGTTATATCTGGAATTATGGTGCCCTCCCACAGGTAACATTTTTGTTATAATGGTAAAACTTCTCTGTCTTCTGAAAAAATTGCCTTGTAAATCCTGTGAACTATTTGAATTTAAATTGGTTCTGAGGGCATGTCAGTTTGAGAGATTTGTAAATTTAAAATTTTTTAATGTGGAGTTTTGTAGCAATAAATTTTTTTCAAACTATATATATATCTGTACTCAAGTTCTTGGAGTTAAGCATATAGAACGCTTATATTTGGCATTTGAACACATTTCTTTTTCTGGGCTTGGCAGTTAAGAGTCAGTGAAAAATGTTTTACTTGCTTTACCTTCAGTCATTTCTTTGAATGTGACAAGTTACGTTTTTGTATATATTCATGTATGATAGCATCCTATCTTATCCCTTTTTGTTTTCTTCTCCTGTTTCCTCACCCCTGGGAAATGGTATCTCCTTCCAGATTATTTAGTGAGTAAAACTCAGAGTATGCAGAATCAAAAGTCTAGGTTTAGGAGACATAGAGAAGAATCTATCTTTAATGATTATAAAAGCCATCATATTAGACCATCTGTCGGGATATTTAAGTTTTATATTTTATTTTATTTATTAATTTTAATATTTTGCATGAAATTCCAAAATGCTTTTGGGGAAATAACTGAGAAAAAGGAGTCTGGCTTTATCCCACTCAAAAAAAAAAAAAAAAAAAAACAGCTGCCCATGTAGAATAAATATTTACAGAAAAGAAGAAAGAAAATTGTTTTCTAAGGGGTCAGCCTGCCTTTGATGCATTTAGACCACCCACATGGATACATTCTTGGTTAAAACAAACACTTCTAAAATGATGTACTAAGAATGAGAATGTCTGTTGAAATAATGAAGGCAGGTGTCTGACTCCCCAGGTGCCTAAGTAGACATTCTGTTTGACCAGGCAGTAAGAGGATAAAAAACAATTTTTTTAAGCTTATGGGATACTGTTTGTAGGAGAGGATGTATGGATGAGGGGAAGGCCGAAGAAGCAGTTGGATTGGAGAAAGACAAAACAGGGACATATAAAGTAGAGTAGGCAGGGGATAAACTAAAGTTCATGTATTTGTTTATTTCATGAAACATTTATTAAGGATTTTTGTGCTAGGCAGTGTATAGGTGTTGGGTATACAAAGAAAAATGATATACATACATAAGATCAAGGCAGCATAGTAAGTGACTGAGAATGTGGGTTTTGGAGCAGATGGCACTTACTAGTAATGTGACCTTGGGTAAGTTGCTTTGTCCTTCTGTGCCTCACTTTCTTCCTCTGTTAAATAGAGATGATAAAGTACCTAGTGCATATGGTCATGTTGAAGTTAAATGAATTATTGCACAGTGATCTTAGAAGAGTGCCAAGAGGATAATGATCACATTATTATAGCTACTGGTACTTTTATTATATGGTCTTCCCTCTGAAGGAATTTAGAGGGGGTTATCAACAACTAAACCACTGGTTACCATGGAGCATGATAAGTTTACTAATTCATCTACTAATTCTGAGCTTTTGTAGTTTTTCTATCTAAAGTCCTGACAAATTTTTGTACTCCTCTGGATGTGTTTGAATTTTCAGGGTGCCCCTACCTACTATTATAGTAGTCTGTTAGGTATAGTAGTTTTACTGTAGACTCTAGCAGTCTCTTAATTCATCCTGAACTATTGCCTACTGAAATTTAATAACCATCTAGCATCCAAAATAGCATTTTAAGACTTAAATCTACTAATGTTTTGCTCATATGAGAACCTCTTTCCCATTTTCAAAAGGCTAAAATATAATATTCTTTTTTTAGATTTTATTTATTTGAGAGAGCGAGAGCGCGCAAGCGAGGGGTGGGGAAGAGGGAGAAACAGACTCCCCGCTGAACAGGGAGTCTGATGTGGGGCTCGATCCCAGGACCCTGGGATCCTGATCTGAGCCGAAGGCAGATGCTTAACTGACTGAGCCACCCAGGCGCCCCAAAATATAATATTCTTAGCATGGCTCCTTAACCCTGACTAATCTGGTCTCTGCTTCCTGTTCTAACCTCCTTTTATAGCCATTGTGTTTCCTCGCTTCCATTCCACCACAGTGACTTCTTTAGTGTTTCTAATTCCCCTTGTTTCTATACCAAGGCATCACAGAGCTGTTCCTTCAGTACATACTATATCAGTGCCTGATGTTTGCCAGGCAATGTTGTAAGTACTGGAGGTAAAGTAGTGATAAGAATGACAAAAATCCTTCTGGGTCTTTTATTCTGGACAGAGTGACCCGACAAAAAAAAGGGTAATAAAATGTATAGTGTGTCAAATGGTGGTAAGTGTGTTGGAGAACAGTAAAGCAGGGAATGGGACTAGGATATATTGGGAATATTGCAATTTTGATAAGGAGAAGACCTCTGTGAGAAGGGGTTATTTGAGTGAAGACCTTCAGGAAGTGAGGGGACAAGTACCATGCACTTCTGGGGGAGTCCAACAAGAAACAGGAAGTGTGAAGGTCCCGAGGTGGAAGTAGGCCTAGTGTTTGAGTAACAGAAAGACCAGTGGCTAGAATGGATGTGAGGAGGAGGAAATAGACCTGTAGTCTCTCTGCCATTTTTAACCAGAGATCTTTACCATCTTTTTAAAGTGTGTGTTAGTCTTCAGCAAAAGAATACACTAGATTGCATAGAAGTTATTTACCAAACAATAAGTGAACTGATTAATGTTTATGAAAAATTGAAATTAGGCCAGTTGTTTATGGGAAAGGATAATTGTACCTAATATCTTTTCGCTTCATTTTCACTATCAAGACAGAATGAGTCTGTTAAAATGATAGCCAGCTCCTGGTCCCATTTATATTTTTTATTTCATCTCCAGCTTCTCATCCTTCTTTTGCTCCCTCACTCCCACACTGGCCTTCTCACGATTCCTCTTGTTCTCCAGGCACACTCAGGCCGCAGGTCTTCATCTTTACATGTCCTCCAGCTTGGAACAGGTTTTGCCAGAAATGCACATGGCTTACATCCTTAAATTATGTTTGGTCATAAATCACCTTCTTCATGATGCCTGCTCTGAAAATCCTTTAGAATTTTAACTCTGCCTCCTGCTTCCCTACTTTATTTTTTTCCCTTTTTTATAGAACCTACCAACTTCTAACATGTTCTATAATTTAGTTACTTATTATGTTTATTGTTAATTTTTTCCAGCTAGGATGCAGACTCCAGGAGGACAGGGATTCTGTCTTTATTGTTCATTGACGTCTTCCAACTAACTGCCTACCTTAGTACCGGGCACGGCATAGGTGATTAACAAATATTTGGGGAATGAATGCATTGTGTGTATTACACTTGTTTCATATGTGTGTGTGGGTATTAGATTTTGCTGTTTTCTTATGATTTGTCCTGTAACAGAGGGACATTTGTTCAGAATAGTTACCAAGCCGACCGTGCTTGGAAGAACATTAAGCAGCAGAGGATTGCTTAAGTAGCAGTCTCTCTTCCTCGGCTCGTGATTCATCCGTGTGCTGTCATTATTTCAGATCTTTAGCTGTCTAGACTGTTAAACCTTAATAACTTTTCCCTCACTAGCAGTAATGCCTTCCCCAAAGTTTGGGTTTGGCCTAAGCAAAAATTTTCTTTCCTCTCCCCCGGTTATATTTCCTTGTATAGTGGATTACTCAGTGTTACATCTTCTGAGTGAATATTTAGAAGACCCATTAATGTTAACGGACTGGATAATGTTAAAGGACTAGAATCACGAAATTTAAGATTTCTTTAATCTTTTATTTTTTTTGTAATGCAAAAATTTTTTTTAATTGAAGTATAGTTGACACACAATGTTATATATTACTTTGAGCTGCACAACATAGTGATTGGACAACTCTGTAGTTTATGCTACACTCGCCCCAAGTTTAGCTCCATCTCTTACCATACAACACTATTACAATACCACTGACTATATTCCCTATGCTGTACTTTTATCCCTGTGACTTACTCATTCCATAATTGGAAGCCTGTCCCTCCTACTCCCCCTTCACCTGTTTTGCCAACCCTCTGCCTTCCCCCTAAGATTTCTTCAGTCTTAACGTAATACTGTTGTGTTTTTATTTTGAACTTCATTATAAATTTGGTTCATTGACCCCAAGTAGCATTTAGTACCACTTATTAGCTTTATAACCTGGGACCAGTGACTAAATCTCTTGAGGCCTATTTGTACATCTATATCATCATACCACCTACCCCACAAGATCCTTGTCAGTATTGAATGAGATAATCAGAGTGAAGTGTTCAGCCCCGTAGTGAGTTCTCAGTGATATTTTCTTGACGATGACACCGTTGCCACTGATACTAGCTGCTAACAGTGAGACAGATGGCAGTGGCCTTTGCTCCAGATTGAATCTGTTAAAAGTACAGGTAGTGGCTAGGTGGATCCTCCTTCCCTTGACTTGGTTACTGGAATCCTGATTAATCAGGAAGTAGTTCTCAGGAAGCACCTGTGTGTACAGTTCTGTACAGTTCAATGCTTTTTTCACCTAAAGACCAGAGCATGGTGATTACAAATGTATTAATTAATATTTGTAGATTATAAAGCAGTGATCTCAAACACCTGCACAAGGATGAGAAAGGTTTGTTTTAGGCTAGATCAGTAATGTGTGTATTCTGATTTATTTATTTTCATAGCTTTATAGCCATTCTTTGTGTGAGATTAACATTATATTTCTGTTGATAGTTTCTCTCTTTTTTATGCTTTTCCTGGGTCCATGCTAAAATTTTTCTTTATACGTAGCATATTTATGTATGTACTGGTAGGTATATACCTATGAGTCAGATTGCTTAATTGTGAGCTACACACTTTTTTTACTCTACTAGGTATGCCCAAATTGCTTACAAAAGATATTGTAACAATATACACTCCTACCAGCAGTATATAGTATTCCAGGTGCTTTACGTCCTCACCAGTACAGTTGACCCTTGAACATGAGTTTGAACTGCATGGGTTTGAATCCACTTATATACAGATTTTTACGGTACACTACAGTAGATGTATTTTCTCTTCCTTAGGATTTTCTTGATAACATTTTCTTTTCTCTAGCTTACTTTAAGAATACAGTATATAATGCATGTAACATACAAAATATGTGCTGTTCATGTAATTGATAAGGCTTCCTGTCACCAGTAGGTTGTTAGTAGTTGTTTTTGGGGAGTCAAAAGTTATACTCAGATTTTCAACTGTGTAGGGGTTCAGTATTCCTAACCCTGAGTAGTTCGAGGGTCAGCTGTATTTGGCATTATCAGATTTTTAGGTTTTTGACATAGTGTCTCATTATAGTTTTAATTTTTATTTTTCTGATCAGACTAAGTATCTTTTCATATATTTATAAGTTACTCATGTTTCCTCTTTGAATTACCTGTTCCTGTCTTTGGCCCATTTTGTATTGGGTTGCACTTTTTCTTATTTACTTGTAGAAGTTATTTCTAAATTTTGGATGCTAATCTTTTTCGTACTTTTGTGAAGGAAATATTAAGATTTGGAATTTCCTCTTGTGGATATAGAGCTTTTTTAGTTATTTCTCTGCCTAGCTATCCATTTAAAGCTCCACAAGGGGGCGTAATCAAAGTTTTAAATTTGTCAAGATTTCCTCTCCTGGTGCTTGCTTAAAATTATACTGTATTTTCAAGTTAAGTTAGAAGTCATTTAGCGTGAATCTCTTTTGTAATCACAGTGGAGGCCTGTGCATAAAGTATTAGAGGCAGGACTGGAACTAGAACCATTCTGGTGTTTTTGCTGTAAGGGAAATCGTGAAGAACTTGCCGTAAAAGTATCAAGATTGTATAGCTTTAGAATTTTGCACTTATGTACTTACTTCCTTGACAGGAGGAATAAATTGATAGATAGTATTGAAAGTGGAGTTCTGAGAGTAATATAGACCAACCAATTAATAAATGGGAAATACCCACCAAAACCAAATGAAGTATAGCTTATATGAAGACTGTTTTTGCCTCAGTTCAAGGAAGGAGTTTCTTAAAATTACTGCTGATCAAAATGGACTAAGTTATCTCATGAATCTGTAAGCCTCCTGTTCATTGGTAGTATTCATGTGGATGATGAATGACCACTAACAGTCCTAGAACTCAGGGCTGGGACATATCTAGCAATTGTCTTACATAGGCCATTTTTTTAATAGGTGAGGAAACTGAGATCGGGATGTTTTGGCCAAGGTAGTTTGTGATGGAGGTAGAACTACGGTCTAGGCATCTTCCTTTAGGTTAGAATGACTTTAGCTAACACATTTGTCCCCTTCTGAGGGTGGGAGTAGAGTTAAGGGAAATTCAAGAGAGGCTTCTTGTATCAGGAAGGAAGAACCTCTCAGATATTTTCTGATTCTGCTTCTGGGTTTTCTGATTTCAGTCTTATCTCAGTCCCATCTTGGTTTCTCCAGCGCATCAAGATTAATTTTGTAGCATTTATGACAAATGCTGTACCATTTGCTAACTTGACATTCTCCAGGGTATTGACTGTGTCCGGTTCATCTCTGTTCCTAACTTCCGGCCCAGAGTAGGTACTCAATAATATTTGCTGTGTGAATGGCTGCCTACTTAGGAGATTCTGTGAGTAAGAGAAGGTATTTAAAAGAAGAGAACCATGAAGTAGAATTAGGTTATATCTGAAAGTAATTGCCATTCGGTTGCTGTCATTATCAAAACTTGGGCATCATAACATAATGATGAATACCTTGAGTTCTCATCCCATTGCCACCATTTAGAAAATGTGAGCATTGGGCAAATTTAAATTCTCTGTACTTCAGTTTATTTGTCTGTAAAATGGGGTCAACAATGGTATCTTCCTCATGGGGTATAGGTAGGTGTATGTGTGTGTGTGTGTGGTTGTGTGTATCACTTAGAAAGTGTCTCTCCCCTGTAACCAGTATGTAAAGTTAACAATTATGTTTGTTCTTCTTATATTTTATTATTAATATTAGTTTTTGAGGTAGTGAAATGTAGATTTACTGATTTTTTTTTTTTGCAAGGTGGGGTTTAGTTTATTCCTAAATATAATTTGGACCAGAAGGAAAATATTGGAGTTTATCTAGGGTTTAGCTGTAAACAAGAGTATACTTTTAAAATTATCAATATAAAATTAGAGGAACTAAGTTTGAATAATCTGAAATTATTTCTACATAACAGTCTTGAGGTGACGCAGTCTCTGCGCATGTTGTAATGTATATCTGAGGAAAATAATTTTAGGGAACTTTTACAGTTCCATTTAGAATCAGGTAATTATGAGGCTTTTGGAGAAGGATGGTGCCTAACGGATATTTAAATTTGATAACAAATTTCTGGTATGCTGTTCATTTATAGAAATGCTCACGTGTATATTTTGTAACCAGCAGGGTATACTCTTCTCAGTAAACCAAAGAGTTGACATCTTTTCACGCTCTTGTGAAGGTCTTGAGATTTGATGGCAAAGTAGCGGATTTTTTAAATGGAATGAAATGAGACAAAAATAGATTTTTCTTTTATTTGGTGTAGATTCTATCTTGTTCTTTAGCTTATGAAGGGAAAACTAGGTTTTTTCTAGTAGAAGTCATTTATTTTCAGACACAGGGAGCCAGACCCATTGCTGTTACTGTGTCAAAGGAAGCAATGAATGATGGAAGCAGCAGTTTAGGCAGCCCGTGGAAGTGACGCAGACAGTGGAAACTTCTGAACTGAAACTTGAAAAGAGAGCATGAATTCACATGCTGACTCAACTTGGAAGAAGAGTATGTTTGGAAATACTGCCCACTTTCAGATGTGATTATACAGAAAAATGAGAGACCAGAGGGAGGAGATACTATAAATCTGTCTTAATTATTATGATGGTTAGGGTTGTACTGGCATGTGGGTGTGGAGCCTGTGAAATTTCTGAGAAATTTCCCTTTGGATTATGACTATCTATAAAACTTCTGTGATCATGTGGAAAGACTAAGATACATTATAGTGAGCATTAACCTACATTTCTGCCTCCCCCTCCCTTTTTTTTTTTTTTAGACTTGGGAAGATCCCCATCGAAAAGATAAGAGTACAGACTGCTGTGGAGATAATGATCCTATTGATATTTGTGAAATAGGCTCAAAGGTTTGTTTCCTGGACCCTGTTATTCTAATATGTGTTCCAGTTTGTTCATGCCATAAAACTTCAGTTCTCTTCGGAAGGCACCAGCTCTTCAGCTCTCCCAAGGTCTGGCCTGTTGCTCCCTCTGATGCGAGTCCCTTTTTGTATCTTTCTTTCCTTCTCTTAGGCTAGGGGTTGGTAAACTGCAGCCCATGGCAAGTGCAATATAGTGCACCACCTGTTTCTATCAGTAACACAGTTATGCCCATTCACTTACGTATTGTCTGTGGCTGCTTCTGTCCCGAAGTTGAGTAGCAGCAGAGACCATACAATCCACAAAGTCTAAAGTAACTACTGACTGACTTTTTACGGAAGAAGTTTGCTGAGTCCTGTCTTCAGCTTCCTTGCCCATTATCCAGACAGGAAATTCAATACTGAATAAAGCCAACTCGGATTCTTGTCTTTATGTCTGCTTCCAGGTTTGCCAAGACCTACTGGGGAAGAACAAAACCTGCAATTTCATAGGGTGCTGCTACTGATAGAATTCTTTGTGCTTTTGGTCCATTTTTCTATTTTCTATTGCATTTATTGCCAATACTTGTTGTTGTTCCCTGTTGACATTCAATTCCTTGCACTTTGTTCTAACTGAACAGTAGAACATTTTGTCTTTAAATTTTGTCGAGCACATAGGAACCAGCAGATGAAAGCTCCCTCATCTTTTCTTTTTGGACTACCAAACTACCCGGGTTTACAAACATTATTTCTTTCCTTTCTTCTCTTACTGTGAGAACGGTCTTTCTTACGTAAGACCTGGGCTTCCACCTGTAACAGTATTTTCTCACCCCTTCCCTGTTCTTTATTCACAACTTCTCTTTCTTTATTGGCCTCCTCCCCTGTGCCTTCTTCCCCTTCACATGAAGACTCATAAAAAGAGTTTTCAGCACTCATCTGCATCTCCTACTTTCCATGGAATCTTCAAACCTATTTCAAAATTGTTTCCATGCCCCCAGTATTTCCGTGAAACTGCTCTCAGAAAGGTCCCTGCTAACTTTCTTTTAGCCAGACCTAGCAGGCTTGTTTCCTAGGCTTTGTCTAACTTGAACTCACTGTGGCATTTTATACTGTTCACTCTTCCTTCTTGAAACAGTCTCCTCACTTGACTTTGATTGTATCATACTATCCTGGTTGTGCTCTAATTCTGCTTCTTTCTTGGTTTCTTTTCAAGATCCTATCTCTAATTCTTAAGTATTGTTTGGCTTGAGGGTTGTGCCTTTGTCCAGCTCTTCTCTAATTGGATCTCCCTTCATTTTTCTTCCTTGGGAACAGGTTTTTTTTATTTTTGCCTAGTTTTGTTTTTATCTTTGACCTAAATTTCTTCAGCATTTGGGACTTTTTATTGTTTAAGAAAATTGTAGTTATATTATGGAAATAAAATCAAGCATAAACCTTCCCTCACAATCCTCCTATCCCAATAAATCATATAGTTGTTTTTTTTTTTTAAGATTTTATTTATTTGACTGAGACAAAACACAAGCAGGGGAGCAGCAGAGAGAGAAGGAGAAGCAGGCTCCCTACAGAGCAGGGAGCCCGATGCGGGGCTCGATCCCAGGACCCTGAGATCATGATCTGAGCTGAAGGCAGATGCTTAACCGACTGAGCCACCTAGGCGCCCGGTCATATAGTTTTTATCTTTCCATGTTTTCTTCTTCTTGGGGTAAATACATAAACATTTTGATTTTGTTGGACATTTTTTCCATTTTATTTTTTGTTACACAGTTAGTATAGTTAAAGGTTTTCCTGAATATAGCTTTTCCTTTTTAATTTCTTTTGGGAGAACTGGCTATAGGAGGCAGGGTTTCTAGAATGGCCTCTCAAAGATGTTTGCCCTAATCCCTGGAATCTGTGAATATGGTAATACGTCACTCCCTTGGTTATATTATTTTATATAACAGTTTACTTTAAAGAAGGATTATCCTGGATTTTCCATGCAGATCCAGTGTAATTAAATGAGTCCTTAAAAGTAAGGAACTTTCTCTTGCTGCTGGAAGAAGAGGAACTCAGTGGTTCAGTGTGAGAAGTACTGATATTTCATCGCTGGCTTGAAGATGGAGAAGGGGGCATATGAAAAGGAATGCACTTGGTTTCTAGCTGCTTAGAGCAGTCCCTAGTTGACATCCAGCAAGTTAGTGGGGACCTCAGTCCTACAACTACAAGGAACTGAATTTAAGTGGATTCATTTTTAGAACCTTCAGATCAGATCCCAGCCTGTGCAACACCTTGATTTTGGCCTCGTCAGGTTGTTAAACAGAGAATCTAGTAAGCAGAGAATCTAGCCGTGTTGTGCTTGGACTTCTAACCTGTGGGAACTGTGAGACAATAAATTTACACTGTTTTAAGCCTTTAGGTTTGTCATAGTTCGTTACACTACAGTAGAAACACGGGATAACAGGCTTTAAGCAGTTTTACTTTCCATGGTTTCCTTGTATGGATTGGGTCCAGCTGGTTTTACCTCATTCAAATTCAGAATCAACGTAGAACTTTTACTGTAGACCACTGTTATATTCTGCTCATACCAGGCCCCTGAGAAGTTAGCAGTTGACAAGTGTGAGCTGATGAATACATGTAGAGCCCAGAGAGAAAAAGAATATTAATATCTGTAGAAGACCTCTTCTGTTCTAGTTCATGTATGTGTTACAGCCTTTGCTCTTTACTTCAAGGAATAAGTGATACAATCTCCATTTCACTGTTGAGAAACCAAGTTCTAAAATAATTGCCTGAAGTAGTTTGCCTAATGTCACCTTTAGGAATGGTGGAGAAAGACTTCAGCTTCATAATATTTATGACTTAAAAATCCTATCTTTTGAAAGCTTTTCCATAATAGCTAGAAAAGTTGGTAATAACCCTAGTCTGATTCTGCCTAAAACCTTTGAGGCAAACCTACATTGTTTCAGAATCTCAACTCATTTTTCAGTGATAGACTCTACTGGACACACTAATTTCCTTGGAGGGGGTAGATTGATAGTTTTATAATGAAACTGGGAAAATAAGTTTCATCTTGTAGCCAGTGCAGTTTATTCCTTTAGTTAATGAGACCTGAAATAACATTTAGTAAATATGAAATCAGTGTTAATCACCATCTAAAGAACAGGTTGGTTGTTGTTGGTACAGTGCTCCTTTCTTTTGTGTCTGGCTGTGCGAAGAGTCCTTAAATCATCTAAGGAACACAATAGTAGAAAGCGTCTTTGAACACTATGTTGTAAATGGACAAAGGGAAGGGAGCAAAGTCCTGGAAGTTGATAATAGAGTTAGAACCACATATATAGAAATTTAAGGTTGTTGAAATTCCTTGAGGGATTATGTATTATTCACTTGGTGTCTAACACTGTGTGTTCTGCATACATTTGTTGAACTGATTTAGAATAAATTGAATTGTAGAAGGTTCATAAGAATTTTACGATTTGTTCTTAAGTATCTTATTTTGAGTTTTTGGTTTGCCTGAGAGTTTCCTTTCCAGTCTTTAAAGGTATTAGAGCAAGACAGTGGTTTATCTAATCCCTTTCTGTTGCTTATGAGATCAGAGAGCAAGTATCATTCTGATGAAACTTGATAATCCCCAAACATGCTTCCTGTTTGCCCTTGTAACCATAAATATCTCAAATCAGCTCTTAATGTTGTGTGAAGTTTCAAAGTAAATTATTAATTTTTGTGAATAAAAATAAAATTTACAATGTGCTTTTTAAAACTACACATGATTCTTAGGAATTCTGATAAGACGCCCCTGCCACCAAAGTCTTCTGCAGGGTCCTCAATTGGAACTGTTGACATTTTGGATGGATAATTCTATTATAGGGGACTGTCCTGTTCAGCATCCCTGGCCTCTTCCCACTAGATGCTAGTAAAACCTCCCCATTTTTGACAATCAAAAATGTTTTCAGGCATTGCCAAATAGTCTGTAGAGGGCAAAATTGCATCTGGTTGAGAACCAGTGATCTAGTTTATCAGTGCGTTAACCAGTGTGGCCAGCCTTACACTGGTAATTATATGATAACTTCAAATTTGAACATTTTTGTTTTATAAAGGCTCTCCTGGCATGAGGTGTGTAAGTCTCCCCAGTAAGACTGGAAACCTTTGAGAACAGAGATTCTTTCTTTTTATATACATAGTGTTTAATATAGTGATGGGTATTTAATAGAGCTTAAACATGTGAGTCTGGCTAATATAATTGTGCATTTTTCCCTAAAAGTGAGATTTTGGTTTACTTTATAAAGTCACACTAAATTTTTGTGTAATTAGTTGTAACTAATTACAGATTCACACAGAATTATATTAAGATTTTAGATTCATTTTGGAAATGTTCTGAAAGGATTTATTTGACTTCATGGTTTCAGATCTGGTTTTTTTTTCTTCTCAAATTTCAAGACATAAAAGTGACTTTCTTTTGCATACCTTGCTTTCCAAATGTAAAAGCTGCATTTTGAGTCATGAAGGAATTTGTTCTGAAGCATGTGTTCAAATTTTAACTTTCAGTGAAATTCTGTAGAGCAAACCAAACCTTTAAAAATAAAAGGATATAGAAAGAATGCATGCATATAAACTTGTCATTGGCAACTTGAGGGAACCACTGAAATAACTTTCTTTAACACATGGAACATCTGCTTCAACATCATGCAGTTTCTTGGTTTCCTTTAAAATCTTTTTAAAGCATTTTGTGAAACCTGTTTTATCTGTATTTTTAACATGTTAATTCTTTCATTGTCATTCATTATCTTAAGGCTGTATTCTAGTATGTTAAAAATTTACTTTTCACTAGTGACTGATAAATGTGGTTTGTAAAACAATTTAGAAGGATTCTCAGGTCTCTTTTTTTATCCCTAAGCAGCGAAAGCGAGGTTTATAGTGTGCAATGATATACATAGGTTTATTTTCTGTTTAGTATGAGTTTCTAGGCCTAGTACATTAAATTGCAAGATCTATAAATAGCTTCAGTTTCCAAAAGGGACCCAGAAACTTAATTTTTTTTTTTTTAAAGATTTTATTTATTTATTCACGAGAGAGAGAGAGAGAAGCAGAGGGAGAAACAGGCTCCCAAGGAGCAGAGAGCCCGATGCGGGACTCGATCCCAGGACCCTGGGATCATGACCTGAGCCGAAGGCAGATGCTTAACCATTTGAGCCACCCAGGCGCCCGAGAAACTTAATTCTAAAAGGGATACCATAAAAGGCTTTATGACTGTTTTTACATTATCTTTAATTATTAAAGCTTTATTAATTTTCAGTCTGTAGTGCTTTTAATCTTTCACATGGGTTTTTATGATATATGAGTAAATTTCTCCAAAGCCTTGCAAATGCTGAATTTCTTTTCTCTTTAAAGGTTCTTTCTTGTGGAGAGGTTATTCATGTGAAGATCCTTGGAATTTTGGCTCTTATTGATCAGGGGGAAACAGATTGGAAAATAATTGCTATCAATGTGAATGATCCTGAAGCCTCAAAGTTTCAGGGTAAGTCTTTAACTTCCAGAAATAGAAGTAAATCGGTGTGGCATTGGAATTCTTAGAATTTAAAAGGGGCTCATCTAAAATACAATGTGTATATTTGGAGTTAAATTTATGTGTTTTATTTTGTTATGCTCTCTCCATCCACAGAATATAAAGGGCAGTCCGTTTTGATTGTGTCTGAGTTGTGTCATATTGCTGGGAAGAACAAAAAAGAGAAAAGGATATAGACAGGTGGTACTTCAGACTAAGAAAAGTACATACTATGGGTTTCCTTTCTCCTTCCCTCTATTCCTTCCCTCCCCCTTCCTTCCTTCCCTTTTTTTTTTTTTTTTCCTTAAATCTCTCTTTTGTTCATTTGGGTAACAGGAAGACTAAGGGAGAAGTGTTCATCAAGGACATAAGGTGTTTCTATACCTAGTTTTTGTTCTGTGTTGCAAAAACGGGGGGAAAGGTAACTGCTCTTGGACAAAATTTTGATGTCCCAGAAATAGCTTCTTATGATAGAGAGTTGACTTTCTTGGAATTGGACAGACCTCAGTTTGAGTTCTGTACTACTTCCTACCTGAGTGACTTTGGGTAGATCATTTAACCTTTCTCAATTTCAGTTTGGTCACCTATAAAGGGAGAGAGTTTTACCTCCTTGTGAGCTTGTTGACAATAAGAGATGATTTACTTAAAGCATCTGTCACATAGTGAGTGTTAAAAATATGACTACTATTATTATTCTTTGACTATTTTCCCCCCTATTTATCTAACCTTTTTTCTTTCAGTTTCATTCTTTTTCAGGTTCCTGGTTCCCTCTAGACCTCAATTCTTATCTGGAAGATATATCATTTCTGAATTGACTGAAACTCATTAACACTTATGTGTTAACCTCTCTTAATTTATGTGCATTTAAAACCTTTTCTTGCACATGGAACAGCCAGAGAGAGATTTTATGCCATTCTTGCATGTAATTGAGAAAAGAAAGGGTCTGATAAGGTGAAGTACAAGTAACCTCAGGGGCAAAACTAAAGCATAAAAACTACAATTAAAATATGAGACTTGAGTCCATATCCATGTATATTTCTTGTCTGTCTTAATATTTTACCCTGGGTTTCTTTTTTTTTTTTTTTTTTTTTACCCTGGGTTTCTTTATTACCATATTTCTCGGATATATGTATGTAAGGAGAGTAAAATACACAGTTAAAATTTTTTTAATGCGTTAACTGCTTCTCAGATGAGAACTGATAACACAATGGTGCCAAAGCCAGCCAAAACAAATCCGCTAACTAATCGATTCGTGATGTGGCACACTGAAGTCATGAAACTCTGCTAAGGGATTTCCCCCTTTAAACTGGAAAGGCCGCAAGCCTGAAAGAAACTGTTTATTAGGTGGAATACACTATTCTTTAGCCCAGTCCTGTTGGAGATGTGATTTAACATTTTAAACTCTCACCATATGCAAAGCACTAGTACCTGTTCTAGTGCATATTATTATTTTTAATCTAAAAGGTGCTCCAAGGATTTAAATAACTTGCCCAAGTTTGCACATCCATTAAATAGTAGACCCATGACTTGAACTCATTTCTGTCTGATTATAAAGGCCATTGTCCACCTACGGTACTGTACTGAGCAATTCATACTTGATTATAGTAATATGGTTTTTGTAACTAGCAGGATTGAAACCAGATTACATAAGGCTAAGTACCTTACCTCCTTCTTGAGTTTCCTAAGGGTTAGAATGAAAAATTTTAACTCTCTTTTGACTTTAATTCTGCTGAATAGAGATGACTTTGCCCTTTGGCATCTTCTAAATTCTTTTGGTGTATGCTTGTACAAAAAGACATGCAGAAATTCTGAAGTTTATTTGGGTTGAGGTGACATCAGACTAGAATAATTACAACAAGAACTTGTTTTGAAAGAAAAAAGGGACTTTTTTCCATTCCACTAGAAGGAACACATACCTTCATCATGAAAAATACAACAGTGCTTCTTCAAAATACGTTTTTAAAGTCCTAAAATTAAAAGATTATATGAGTGTTATTGACATATTTTGCTCTGAAATGGTATGCTGACTTTTGTATTTATTTCCTGAATGATTAAGGTATACAGAGGGAAAATGGATATTATTTACTTTAAAGATACTTGCATGTTGTTCACTCTGGTTAGTACCTGAGGTAATAACTCTCAAATATCTAGATTTTGTAAAGTAGGTTTTATAGTTTTAAGAATTAGAGGTATTTTCTTTTATTACTTCTCATTCCTTTTACCTTCACATTATTGTAATATATTCTACATATCTTTACTGAATTTTCTTTTCTCTTATTTTACAGTGACCCAAGGAAAAAATAGATATAGGTACAAAGTAAAAGGCTGAAAAAATTGTAGTATAAGTATTTTTTTTTTTAAATCATGAATCATGGAATACTAGATGACCCTACATAGGAGCCTTTATTTTTAATTTAAACTCAAGTTTTGATTTATATTTACTGTATCTCTCAAACATCATCCAGCTGTTCTCCCAACTATTTCAGACAAAAGAGAGTTTTTGTTGTCTTCCTGCTTAAGCAGATGTTAATGGACAGAAATCATTCTTAATCTTAACTTTTTTCTTCACTACTTAGCCTGGTGTTGTCTGTGTTTTCATTAGCACCTACTAAAGGGGGGTATTAGGGATGAGAATGGAAAGATGTTCAGGAATTACAGGGGTTGAAAGCTTCCTAAATTTGTGTAGGAATTTTTTAGAAGATCAGTTTGTA
Source organism: Leptonychotes weddellii (assembly GCF_054177405.1). Taxonomy (NCBI): domain Eukaryota; kingdom Metazoa; phylum Chordata; class Mammalia; order Carnivora; family Phocidae; genus Leptonychotes; species Leptonychotes weddellii. Next base: position 100,144,343 of record NC_138370.1, read on the forward strand.
TGATTTAATTATACTCTTTAATAGGGTTTTCTTATAATAATCTATCTTCTAAAGGTACCTAACTTATAATTCAGTAGGAGCTTAAGACCTTGGCAGGGGGAGGGGACCTTAGAAATAAAGGAATCATTTCTTGATTTTGAGGTTAGGTGAAATGCCTATTACAACAACCTATGATTTTATTACAGTAAGATAAAAATGTATATTTGGATTCGTATGATTAAATAAATATTAGCTAACAATATTAGCTAACAGATACTAAAAATTTATTGCTGTTCTGTCTCTACTGTACATCTTTGAAAATTAACAATATTTAATCTTACATTTGGTAACATTTAAAAATTTTATTATGTGTCCCTTTTAAAATCACGATGACAGGATTGTGGCTGGCATTTTTAATTATAAAAATAATCATATACTTGGAAATAAAAACTCAGAAGGGTAATAAAAAGGTATATGAAATAAAAAGTAAAATTCTCCTTCCCCCTTCTCACCCGCTGTCTGACTTCTCATCTCTTCTTCCTTATGTTTTTAGTTCTCCTGCGTGGTTGCTTCTCTACTCGAAGCATTTTATACCTCTCTTCTTAATTTATGTTTTTTTCCCTTTTGACTCAGGTTGCTGCTTTGAAAACCAAAGGAATTTAACTTCTTAAACATTTAAATTTTATTACCATATTTCATCTTTGATTATCTTAAATAACTCTAAGTAATACACTTTGAGCTCTATTTATTGCTTCATTAATTTTGAACAGTAACTTGTGGTTGCCCAGTATAGAACTAGGGCATTGAGGTTTCTGTTATTTCTCTGTCCTTTACAGACCAGCTTCTCTGAACTATACGTTAGCTCTGTATGTCTAAATTTATAATGTTTAAATTCTGTTCTTTAACTGTTTTTTATGTTTGGTCTCTTGAATCTGAAAATTGAAAAATAACAACTAGCAGTTACAGTCTTTATGTGAATATTAGTTACCTCCTTTATCATACTTTTTATTGAAAGACCAGTTATGGACACAAAAGAACAGCTTGCTGCACAGCAATCATCATGGGGTTTCTTTTCATTGCCCTGGGTTAAGAGTTCTGTTTTTTCTTAGATTCTTTCATGTCCTCTTTTTTGTTTTCCATTTTCATTGTTGGCCAGTATGCATTTCCCAAATTTTTTTTTTACAGAAAATGCATGGGAGATTGATTCTGAGTCCATACATGTTGGAAATGTCTTTTTTTTTTTTTTTTGGTCACCTTCTCTTTAATAATTAACTTTGATATATAATGCAGTAACTTTAAATATAAATTAGTGTGTATGAATTGGTATTTTTAATCACAGAGGAGTAAGTGATTTTATAACAGTTTAAACATTTGTTATCTATACTTCTTGGCATTTTTATTAGATGGATCAACAGAAGGAAAGGTTAAAACCATGTAGGAAAGAGTAGCTATCTGGAATTTTTTTGATTCTGTAGTTTTCTGAGGATGTGTGTAATACAGAAATTCATAGAGAATTTTTTATTTTTACACATTTTCATTGTTAGACATTTAAAAAATAAATCCCTTTTGTTAATTTCCACTACCTTAAGAAAAAGAAGCTGGGGCACCTGGGTGGCTCAGTTGGTTAAGCGACTGCCTTCGGCTCAGGTCATGATCTTGGAGTCCCGGGATCGAGTCCTGCATCGGGCTCCCTGCTTGGCAGGGAGCCTGCTTCTCCCTCTGACCCTCCCCCCTCTCATGTGCTCTCTGTCTCTCTCATTCTCTCTGTCTCAAATAAATAAATAAAATCTTTAAAAAAAAAAAAAAAGAAAAAGAAAAAGAAGCTGTTTTTTGACATGATCAGTACCTATTTTTTCTTTTTTGAAAGCAGAGAAGTCTGTTTTAATTTATAGACAGCATGTCCTTCCATATTTTCATATATATTTTTTAAATGAATTTTTTTTTCTATATTAATTCATTTAATTATGATTCTGCAAGGACGTTTTAGGGTTATTTTATTATAAAATAACTTTTTTGATCCAAATGAATGTATGTGCAGAGTTTGATATAATATCCTGTTTTAATATTTATAGTTTTTAACTTTGACATGACTAAACTAAAACTAGCCATTGCATTAAAGACCATGTTTCACTTAGAAGCTGTGGTTGCTGGCTGTATTTCTGTAAGTTTAATCTTATTTAAATCTTCAAGTTTTGCCTTCTGAAACTGGAGTAGCCACTGTGAAAAATCTAAAAATAGTCTAAAATAACATTTAAAAACAAATTCTTTGTACTCCCTGATAGAAAATCGGTCACTTTGGCTGGCTCATTAACACCTGAAGAGCACTAAGACCATTTAATACACTGTAATTAGGTTCCAGGCTCTCATACTCTTAATGGTACCTTAATGGCCTGAAAGAGTTAATAAGACTCCCAGGGCTCCTAAATTGTTACTAGGGAATGCCTTGGCCATTAGGGATAATAGCGCTTGGTTATGAGATAACCAAGTTCAGAGCTTTTTAAGAAGATTAAAATGCTAGGGCATGTGTAAATTTCTCCTTTGGCTAAATTAACCACCTTCTATAATGTAGAGCTTCATATATTCTCCAAACAGATGTTTGAGCCTCTTCAGACCTGCCAGTGATGCCTAAGGACCTTATGTCAGGTGACATAACATTATAGGAGGTTATTTAGGCCCAGAAGCCACTTCAGCTTTCAGAGTGTTAAATAAATGACAACTGTTGTCTCTTGTCCTCTTTTTAAATTGTTACTTGTGCAGTGATACTGTTTTATAAAATGAAAAATTAGGAAACAAAAATGGAAATCAGAACAATTATATTGATGTAGATACATTCTGGGATGAATAAATCGCATGAGTGAAAAGGGATTATTTAAAATGAGGCAGTTGGGAATTTTTCAAAGGCTGGCATTGTACTTGTCTTAGAATTATCATAATTTATATGTATTTGATATACGTAGAATTTCAACTTACATTTAGAGAAATTTAAAAGTCAAGTAAAACTACAGAGTTCCCTTTATGTCTTTCAAGACAGTAATATACATGTGAAACCAAATCTGTTTGGCTCAAATTTTCATTTGCTAAAAGAACATCTGGTGTCCCTGCAATTATTATTTTAAAAATAAGCAAATTAACATGGTGTTTGATTTCCGTACTTTATAAAAGACAGTTTAATAGTGTTATTTAGGGGGAAAAATAGAGAATAGCATAGAAATCTTAAGGAAGATATTTGTGTTAACCTTATAACCAGATGGCCTGGAGCTCAGTTTGCTTTTCTGTGCATGTACTCTCTGGGACAGAAAGGGCTTGCATGTCACCATTGTCATCCCCAAAGCTCTAACATTTCTGCAGCAATTCCTGTGTGTCTAGTAACTATGCTGAGTGCTTCTTTTGGAATATCTGTTTAATGTTTACACAAGCTCAAGCAAACTGTGGTAATGTCTTCCCCCTCTTTTTTTTTTTTTTTCCCCCAGATTAAGAAACTGAGGCAGTGCCATGGGGGTGGGGGTTGGTTAGTAATTTGTCTAACATACAGGGAGCCACTGGAATCCACCTGGGCTCCAGAGCTCATGCTGTTCACTGCATTCCACCACCCCTCTGAAGAGTACTGGGGTAGTTGAATGTATCCGTGGCCTTGGGCAGTGTTGCTTTCTGAGAGTACTGACCATTTGCTCTTAAATCATTTCACATCAGTGGGACACTTAAGATTAGAGGTCCCAATAAAAAGATGGCTTTTTTTGATCTTCATTCCTTTGATTTCATTAATTGGGATAGGCTTGGGTGTGTAAGGATGGGGTGTGGGAGGAGGCAGTTTGAGGAACAGGGATGAATTGAGTGAAATGTACTATAATTAAGAGTAGAATTTGGGGCGCCTGGGTGGCTCAGTTGGTTAAGCGACTGCCTTCGGCTCAGGTCATGATCCTGGAGTCCCGGGATCGAGTCCCGCATCGGGCTCCCTGCTGTGAGCAGGGAGTCTGCTTCTCCCTCTGACCCTCCCCCCTCTCATGTACTCGCTCTCTCTCATTCTCTCTCTCTCAAATACATAAATAAAATCTTTAAAAAAAAAAAAAAAAGAGTAGAATTAAATTACTGGGAATCTTTTCCTTCTTTTTGAAACCTTGACCTCTTTCAGTGCTGTTTAGGTTTTAGTCATATTCCTGTGAAGATGTGGTGAAGAGTAGGGGAGGCCTAAATTCTAAAATCCCTCTTGTGTAAGTTACTGACCTTGGAAACGTCGTGTAACCTCTGGAAGCTTTAATTTCTTCATCTCCAAAGGTGCAGGAATGATCCTGTAATGGGAAAAACCCTAGGGATCATTTACCGATCTCTAAATTTTGGTTGTTCTAGGAAATATTTTTAATTCATTATTTTCAGCCTTCTTTTAAAGTAGAAACACCTAAATAAATTATCTTCAAAGATAATGCTGAAGGAAACAGTTTAAAGGATTATGAGGTAGATTTCTGGGGGACATTGGCACATCTTTTTTTTTTTGTTTTTAAGATTTTATTTATTTGAGAGAGCGTGCATGCACAAGCAGGGGTGGGGGGCAGAGGGAAAGGGAGAAACAGACTCCCCACTGAGCAGGGAGCTTCAGTCCCAGTATCCTGAGATCAGGGCATGAGCCAAAGGCAGACACCTAACCCACTGAGCCACCCGGGCGCCTGGCACATCTTTAAGTACTCTAGGGTAGCTTTTACACGATGGAGCTGTAACTTCATTGATGGTCTTTCCAACCCAAAACTGGAGTATTTAGCCACTTTGTTACACGTTTCAAATTAAATTAGGAAACTATTTGAATTTCTGCCATGTACAAGGCACCTGGATGGTTTTTATTTTACTGGTCATATAAAGTTTTTTGTGAAATGGCAGTGAATATTTATATTTTCGGGAAAAAGAGTCTACCAGCTCTTTTCCAAGAGGTTTTTCTGATACAATACAGATAGGCCTCTGTGTAGAATTACCTTGTTTGGTATAACCTACTTTGATGTGTGTTCATTGCCATTGTTTTTCATGCTATTAATATATACTGGTACAGGTGTTGATAAGAGCAGAATTAGTAGAAAAGGGTAATGGAGAAGGAAAGGTCAACAAAATTGGGGTTACTGCCCCTCTGTCTGTGTACTATTAAGCATAGATGTGTAGAGCTGTGTGAAAAACAAAGTCTTTTAGGGATCTGAGTAAACAAACTATTCAAACTATTAAGTCACTGAGCTAGAGCCTCTCTTTGTGATGCAGAAAATACAGTGTGTGTTATGGAATTGGAACTGTTTCTTGTGAATGTTTATAAGCTATCATTAGAAACATATGTTCTTGCTTCCCACAGATTTTGTTTAGAGGCCAGTTGTGCACATATTTAGCTCTGTGAGTGCAGCAGTTCTAGTATTGGAACGAGAGCTTTGTGCATTTGCATCATTTCCTTTGGTAAAGTCCCATAGAATTGGGAGCTCTTTTTTCCTTTTTTTTTTAATCCTCTCTGGACAAAATTTCAAGCATGTGATCATTTCCTAGTGTTTTTTTGTTTTTTTTTTTTTAATAATATGAGCAAAGAGATATGGTATTACATTTATGTAACTGATTTTTATCTAAAAATTTAAAAAAATCCTCAGCTGATTATATGCTTCCTTCCCTTCATGTTATGGTTTGGTGGAAATAATCCAGATAAAAACAGCATTTTAATTTTTTTCTCCAGATGTTCTTCATGGAAGTACAGGTGGTTCTCAGTTTGGGGATGTGGATAGGAAGTAAGAAATGTGCATCTGTCTGTATAGTTTGCTAAAGCTCCTTGGGTGATTCTGATAGATTTATCCAAGTTGAGAATCATTCTATTAGCTTATCCTCTGCTGGTTGGATATTCAGGTCTTGAATCTAGAATAATTGATAATAGTTTTGATATACATTTAAGTGGGAGATGTAATCACCTAATCAAATTTGAGGATATCCCTCCCCCACCACACACATACCTACAGGTGTCACCCCGTATTTAAAGCTATTATATTAAGATTACTCTGTATCCTTTGAGATCCTGAGTAAATTTTGTAACCCCAATTTCCTAATTTATCTGAAGGAAATAAATAATATCTAATTTACAAATTTTGAAGCTTCAATGACATACTATTACCGAGCATTTAAAAAATTTGTTTTGCCAAGCTGATAGATGAAAAATGGTATCTTCATTTAATTTTGCATTATTCTACTTAATGCTAAGTAGATAGAGTGTCTTTTTCATATATTTATTGGCTATTTGTATCTTCCTTTATGTGAATTGCCTATGCATATTGCTCACCATTTTTCTATTGAGTTGATATATGGAAATTGCTTGGATATTTTGGAAGTTAATTCTTTATTAATTTAGGTTGCAAATATTTTCTCCGCATCTGCAGAGATACTGTTGCCTTTTGGCTTCTAGATATTTCAATTTTGATGTATTCCATTTTATCCATCATTTCTATACACGACTTTAACATTTTGATTCTTATTTAAGGATTTCTTACCCCATAGTCAGAAAGATGTTTTTCTTATTTCCATTTTGTTCTTTTGTATTTTAATTTTTTTTACAATTGGATTTTTAATCTGTATGGAATTTATTTTATTTTTTCCATATGTACAATTTTCCCATCACCATTTAACAGAAAAATCTGTTCTCTTCCCAGTGTTTTGAAATGTCTCCTTTATCATATATTGCATTCTTACTTATACACAGAGTCTGTTTCTGGATTCTGTTTAGTGTCAGTGATCTATTCCTGAGCCAGTGCCACATTATTTTATTTTAATTACTATAGCCTCATAATAAAGCATTTACAAGACAAATCTTTCTCCTTTTGTTATGTGGAACAAACTTTCAGACTTGTTTTGGTTTTTCTTATGCTTTGTTCTTTGCAAATTTGGGGATCAAATTGTCAAGGATTTCTGCTATCATTAAAATATTAAATGTTTGCATCAATGAATATATATATTTTGCCATTTATTCAGGCTTTCTAATATTTCTTTTAGTGAAGTACTTGTAGATTACTGTGAAGATCTTGTTACATTTTATGTTAGGTTTGTGTCTAGGTATTTAATACTAATTTTTCCATTACAAAGCTTGGTACAGTGCCTGGCATGTTATAGATGCTCAATAATTTTTTAAAATTGATGAATAAGTGAATATGCTTATAGTTATTGATAAATAAAAAGATGTGTGTATTGAGCAAAGTCTGAAAAAACTCCAAAAAAGGTGAATTTTCACTTATTTTGAAGGGAGAAAATATTTATACTTAAAAATTCTGGCATTTTTAACAACTGCAATTTTCTTTAGAGTCATGTGTACATTTTTATACATGTACATATGCAGTCTTTGCTTAATGCTTTGGAGATTCATGTGTATTATTGTGTGTAATCAGTATAGTTTGTTCCATTTGATTACTGAATAGTGTTCCGTTTACAGATATACCAGTTTATTCATCTCCTTGATGGAAATTTGGGTTCTAGTTTTGGGCTAATACAAATAAAGTTGCTGTGAACATTTAAATACAAGTCTTTGTGTGAGCGTATGTTTTCATTTATCTTAGGGAAATACCTAGGAATAGGGTTACTGGGTCAGATGATAATTACATGCTTAACATGGTGAGAAATTGTTAAACTGTTTACAAAAGTGGCTGTATCATTTTGCACTTCTACCAGCAGTTCTGTGAGAGATCCTGTTCCTCCCAGAACCTCTCTCTATTCTTTGTCTTAAATAATAAAATATCTTTTAAAGAAACTAGAAGAAACACACACATGTGTAATTTTTTACATTTACCCATGTATTTGCCATGTCCGTACCCATATATTTTGTTACAGAAAACAAAAAGAAGCTGAAGATCTGTAGTTTCTATTTGGTGTCATTTACCTTCAACTTGAAGACTTCAGCATTTTTTTGTAGTACAGTTCTGCTGGTGATGAATTCTCTCTATTTCATTGATCTGATATTGTCTTTTCTTGCCTTTGTTTTGGAAGTGTAGTTTCACCGGATATAGAATTTTGAGTTAAAGGGATTTTTGTAAAGATGTTCCATTTTCTTTTGGTCTCCACTGTTTCTGATGAGAAATCAACAGTTAATGTATTGTTACCCAGTATATAATGTAATGTTTTTCTCAGACTATTTTAAAGATCTTTCTCCTGTTTTTGGATTTCAACAGTTTTTCTGTGATATGCTAAGGTGTCCTTTCCTTAATATTTATCCTGCTTAGGGTATATTGAACTTTGCAGATCTTCAAGTTCATGTTTTTAACACATTTGGGTAAAACCTAGATTATTTACCATAATTTTTTACCCCATTCTCTCACCTTCATTCTGAGACTTCTAATACACATATTTTAGACCACTTTTTATTGTCTCATGGGTCACTAAAGCTTTTTTTATGTCTTTACAGTCTTTATTCCTTACTCTTCTTCAGACAGGATAATTACTATTGTTTTTGTTTTCTACTTCTGTGATTTTTTTTTTTTTTTGCCGTATCCAAGTTCTGCTATTAAATCCATCTGATTTTTCATTTCATATACTCCCTCATAGGGTTCTTTTTTCTGATAATTTTATAGTTTTTCCTCCTGAAATTTCCACATGTTCAATGCTTCATAACCGTATTTTTTTGAAAGTCCTTGACCATTTTTGTAATAAGTACTTTAAAATCCTCGTTTACATGGGTCATTTCAGGATTGATTTCTGTTGGCTCTTTTTTTCTCTTGATTAGGAGTCCCAGAAATATTCTAGTATGTGCAATAAATCAAATGGTCATCTTGCTTTTACCTGACAGGTATTTTTGTTCCATATTGAGTCTGCAAGGTGCTTATCTTGTTTTTGAGTATTTTTGGTTTTCTGTTATGTTTTCTATCTTGGTGTAGTTAAACCTGAGGGAGTTTGTTGAAACATGAACTCACTCCCTCATCTTTGTCAGAGGTTTCTGTTTTCTGTAAAGAGAAATGCTTCGGATGGGCATTGTTTTTAATTGATAACTTAGGTAATGTACTTGAACTGAGTGAGTCTCACTCTAGAAATAAAGGAATTTTATTTATATATTTCCTCTCTGTTCCAAATGTTTTAAAAAATGGTTGTTTAGATTTAACTTAAACATGGTAGAAATGAAAAAACTTTATAAGAACTAAACTGCAGTAATACTAGAAATAAAGGTAAATGTGTACATCATTAAATAAGAGATTAATTACAAATACATTTGAGGTCTGACCTTTACCATAAGAAAAAGTATGTTTATAGAAAAATGTTACATTAAGTATGCATTTGTGTATGTGTGTGTATGTCCCGATGCCTTTTATGTTATTTTTAGTGCTTGTTTACAGTGTTTATATCAATACCTAGCTTCTTCAATTTCTCAGTAGAGTCATACACATTAAACATAAAATAACTCAGTATTAATGAAAATATGTTCATTAATTTTCTAAATTATTAATTCATATTTATTTATTTATTTTTGAGCATCTGAGGCTCTAGGTTTCCCTGTGAATATATCTGTGTCTACATTCCGTGGAAAGACTTTAGGGGATTGGAAGGATGATAATTAATATTTCTTAAAATTATCCCTTATTTTTTATTAAATGATTTTTAATACGTTATCTTATTTAATCCTCACAACAACCATGATTTTTCCATTTTGTGTTTGAGGAAACACACAGACTAATGTATTTTCCCAAGATGATGCACTATATGAATGCCGGAACTGGAGTTTGAACTTAGTGCCGTCTGATTCCAAATGGGATGTTTTTCCTGGTTTACCTTATTTCTTCTTATAAACTTTGAGTGTTCTTATTTTCATTATTTTCTGAATACTTAAGAGTTTTTATTTCCTTTTGGACCAAAAAAGGTTTTTATTAAGTAAATAACAAAGTATATTTTTGTTTTCAATATCCAATTTTTAATTATACAAAAAGTTGAGAGGACTGGGTGTGGTTCTTTTTTGGTAGGCAAGAGAGTTATTTAAAATTTTTTATTGCTGATCTGTAGATTTATTGTATTTGCTTAAATGTGTTGTCCTCATTTTCTCATGCTTAAAATTTCTTTATGTTCTGTTTGTTTTTAGTACATAATTTAATGCATCATCTTTATAGTTCATTATTCCTTAAAATGTTTCTAGATTAAAAAGATCTCATACTTTAGGTGTTTTTCATTCTTGATGAGCTGTCTGTATAAAATGAACCTTATCAGCTCAAGTTTTCACCTCTTCTACATCATTTATTTCCGAAATCTGGGTAAAATTGAAGTCTAGGCAAGCACAAATGCATTGTGTCATCTATTTTTAGTTAAAAGTTTCTAATTTTTCAAGTGCTGTCAAGTCTGTTATGTTGCGCATAAGGACTATGCTAAATTTCCCATAAGTCACAGTCTTGTGGAGAGTAAAGATTTCTAGTTTTAACGAGTTATTCCTCATACATTTTTTGAATTGATATTGGAAAGGATACATTCTTTGGAGACCTCTTGGGGAAGGGGTTATTAATATAGTAATATTTCCTATTATATTTAAATGAATCTCCTCAAAATGTGATGGTTGAGCTGTTTTTGTGGTAATAGAACTTAAAAATAAATAAATCCTGGAAATCATTAAAGAATTTGAAATGAAAAGCTGAACCATCCAGATATCACTCTGTTTAAAATTGCCCTGTTTGCATTCTCTTTTGTACTGCTTTATTTTTCTTCATCAGACTTTTACCACTTAACATTTATATTTGTTTCTCTATTTGTTATCTGTCTCTTCTTACTATATAAACCATGAAAGTAGGGGCTTATTTCTGTTTACTGTTCTACTTCATTGCTTCAAACAATGTCTGACACAGAATGAGAAACTAAGTATTTGGTGTGTAAGTGTGTAAAACCCTTCTCATCTGACTTTAGTATATTCTCTTCTGGGGACTGTCCTCTCCATCTTATCTTTAGTGGTCCTTTAGCTTAATATTTCTGAAACACAGATCCTGATGTAACTTACCTTATTCTAAGCCCTCCATTGCTCACAGAATGACATCAGTCCTTAAGCATATCTCACTTAATCTTACTACATTGCTATTTGTCTCTTTCCTTTAATTAGACCTCTGAGCTCCTTGAGGAAAAGAACTTTGTTGTCTTCATCTGCTTATTCCCTGTGCCTAACATAGTATCTGAAGGTGCTTAAGAAATGTTTGTAGGGCGCCTGGGTGGCTCAGTTGGTTAAGCAACTGCCTTCGGCTCAGGTCATGATCCTGGAGTCCCGGGATCGAGTCCTGCATCGGGCTCCCTGCTCAGCGGGGAGTCTGCTTCTCCCTCTGACCCTCCCCCCTCTCATGTACTCTCTCTCATTCTCGCTCTCTCAAATAAATAAATCTTTAAAAAAAAAAAAAAGAAAAGAAATGTTTGTAGAATGAAGGAGTAATATTTTACATATGAAAAAAATCTCAAGTCCAGAGGTGGTATGATACATGTTGATGATTATGCTGCATGTTAGCTGCAGAGGTGGATTCCCTCAGTCCAGTGCTCTACCACACAATGAAGGGGGGGAAATCGGACGGGGAGAAGAACCATGAGAGACTATGGACTCTGAGAAACAAACTGAGGGTTTTAGAGGGGAGGGGGATGGGGGTATGGGTTAGCCTGGTGATGAGTATTAAAGAGGGCACATACTGAATGGAGCACTGGGTGTTATACGCAAACAATGAATCCTGGAACACTACCTCAAAAACTAATGATGTAATGTATGGTGATTAACATAACATAATAAAAAAAAAAGAATGAATTTCAGTTTTTAACAAAAAGTACTTTGTTTCTTCACTTGCAGATATCGATGATGTTAAGAAATACAAACCAGGTTACTTGGAAGCTACGCTTAATTGGTTTAGATTTTATAAGGTGCCAGAAGGAAAACCAGAAAACCAGTTTGCTTTTAATGGAGAATTCAAGAACAAGGTGAAGATGATAATCTTTATTTTAAAACGTACCTTGTGATACTTGTACGATACTTCTTTTAGTGTGGGGGGTTTCTTATGTGAATATTTGTATATAACATGGTAACAAAAGTGCTTTATACTGACTTTAAGGACATTATTTTATCATACATATTTAAAAGGATTTTTTTTCAGGAGATCTAAGTGAATTAAAAAGTTTGATACATATATATATTCATCTCTTTATCTATTGACATCTCCCTCATCTCAGAAAATGAAGGATTTCCATGATCAGTCTAACTCTGCAAATTGTGTATGAAGAAGAAGCTTCCATTTCCTATTCTGGAGAGGAAAAAGTTACTTACTTTACTTAATGTAAATCCAGAGGGGCTTCCCCCTTAAAAGTTCATTCTACCATGACTGACTTAAGCTGCTTAACAAATAAGAAAACACTTGAATTATCTTATTGTCATAGGATTTTTCTAATAGAATACCACAGAGTTACCATGAAGTGTCTGTAATATGACACAAATGGAGAAAATGGGCCAAAGACATCAAGTCTAAGTCATGGAATATTTTTTTAAAGTTAATACCACTATATAAATTACACATTATACACCAACACTTAAGTGGGTACTAATAAGTAAAGTATGTTTTATAAGTAAAATAAGCCATGTTAATGGAAACTTTAAAATTATAATATCTTGCTATATAAGAATTTATTGCTTGACCTAGTATTTTTGAAAAGGCACATTGAAAGAATCCTTAAGATCTTGAGGGCTTTGTCTAAGATTTATTAAATGTAGATATAAAGCTATTATTTTCAAATAGATACTCTAATACTTAAAGTACTGAAAATTTATAAGATAAATTATTTTTTTTCTTTTTCCTGTAAAAAATGTTATTTATATTTTATGTTTGAACTTTTGTGGCTCCTTATTTCCTGAGGGTAAGATTGCTAAATCATGAATTTATAGAGTGAGGTGGTTTGGGGGTGGTTGTTTTTTTGTTTTGTTTTGTTTTCTTTTGCTTGATTTTGATAAACATTAATTTTTTTCTGAATGAAGACTAGATCATTGGTAGAACCTGGTTTCGGAACATAATCGTCTTATGCATTGCTTTTTACCACTTCTGTTTAAAACACAGTGCCTAACTCAGGAAAATTAAGTTTTATCTCTTCACCATGTTTGAAAAGATGACTCCTGTGCTATCTAGATTTTTCCTGCTGACCCCTTTAAGCAAGTGGAAAAGTGATTCTAAATATTCATAATTATCTGAATGATTTGGTTAAAAATCTTTCCTTATATTATCCGGACAATAACTTGGCTTTTTTGTCCCATTTCTTTTTTTTTTTTTTTTTCTGTTCAGACATCTTGGCTTTTTCCATAGTTTGGCTGTTATGGTTTTTGTCCCATTTCTTAAGTGGAACTCCCCAACACCACTTCATTGAACCATACTCGGGCAACAATAGAGCTGAGAGAACTTTCTTTTTTTCAGAAGTGAATTTCTCATTACATCTTGGTTCCCAAGATTCTTTATTTTCTTCATTTCTTACCATATGTGTTTAGTTGTCATTGAAGGAGAAAGGAGGTAGTATGAATTGGTTAATATATAAGGACTCTCCTTAAGGAAAACTAACAACATTTCGGGGGGGGGGGCGGGGAATCAAAAGAATTTGCTGCTTTGGAATAACAAAGCAGGTGTTCCTTTAGATATGTATCTAGCAAGAGGCATGTATTGTTGATTTTGCATTTTGGGACACAGTATGAATTTATACTAAGAAAAAATTTGAGAATGTGTAAGAGGTTTACTTAGACAGTGGGTATTCTAGAATGATTATACAGTTAGACTGCAGTTTTGATGATGATGAAATTAATAGGTATAAGCATACTTATAGGCAAGGGACTAGACTAAGCACTTTGCATACAACTTACTTATCCTTTCAACAGCTGGATAATTTTAAATCAGGTGTTGGCAACTTTTTCTGTAAAGTACCAAATAGTAAATATTTTAGACTTTGTAGGCCGTATGGTCTCTGTCACAACTACTCACCTCTGCCATTGTAGTGCTAAAGCAGTCATAGGCCATGCACAAATGAATGGGCATGACTATGTTCAGTAAAACTTTATCTACAGAAACTGGTGGTGAGCTAGATTTGGCCTCTTGGCCCTAGTTTGCCAACCCCAAATTACATTATCTCCATTACCTTCTACTTAAAGATGAAGAAGTTAAGACTTAGTGAGATTAAGTAACTTGCTCAAAAGTCACACAGCTGATAAAAACGGATGCCAGAATTTATACTCAGGTTTGCCTAACCCCAGAGCTCATATTCTTAAAAATAAACTGTCATAGTGAGAATAGTTCCATGCAAGTATAATGATGTGATCTTTATGTCTGTTTTTGGTTTGGAACTAGGCTTTTGCTCTTGAAATTATTAAATCTACTCATGAATGTTGGAAAACATTGCTTATGAAGAAGTGTGATGGAGGGGCTATAAATTGGTAAGAATTTGTCTTTCTGTGCAATGTTATTTTATTATTAATGGTACTAAACAGCCATATTACGCTAGTCACGTCTGATTTTTTTTTTTTAAGAGTTGCAATTTTTTTTTTTTTTTTCATTTAAAAAGTGCTTATGGAAAGCAATACCAAGTGCTGGACACTGTGAAACTAGGAATTGACATGGTCCCTTTTCCCAAGGGATTTATAGTTTAGTGGGGGATACTGTTGAGTAAACAGGCATTTTAATTATAATACATTGTAATATGTGCAAAGATGGGGTAAAAAAAATAAGTGATTTTCAGTATGCAAATGGTTATTTTGTTTATGTGTAACTAGCACATCATTTCTTGATGAAATAGTAATAAGCCTTTTTTCCAACATGATCTGGATCACTAGCTGATTGATGAAAGGGAATCAAATGGTAGTGACATACATAACTCAAACATTGTATTCCTTTTTTTTTAAAATATTTTATTTATTTATTTGACAGAGAGAGACACAGCGAAAAAGGGAACACAAGCAGGAGGGGTGGGAGAGGGAGAATCAGGCTTCCCGCTGAGCAGGGAGCCCGATGTGGGGCTCCATCCCAGGACCCTGGGATCATGACCTGAGCCGAAGGCAGATGCTCAACTGACTGAGCCACCCAGGCGCCCCTGTATTCCTATTTTAAAACATTTAAATGTACGTTTATTTACTCCTCTTTGGATATAGTGCTAAGACCTTTTCTATATAGGTCCTAAATAAATTATATATATTCTAACATAATATAGAATAGAAAACCAAGATAAGATTCTCTAATCCTTAAACCACTTACAGTTAAAAACTCATATAGATTTTTAGGTTCTTTTTTCTAAACCTTTTTTACAGTTTTCTTTAACACCAAGTTATTATAGTGAGTCACCTTTATTGAGGCTTTTTAGCCTTAGTAGTTTTAGAGCCTACTTATAGAACCTATTCTCTTTCTACACTCCCTTCTTTGATGAGCATAATTACTGCTTAAATTATGAAATAGTAACAAGGGCAACTCACATAAACAGGTTTAGAAACAAAAACAGTGGGCTCTGATAAGCCTGACTGTAGGAAGCAAACACAGATTCTATAGCATACTACCCAACTTCATTGTCCCCTTCTCTGAATCAGGAGAAATTGGGAAGCTATTCACTCTCCAACAAATACTGATTTGAGGGTCTTCTGCTGGGGACTGTGCCTGTATTAGGATTATTGCTGTGACTACAATAAATAGAGTCCCTGCCCTTTTGGAGCATGAAGTCTGGGAATCAAGAAAGACATTAAAGAAATCACTAGAATAGGGGTGTGTGGGTGGCTCAGTCAGTTAAGCAACTCTTGATTTCAGCTGAGGTCGTGATCTCAGGGTTATGAGATCAAGCCCCATGTCAGGCTCTGCGCTGAGCATGGAGCCTGCTTGAGAGTCTCTCCCTCTCCCTCCGCCCCCCCCCGCCCCCGCTCACATGCTCTCTCTCTTAAAAAAAAGAAAAAGAAATGATTAGCGTAATCAGGCAGAGTAAGTAATTAGTCTAAAGAAATATTTTATCCATGTCATCGAGAGGGTCATCTTGCCTACAACACAAATGCTTGCTTGGGCATTATACCTTCAGATTCTGTTCTCTTGTAAGTTCAAGTAATACTGTCAGTTCGTTGATCTTCTCCTTTCCTCTTACCTCTTATGCAAACCACTCTTTTTTTCATCATAGTCTTAAAATTTAGGCGGTTGTTTCTAATTTAAATAATACAATTTATTAACAAAACTGGGTATAACTGAATGCCTTCTAGTCCTGACTGTCCTAGTAATTAGTAGACCTAGGTATTCTTTATGATATTCTAAGATAGTCTAAGTGAGATATTCATGTGGTGAGCTCCTCTAAAAAGAAGGGGTCTCTCGGTGTCCAAAGAAGTATTTGCTTGCTGTTTGCTTTCGTCTTCTTCCTTATGGTACTTTCTGAAAAGCTTTTGCAGTCCTTGAAGGGTTTATGTTTTCCAGGTTCCTCAGCTACACAGCTAGAGACTATTGCTTTGGTTAGTTTTTCTGTCGCTTGATGTCATTCCTTCCATGCTGAGTCTAATTATCTTTACTCTGAGGGTAACTTTATTTGTACTCTCTGGAGTCATTTTTCTGTAGCCTCCTAGGTAATGATAAGGATTATGTTAACAGTAAGAATTGCGATTTATTGAACTTTGTACTATCTTTGAAGTGTTTAATATGTGTTATCTAATTAATACTCACAAGAATCCTGTAAGATACGTATCATTGTCTCCATTTTACACGTAAGGAAATTGAGACCACATAGAGATTAGGTGATCTGTCTAAGGTCACACCAAGTGGTAGAGCCAGGATTTAAGCCAGATTCCAAACTTATTCTCTTACCAGCTATATTCTACCTCTATCTTTTTAAAGAAATACAACTAAATAATTTTTTTAGCTTAAAAATTTTCAGGACATAAGTTTCTGGGCATAAATTTTATGCATCTAGATACTTTAAAGTCAGAATCTTCAGGTTTTAACTCGTTTTGTCCATTTTCTTATATCACTACTTGATTTGTAAAAATATATTCATAGTAGTAAAGTTTTTATTTCCTTTGTCTTAATAAATTGCTTCTTTCTCTTAATTCCTTAAAATATACACTGTTACTGATTAGCAACCTCCCCCCTTCCTTTTTAGCCTGTTTTCCCTACTCAGTTGAGTTTAGGTCCACATTTCTTTTTTCTTTTTTCACAGCATTTCTCTCAAATCACGTATAGTGTGTTGTAATTACCTAGGAAAACTTGGAAAATTCAAGTGCATTGTCTTCTTCTTTAAACCTAGTGAATTAGGATCTCTGAGGAGTAGGGTCTAAGCATTTGTATGTTTTAAAGCTTCCTATATAGGTGCTTCTGATAAGCCTCTCTGCTTTAAGAACTGTCAAGTCCCAACTTCTAATAGAAGAGCAAACAAGTCTTCTAGGATTTGGCCCCTGCTACCTGTCTGCCCTCATTTTCCATCACTTCTTGCCTCTTACTTCAGTTCCAACAACTTAGAAACACTTGTCACCCCACAAACACCATGCTCTGATTAACTTCCAGGCCATTCATGCTGTTTCCTCTGCCATGATTGTCTTCTCATTTCTTGAACTCGATAACTTACTCCTCTTTTTGAGACATAGTTTTGACTTCGCATTCTCTAGGAAGCTTTCCCCCAGACTAGCCTCCTGCTAGCTGGCATGCCAGGACACTGCGTTTCTTGCTCCCTGTGAACTTCTGTCATTGCATTTACCAGTTACTAACTGCTTGGTTTATGAATTTGTCTCCTCTTCTGAAACATAAGCTCCTCCAAAGCAGATGAATAAAGCTACCTTATTCATCTTTATATTCCTTATGCCTGACATGTAGTAGCCACCCAGTAAATACCTGTTGGAGTAAATTGTTGACTAATATTTTAAAACCAACAGGTATTTGTTGTTTCTCAAATCTAGTGCAACTCTTCTGCTTCCAGGATCCCTGCATGTATTAAATTCTGTAATTGATACTTTGAGTAGTCTCTTTATGTTGTTATTTTTATTCTTTTTTGCCATTGCTTAGTATTTACTCTGAAAGCTGCATATTCTTTTAACGGAGAGAATTTGATTATTTCTATTCTTCCCTAAGGTAACTTTCCACTATGTTGTAGGAAAAATAGAGTTTTTGCCATTTGAGTTTTACTGTCCAGCTCCTTTTGGTCTTTCTTCCACCATGGCTTATTTATCTACCTTATTTTTAAGAAATCAGAAATGTACTTTTCATTTTGCCAGGTTATTTTATTTCACTAACCATTATTTATTCAGACCCATCTGTTTTCCAAACTTTTCAAGTTTTGATGGATTCCCAGATGCACTTCTAGAGCATCTGAGTTTTTTAATTTAATTTTTAATTCAGTTTTAATTCAGTTTTACTTTATTTAATTCAGTTACTTGTCATTTACTCGTAAGTTGTTTTATATTGCAACTGTTTTCATGTTTAATGTACTCTATATAGTACTGTCAGAATTATCTTTGACAAATATAAATGTGATTGTCATTTTTGCTTAAAAATATCTTGTGGCTCCCTTTGATCTTGGAATATAATCCAGCTCTTCTATATGTTAAACTACTTTTCCAGCCTCATGTTCTGTCCTCTCCTATCTCATTGTCTTTCCTCCGTGAATGCCTGCTCATTCTTCAAGAAGCAGTTCTGCAACGAATTTTTATTTCTTTTGGGCAGGATTACCTGTACTCTCGGATGATTGCTGTATACTCCTCTGTGTAGAACTTGGAGTGTTTTATTATTTTTTTATGCTTTAAATTGAGTTTGTATCTGAGCACTTAGTGACAGGACTTGACACATAGTAGTTTACACATGCTTACAGAATAACTGTATATATTACATATATACAAATATGTCTTCCAAATTGTGTAGGTCTTAAAATTGTTTCTTTTTACCTTTCTCGTGGAAGGTGTACTTGATCTATGTATGGAGAATTCCAGTTCTTTTAGCTTTCTATAGGTTTACTTTAACGTTATTTTTCTTCTGTAAACTCTGGAGGCTATGGTCCAAAATCATTGTCATTCTTATCTCCTTAAATTTTTTCTCTCCTTTTTTCTTGACTACTTTGCTTTAGAATGAAAAGCCTTGGCAAATCTATATCCTGGACGCTGTCTTTGAGGATTCTCATGACTTTGATTTGAGATTGTCTTGAAGAAAATAATTTTCTCTTTACTAAAACGTTCCATATTGTTCGCCTTGTAAATTTCATCTTGTATGTGTCTATTATTTGCAGGTAATTTTTTATTTCTATATCTTTTTATTTAGTCAGTTATTTTGCATCTATTATGTATCTATTAATACACCTTTTTATTATTTTTAAATGCAGTTTGGTTTGTCATCCACAACATTTTTGGTATTGCTGATCATCTAATGGCATGTCTGCTTATTTTGGTCAGCAAGATTGTGTATAGGCTATATAATGTTTGTAACTTTAGAACAAAATATTTAGTATCTTATTATAAAAAGGAAAGCAGCACATTCTCCTTAGTCCTTATTTTAAATCTCATTTATAATAGACACCTTCACCTTAGTCATCCTTCCTTTAAATGATTACACTGCTTCTCCTCTTGCAGGCCATAGTCATAGTTTAAGACTAAAAAGAACCCTAAATATTATAACCTGCACAGGGGCTCCATCATTCAGTATTGTATCCCCAGCGTCTAGACATGTCCCTAACATTTAGTATAAGAATAATTTTTTGAATCAATAAATATGAATCAGTATTAACTATTTTTACGTAAGGGCAAATTTAGAGAAAATAAAAATGTTTCCTGAGAACATGCCTTCAAACATTTAAAGTACATTAAATCCTGAGGGAAATATATTACAACCCAGATTGTATAGTTTATTTAACTAAAAGGATGTCGATAAGGAAGTTGGCACTGTTTTTTAGCTAACAAAGTGCTAATAGAAGAACCGATTGGAGAAAAAGTAAACAAGAGGCTTTGTGATCTCTCATCTTTATCTTGGTGTGTCTTGCAAGAATTTCTTAAGTCTATTTGTATATACCTTACATTTCATTCTTGAAACAGCCATTACTAATAATTTGTCCAAGGTGAAAACGGCAGAGCCTTTTGGCTTTCCTCAGTTCCATTGGTTACTTGTTGAGATATTTTACTGGAGATATTTAAAAAGTTACTCAGAATTTTAAAAATTTACATTGTTGGCTTTAATATTGACTCTTTTCTCCCATATCTGTTGATGGTTTGCTTTGTCGTAAGGGGCAGAGGGTTATTTTAGAAATGGGTTATCAGATTTAACATAAAATACCAGATACCCAGTTAAATCTAAATTTCAGAGCAATATGCCTTTTTAACATAAATGTCTCATGCAATATTTGAGACATACTTATACTAAAAAATAGTTTGATCTTATTTGAAATACAAATTTAATTGGGTATTCTGTATTTTATCTGGCAGCCCTATTTAGAGAAGACTCCCCTGTTCTCTTACCATCATTTTCCCAGAATTTCCAAGGTATGTTTTACTTTGGTTTAGTTATAATGTTAAAAACATTGTATATGGCATATTTAGCATACACCATGCTTTCCTTAGAGGACTAGCACTTAAGACTTCGCAGTGTCTAATTTTTTGCCTTGTTCTTTTAAAATTTAGTTTTGACATTCTTTAGGGAAACATCTGACTTATAAGGCCTTACCTTTTTCAGTTTTTAGCCTACTTAAATATGGACTGTGGAAGAGAGAATACAAAATAGTATTAAAGATAATGCCAACTTGCATCAAATATTATTCATGCCAAGAATGAAAATAAATCCCACATTGTGAGTCTGGATAGAAAGCAGAACAGCCACTTAACTGTAATTGCTATTACCCAATGTCTGATTACAGACAGATACAATTACAAAGATAAATAAATAACTAGACAGATCTTTTTATCAATATATCCCAAAATATTTCACAAAAGCCATTATGAAAATGCATTTGATAATATATATCTCTTAAGTCTACTTGGAGGGCAAGTATGTGTGTGTGTGTATGTGGGTTTCATCTTCTTTAGGGATCTGCTAATTACTTTTTCCTTTGGCTTTAACTCCTCTACTGCCTCTTTCTGTATCCATTTTAATCTGATTTCTTTGATGAAATTTTTAAAAATCTTTCTTAATATGTTTGGGAGGAATGATGCCTCTGCTTTCATCCAGGAAGTAGGAAATACACAATGGGTGACATGCTTGTGGAGACAGCCTGTCATTCCCCATTGTGTGGGAAGGCTTTGACCATAGAAGGGGCTCCTGCCTACGCCTTCCTGACCTTCCCTCCTGTGAGAAAACCGAGTTTGCATATTCATGTGCTTTCCTCTCACCACTCTTGGTTTGCCTAGCCTTCCACACCTGTCTGAGAAAGAGCTACCATAGCATCTTTCCCTGGCCAGCTACAGTGTTCATCACATCACTTAGATGAAAATTCTTCCTTAGAGTCATCATTCTGTGGGTCAGGTTTGGTTTTTCTTTTCCTCACTAAAGGCTAAGTGTAGTTGTGGTGTACAGTCTTTTATATACCAGGAGATTATTTAGATTTGTATACTATTATTTAAATTTAAAAAAAATTCTAGAATGTGCAGTGCTGTGGAGCACTATATTTATAACTTTGCCTGAAAGAATGTACAAATATCTCAGTTTATATTCATTCAGGTCCTTTTTCAGTGGATGGAAATAAATTACTGGAATTCTACATTCAACGTGGAGTATTTGGAGTTGGTTTCCTTTTTTGGTAATTGCTTCTTTTTTATCCCAATTAATAATACTGTCTTTTCCTCTCCAGCACAAACGTGCAGGTATGTGACAGCCCTTTCCATTGCACTCAAGAGGAAGCAAGATCAATAGTTGAACTGGTAAGGGGCAAATATTCAAAGCATCCTTTAATCTTACAAATGTCACAGGGAAATCTAGCAGAAATTCTGAAAAGTCTAGCAATGAAATGTATCAAGTCTTTTGGGAAGCATAGTTAAAAAAATAACATTAGAATCTATTTTTTTTTAATCTGGAAAATTGAAAATCTTTTCATTGAATTTTTAAATTCTGTTTTCTAAAGTACATTAACCACATTGGGGCACCTAGGTGGCTCAGTTGGTTTAAGTGTCCAACTCTTGCCTTCAGCTCAGGTCATGATCTCCTGGTCATGGCTCTATGCTCAGCAGGGAGTCTGTTTGAGGATTCTCTCTCTCGCTCCGCCCCTCCCCCCCCACTCATGTTCTCTCTCTCTCTCTCAAAAACAATTTAAAAAATACCCTTAAGGTATATTAACCACTTAACTAATTTCATATGAAGCTACTTTTGTTAAAATCACCAATTTATTGTTTATATGCATTTACTCTCCTTGTACTGTCCTGTTCCCATGAGTGACCCACCATCCATTGTCAAAATTATGTTTGGCTGCTGGTGCATGTGCATTTTGGCTCAAGAAAAATGGAAGAAGACTATTTCTCCTTTTTTTCCCCATTTATAGGCTGTCTTGCAAGCTTTCCTTCTAGCTAAGATGATATCCTTGGATTTTTACATATCTTAGTGATAAGGCTGCCTGGAGGCAACTGAATTTATTAGGAAATTAATGCTTGATTTGGAGACCACTAAATAAGAAAATTCATATTCAGATAATCAGGTAATGTTGCTATATAAAGTGTGTTCAGGATTGGTCATAGCCTAGAAATCCCATTTATAAATTAAGCTTTTTCTTTTTAATCTTAAACTAATTATGAAATTGAAACTAGTGAATTTAGATCTTTACTTCAGGAACAATGAAAATGTTTACTCACTGTGGCTGCTTTGAATTTTTTTCCCCACTAATTCATCAGCTGTTGAATTAGTACCTGCTGTGTGTGGTAAGATTCTAGGTACTGGGCATGCAGTATTAAAGAAAAGACAAGAAAAACCTCTGCCCTTATGTAGCTAACATTCTAGTTGGGAAAATGGATAAATAAATACAAGGAAAATAGGGCGCCTGGGTGGCTCAGTCGTTAGGCATCTGCGTTCGGCTCAGGTCATGATCCCAGGGTCCTGGGATCGAGTCCCACATTCGGGCTTCCCGCTCTGCGGGAAGCCTGCTTCTCCCTCTCCCACTCCTCCTGCTTGTGTTCCTGCTCTCTCTATGTCTCTCTCTGTTAAATAAATAAAATCTTTAAAAAAAAAAAAAAATCAAGGAAAATATATACAGCTGACCCTGAAAAATGCAGAGGATTAGGGGTGCTGACCCCCCTGCATAGTCGAAAATCCATGTATAACTTTTGACTCCCCCAAAACTTAACTACTACTGATAACATAGTTAACACATGCTTTATACGTTATATGAATTATATATTGTGTTATTACAATAAAGTAAACTAGAGAAAAAATGTTACTAAGAAAATCATAAGGAAAATAAATACATTTGGTATTGTACTGTATTTATTGAAAAAAATCTACTTATAAGTGGACTTGCACAGTTGAAACCCCTATTGTTCAAGGATCAACTGTAGTGTGTCTGAACGTAATAAATGCCATTATGAAAAATGGGCAAGGCAGAGGGGATGAAGTGCCAGGAGTGGGATTAGAGTTGTAGTTACTAAAAAGGGAGTCAGGGGCAGCCTCACTAGGAGAAGACTGACATGAGTCAAGATTTGTAGAAGGTAAGAGTATTAGCCAAGTGAAGGAAAAGCATCCCAGGCCACAGTCCCAAAGGACAAGAGGATGCCTGACATGTTCAAGAAATACCCAAGGAAACACAGTGACTGGTGGAGTAGAGAGAGTCTAGGGGAGACAGGAGGAGGTGAGATCAGAAATGTTTGGATCTGAGGGGTGGAAGCGGTGGCAAATTATTATGAAAGACCCTGTAAAATAGTCTGTAAAGACTGTCTTAAGAAATTTGTTTCTTATTCTGAATGAGATACGGAACCACGAGCTAGTTTTAAGCAGAGGAGTAATTGACTTAGATTTTGACAAGATTACTCTGGCTGCAGTGATGAAAACAGATTATAGGGAGGTAGGGAAGATCAGGGAAGCCATTATTCGTAATGCAGGGTACAATATCAGTTTATTTTCCCCAAGTTTTCAGTTTTGTATATATGTAGGTTATATTCTGAACTTAGTTCTCATCAATATTTATTATTCTTTAAGGAGAAAAAGGAAAACAAAAAACTTTTTATCTTTGCCCAAGTAGTCTCTTGCTAATCTCAGATTAAGACTATTCCATTTTAGTTTGGGATTTATAAATAATAGGTATAATAGATTCTTGTCTTAAAATTAGCTACAAGATTAAAGTTTCTGTCTTACATCCTGTTTTTTATTTGTCTCCTATCATACTAGTAGGAAAATAATCCTCTTGGAAAAAAGAATAATTGGAGGACATGGATGTGATTTAGATAGTTAGATCTGAGGTAAGATTAGAATTCAGAAACATTAATATCCAGCTTTAATTACTTGGTGTGGTAACTTTGTTGTGCTTCATAATCATGAAGAAAGTGCTAAACTGATTATTCAGAAAATCCAGATGCAGAGAAATCAGTCCTTCTTCACTACTTCTAATGGAGCATATCATATATGGGATTTCACCATTTAAAATATGTAAGTTGAAGAATTGCTCTATTTGCAGCATCTAGTGATTCAGGAACCCAGATTAGATAATACTTCCTTGTGAAAATTTTACTAATTTAAAATAACGAAGTTCTTTGTAGTCAGAGTATTTTGACTTGGCATTTCATCTCTTCAGAACTACACTGAGATGTTTGAATCAAAATTATTCAGGTATATATTCCCAGATCTCTGTTTTGCTATATACTGAGCATTGCATTGATGTCAAAGTACTATTAGTTTTTGTTTGCCCTTTGGTTGCTCAAAATAACTTAAGACATTGAAGTTATCCATCAAATTTGTTCACATTCTGACCACATCAATCCTGGGATTATGTAGAATCAAATTATAACCCCAGAGTTTATTAGTGGGCTTTATTAGAGTGAGTGAATGCATTCTAACAAGTTTAATCAACAAGATCTATATTGATAGAATACTCAGGATGAGTTGATTAGGTGAGATTTTAGGATAAATTAACTGCTTTGGCAAATGGATACTTTTAAAATACAAAAAGAAAAGACATGGATTAAACTTTTGAGTGATGAATAGAACTGTTACAGGAAGCGTATACTTCTGAATATGTATTGATGAAAACACAATTAAGTGTAAGTAGCATTGAGATATTAAGAAAAAAATCATTAAGTAGTTACCTGACAATATGTACAGGTCATAGGAAGAATATTGTCATTATAACCAAGAAAAATAAAATAAAAGCCGACAGCCTGATGAGTATTATTTGGAAGCATCTGAGAAACAAAACAGAAAATAGCTATAGAAGTAATTTGTCATGCATAGGTCAGGTCTTAAGAAGGATAGTGGATCTGAAGAGGATAAGGAGAATTGAAATGATCAAAAGAATTATGGGATTTTGTTTTGGATGTAGATGTTTGAATTATTTACAATCATGAAAGGCAAGGCTGTGTCAAAAGCAAGACTTGTGCAGATCTCAATACACTGGGGATCCACAGAGGCAGAGAGCACTGCCCTGTTACTCTGGGAGTCGGGCCACAGCGTGGGTCTCTGGCAACAAGAGTAACAGTCTGTAGTAGTTCAACCAGAGGACCACCTAATTACATGTCTGGGGATATTGTGTCTTTTTTTTTTTTTTTTTAACTTTTATGTAGCTTTAGAGCCAGAAAATAATGGGACTTTGCAATTCTTGAGGATGGTGTGACTAGAAATTGGAGCTTTATTTCCAGGAGCAAGATTCAGAGCATTTATAGGGAACAAAAAATGTGTGTTTGTGTAGGTATGTGCACGCATTATGTGATTTGCCTTCCAGATATAATATTAATTGCTATTGATGACAATTTATTTGACTACTGGGATTTAAGATGCTACTTTTAGGATCCTTTACTGTATGTAAATATTTTTTGAAAATATGTTGAGTCGATTGAAACAGTTTATAAGCTTAATCTTATAGACATATGTAATTAGAGAATGCATCGTTTTTTCTAGTACATGTGGACACTTCCAAAAATTGAGTATTGGTCCACAAAAAGAGTTGCAAAAAAAAAAAAAAGCCCAAGAGTTGATGTCATGGAGACAACATTCTCTTGTCTATAGTATAATAAAGTTTACTTATCACTTATGAAAATATTAAAAGAAAAAACCCCAAACCCATATGTTTGGAAACTAAAAACACTTCTGAATAAGTTATACCACAACAAAACAAATTGTAAGGAATCATAAAATCCTTAAAATTGAGTGACAGCTGGGTTGCTATATGTCAAAACTTCCACAATGCAGCAAAAACAGTTTTTGAGAGCAGTAAAATGATATAGCAGAAATGAAAACTGAGAGGCCAGATTCTGAACTCAACAGTTACTCTGTTCTTTTTCTTATCTTTTAACATAAGAAAGAAAATTACAAAGAGTAGAGCAATTTATTTTATTTTTTTTAGTGGAGGGAGGGACAGAGGGGGAGGGAGAGAGAGAATCTTAAGCAGGCTCCACACCCAGCACGGAGCCTGACACAGGGTTCAATTTCACGACCCTGAGATCATGACCTGAGCGGAAATCAAGAGTCAGACGCTTAACTGACTGAGCCACCCATGCGCCCCTACAGCAAATGTTTAATGAAAGAAAACAGATAATGGCAAGGATCAATTAAAACAAAAGCTGGGTTTCTTTTTTTAAGAATAATAGAATAAACAAAACTATTATAGGAAGGATGAAAGAGAAAGCACAAATGAAAATGTCAAGAATTAAAGACATAATTATGGACATAGATATTTAAATAATTAGAAGGGAATACTGTGAGATGCTTTTGGCAAGAACACAGATGAATTGACAATTTTGTTTAAAATAGAAATTACCAATATTAAATCAAGAATAAATGGAAAAGTACGAATAGGGAAGTACAGCATAATGAATTTTTTAAAAAATAGAAGATGAATATACATAATCATGAAAATGGCCTTTTCTCTCATATTAATTAATGAAATCATTTGATTTTTAATCAGGATCCTACTAAGGTTTTTGATTGAACTTGACAGGATGATCCTAAAATTTATATGGCGTAGTAAAGGCCGGGAATAACCTAAAAAGAATTGATAAATTTAAATAAAGTTTAAAAAAAAACAAAACTGTAAACAGTTACAAGATACCATAAAATGAGGTAAAACATAAGCCATTGATTGGGAGAAGATATTTGCATAGAAATGACAGAAGATTTAACAACTTATTCAGATCAACAAGAAAAAGATAACCTCGTAGGAAAAAAAAAATGGGCAAACAATATAAATGGACAGTTCACAAAAGAGGATACTTAAATGGCCAGTAAACGTGAAAATTTGCTGTATCTCACCAATAATCAGTGAGATCAAACTAAGACACAATAGGGGCACCTGGGTGGCTCAGTCGTTAAGCATCTGCCTTCAGCTCAGGTCATGGTCCCAGGGTCCTGGGATCAAGCCCGCATCGGGCTCCCTGCCCAGCGGGAAGCCTGCTTCTCCCTCTCCCGCTCCCCCTGCTTGCGTTCCTTCTCTCGCTGTGTCTCTCTCTCTGTCAAATAAATAAAATCTTAAAAAACAAAACAAAAAAAAAACTAAGACACAATATAATTTCAGTTACCATGTTGGCAAACGTGTAGAAGTCTGATTTTCCAGGTGTTTTTAAGCAAGTGGGGAAAGGAGGCCTCTCATACTTGTTGATATGTTTGATGGGAGTATAAATTGACACAACTACTTTAAAGAGCAATTAAGTAATTGTAAGTAAAGTTGAAGATACTTAGAATCCACTACTCAGAAATTGCTCTTCTAAGTACACATGTGTGTTTATGTGATCAGACATGGCAAAATTGGAAACTGACTAAAGTCTATGGATAAGAGCTGGGTAAATAAACTGGTAAATTTATGTGGTGGAATGCTGTGCCACAGGCAAAATACGGAAATTGGAACTGTGTGACTCTTCATGGGTAAAACCTGAAAGTGCAGTGTCGGGCAGAAAAAGCTTTTGCAGCAAGACATTGTGCATAGTATGCAAAACACCCAAAGCAGTACCATATATTTTTATGGATACAAACTGATAATGGTGTTCACATTTTAGAAACATAAATAAGAACAGTAAGCACCAGCGTCAGCATGGTGGTTACAGGTTACTTCTGAGAAGGGAAATAAATACGATTTTAATTTCTGATGAGTAGGGAGAAAAAGAGACTTCTGTGAAGTTTCTAAATAACGTTAACTCTTTTAAAAGTGTAGGGAGTAGGTATGTGTTATAATTGTCTCTGCATTTTCTGCATGTTTGAAGTATTCATAATTAAAAAAATTTTTTTTTTTTTTTTTAAAGATTTTATTTATTTGACAGAGAGAGACACAGTGAGAGAGGGAACACAAGCAGGGGGAGTGGGAGAGGGAGAAGCAGGCTCTCCGCAGAGCAGGGAGCCCGATGCGGGGCTCGATCCCAGGACCCTGGGATCATGACCTGAGCCGAAGGCAGACGCTTAACGACTGAGCCACCCAGGCGCCCCCATAATTAAAAAATTTGACCACCTTGGAAAACAACAGAGAGAATTAGTAAAACCAAAAGCTAGTTCGTGAAATGATCAATAAAATTGCTACCTCTTTAGCCAGAATAATCAGGAAAGAAAAGAAAGAAGACAAATTTTCAGCATCAGGAATGAGAAAAGTGACATCCCTGCTGATTCTACAGTTATTAGGAGAAAAATAGGAAAATCTATGAAAAACTTTATACCAGTAAATTTGACAACTTGGATGAAATGGACAGATTCCTTGAGATATGTAAATTACCAAAGTTCACTGAAGAAGAAATAGGCATAAACAAATTAAATGTGTACTTAAAATCTTTCCATAAACACAATACTTGGCCTAGCTGACTTCCACTATTTTTATTCGCATTGTAGGTTCTAGCCAGTGCAATAAAAAGAAGGAAAGGGCATCCAGCTTATAAAGGAAGATGACATGAATGTCTATGTAGAATATTCATGAAAAATCTAGAAAATCTACCTGAAACGACCAGAATAAGTGATTTTAACAAGTTTGTTGCAGGATACAAGATCAATATACAAAAAACAATTATATTTTTATATGCTAGAAATAAACAGTTGGAAACTAAAAGTAAATAT
Organism: Leptonychotes weddellii; assembly: GCF_054177405.1. NCBI lineage: Eukaryota > Metazoa > Chordata > Mammalia > Carnivora > Phocidae > Leptonychotes > Leptonychotes weddellii. The sequence continues at coordinate 100,173,394 of NC_138370.1, forward strand.
GATATTTATAATGGCATCAAAAATATGAAACACCTAGGGATAAATCTGGAAAAAAATAGTGAAGAACCTGTTAAAGCATTGCCGACAGAAATCAGAGAACTATATTAATAGATATATTTATAAACATGATAAATACATCATGTTTATAGGCTGGAAGACTCAAATTATGTTCTTCTCAAATTGATCTATATAGATTTCAGAGCAATGTCAATCAAATTCTAATACACTTTTTTATAGAAATTAACAAACTCATGTAACAAACTCATAAGTACCAGAGACCTAGAATAAATTAAACAACTTTATAAAGAAGAAAGTTGGAATAGTAACTTCCTGATCTCAGGACATTTTATAAAACTACAGTAATCAAGAGACTTTAGTAATGGTGTAAAACTAGACAAATTAATGAAACCAAATCCAGAAATAGACCTACATATATGTGGACAACTGATTTTCAAAATGATACTCTTTTCAACAAGTAGTACTTGAACAGTTGGTTATTCCATATGGTACCAAAGAAACCTCACTTCAATCCATACCTTGCACTGTATATATGATAATTGCCTAAATGCATCCTAGACCAAAATTTAAAACATAAAACTATAAACCTGTTTTGATCTTGGGTTAGTTAGGCAAAGTTTTTTAGATACGGCACTAGAAGCATAACCTATTTTCAAAGATGATAAATTGAATTTTATCAAAATTAAAAATTTCTCTTCTGTAAAAAAATACTCAAGAGAATAAAAAGCCACATACCAGTAAGAACATATTTGAAAATCATACACCTGAGAAAGGGACTTGTACTAGAATATATAAAGAATTCTCACAATTCATTAATAAGAAAATAAAACATCCCCTCACCCCCAAAGGAAATGTGCAAAGTATTTGAATGGTCACTTAGCTAAAGAAGACATACTGAAAACATGTGAGATGATGCTCAACTTGACTAGTCATTAAGGAAATATAAATTAAAAACCACAATGACATACTAATGCACACTTCTTAGAATAGCTAAAAAGATAAAAGATTGGCCATTCCAATTGTGAGCAAGAATGTGGAGGAACTGGTCATTCCATAGCCTGTTGATCGGAATGAAAAATGATACAACCACTATGGAAAAAACAATCTGGCATTTTCTTGAGAAGTTAAGCATAGACCTACCATGTGATCTAGCCATTCCACTTTTATATATTTACCCAAGAGAAATGGAAGTATATGTCCATACAAAGACTTGTACACAAATGTTTATATCAGCTTTCTTTGTAATAGACAAAAAGTGAAAACAACCCAAATGTCCATCAGCAGATGAATGGATAGATAAATTGTGGTATATTCAGACCGTATGTTCAGCAGTGGGAGTACTCAGCAATAAAAAGAAATGAATATTTGATACATGCTTATAACATGGCTGACAATTTTAAAAAATTTAGAAAATTGAGTATATAAAAGCAGACATATACATATTATATCATACCATTTATATAAAATTTTAGGAAATGCAAATGCTCGTGTATAGTGACACAAAACATCATTGGTTGGAGAGTTTGGGAGAGAGCCAGGGAGGAAAGATTTTGCAGTTTCTTTTACAGGGACAGGAAGAAATTGGGGGTAGTGGGTAATATGTTTATTATCTTGACTGCGATGATGACTTTGTGTATATATGTCAAAACTTACTAAACGATAATATAAATACAGTGTGCACCATTTATTTTATGTTGGTGTTAGTCCAGTGAGTTTCTTTGTGGGGAAAAAAAAAAAGTTCCAGAGTCCGACCGTCTAGGTCCAAATATCAGGTCTTTCATTCATAACTTAAGACAAATTATTTAACTTATTTATGCCTGGTTTCTTTATTTATAAAATGGAGCTAAGAATAATATCTTCCTTATAAGAGTTACTATAGAGAATTGGATGAGGTAATTCAGGTAAAATGTGAAGCAGCTAGAAAGTATTCAATACACGTTGGGTTTTATTATCACTATTGGCATTAATGTTGTTGAATTCAATGGACCACAGAGAGAAAAATCCCTTCTATTCCAGCTTCTTGAATACTTGCAGTGATGAGGATGTCACTCCTTCATGAGATAGCCCATCCCATTGTTGGATATTGGAAAAGTCATTGTGACTAATTTAAATTATTCAGTGAGAATCAGTCCTATATTCAGAGACTTGAACAGGAAGAAAGGGAAGAGGAAAGAGAAGTTAGTTTCTACAACATAACTTAATCTAATACTTAACCACTTTTCCCATCTGGGAATTTTTTTCCCAGAATTTTCCCACATGCTTCTATTTAAGCACTTTCCTTGTATTCTGCTCTCTGAGGAAATGGAAAACCTCTAGGCATCATGAGAAGTTGGGCAAAGTTTGAATTAGGTAATTTGTAAGGTTTTTTACTATTTGGTGACTGTAGTCATTTTGCTGGGGAAAAAAAAAAGAATTGACCTTTGTGAGGTTGCACACACAAACTCAGTGCATGTAGGACTGAGAAAGAACCACACTCATTGATAAAGAAATTCCCAGACCTGTCTCAGGCCCTACACAGCCTGGTAGGCTCAGGGATTAAAATTCCTAGAATTTAGGATTCAGGGCAAAGAGAATAAGTAGCACACTCCCACTCAGTTGCAGGGCCCAGTCTCATGATACTGTGAACCTTTAGCTCACAGGAGTGGTGGAAAGCACTAGAAACTTCTGGAACTGGGAGAAGAGAGTACCTCCCAGAGAAGTTTCAACAGTAGCAGTCTCACTTTGTTTTTGCCTTCCCTTGGCCAGGTTTCCCCTAAAAGCAGTCCAGGCAAACCTGGAGCACACAAAGCTCAGAGATGGCCGTGATGATGGTTCACGGGTTCATGAGTAGTGCGTTGAAGAAGAGTAAGGGGGAAATTTCTACTTTAATTAAAAATGTACTGACTACACTTGGTAGGCTTTATTTCTTTAGTGAAGCAGTGATATCTGCAGTGTTGTGTGAAATTTGGGACGGTGATTTTGTATTTGATGTCAGGACTCCTCAGCTGAATGTTAAAGGACAGTGCACTAGAATCAGATCCTGATTTATCAAGAAAAGATATTTTTAAAAATTTTAATAATGAATTATCATAAAGATGTTCCTTTTTGACTACTTAAAAGCTCACTCTGCATCACCACTTAAAGGTGAAACAAATGAAAATAAGGTCATTTTGTTTGATTCTAGCCAATTATATACATTATTGGAAGGAAGAGGAAGTAGATTAAACTTACATAACCTAAAATACTCTACATTTTGTCTATGGATAACTAAGAATTGGTCATATTTTGCTGGGTTTCTAAAGCAAAAATCAGAAAAGAAATGTAAAAGTAAAACTAATACACAGCAATTGCCTTATGAACTGTGGAAATATAATGCAGGAAGAGAATATTAAAGATAATTTAATTAAATTAATTTAATTAAATCAATTTAATTAATTAATTAATCAACTACAACCCTGCTGTACCTAAATGAAAAACTGGGAACTTTTTTTCCCTTTAATTTTGAACCCTTATAATAAAGTGAAATAATATCAATTCTTATATAGGAAAGCACAGTTTTATAGTGTTTCAATCAGTGTATCATGTTAGTTAATTAAGTTGAACAAATGTAACCTGCAGTGGAAGATGCTTGTAGGGACCTGGTGGGGTTATATGAAGTAAAGGCACTACAGAGCAGTTGTATTAATGGTTCATATCAACTTAAAATACAGTTTAAGCATGAATTGGGACGGAGGCTAGAGTAAGCTTTCTTTGGTGGGTAAAAGAAAGAGGAATACTTTGGTACTGCAAACTCCAGATTCGTTTATGAAAGTATTTTTGGAGTGGGAAAAGGAGAGATGGCATTTTTAGAATAAGAGTATAAAATAATACTGTTTTGTGGAGAATTTATATTAGATGATTAGAGGGTGCCCACATTTTTCCTGTAAGTAACTGAAAATGCTTTCTTCATTTCTTACCATGAAAACGTCATGGTGGTGACTTCTGACAGAGTTGGGATTGGGTCACTTTTAGGTGCTCCTCTGTGCTGCTCTTAGTTCTTCCATTGTTTGTAAGCAGGTGTGGTTTGTTGTTACATTTAAGAATCAGGAAGCCATTGACTCTAGGTCAAAAATTGAAGAGCAGATGTGTCTCATGAACCCCTTGTTGTTCTCAGATTTAAATGTTGGTCTCTCTTTTGGCATATGTTAATATGGAAAAATGTAAAAAAAAAAAAAAAAAAAGACCCCCAAACTATAAGAGTTCTTATCTCTGAGCGTTCAACTTATTGGTGATGTTTGTTTTCTTTTTTTATAAGGCTTTGTACATACTGAATATATTCTAACCAAGAAATATATTTTAAGATTGAAGAAATAAGGGGGTGCCGGGCTGGGTCAGTTTGTAGAGCACATGACTCTTGATCTTGGGGTTGTGAGTTCGAGCCCCACATTCTGTGTGGAGATTACTTAAAAATAAAAATAATCTTTAAAAAAAAAAAGAAATAACATTCTGAAAATTATTTTTTTTAAGATTTTGTTTATTTGAGAGGGAGAGTGCAGAGAGAGAAAGAGAGGACAAGTCGGGAGGTGAGGAGGGGCAGAGGGAGAGGGAGAAGCAGACTCCCCACCGAGCAGGGAGCCTGATGCAGGGCTCGATCCCAGGACCCTGGAATCTTGATGTGAGCCGAAGGCAGACATTTAACTGACTGAGCCACCCAGGCGCCCCTGGAAATTATTTTTAAAATAAAATGTAATGATAAATGTTTCAGCTAGAGTAGTTTGTTCGTTTCTGTCCTGTAATACTTCGTAGGTTAATGAGAAGTTGCTCAGTTACCCTGTTTTGTACAGGCACGCCTCATTTTATTGCCGTTCACTTTACTGTGCTTCACAGATGCTGCATTGTATACATATTGAGGTTTGTGGTAACTGTGTCAAGCAAGTCTGTTGGCTCTGTGCCACTTTTCTAAAAGCATTTGCTCACTTTGTGTCTCTGTCATGTTTTGGTAATTCTCACAATATTTCAGACTTTTTTATTACCATATTTGTTATGGTGATCTGTGATCAGGGAGCTTTGATGTTAACTATTGTAATTGTTTTGGGGCGCCACAAACCACACTCATAAAAGGCAGTGAACACAATGGACAAATGTGTGTGTTCAGACTGTTCCACTGTCTGGCTGTTCCCCATGTGGCCCAAAGAGAGGCTTTCCTATCACCTGAGACAAAACAATATTGAAATTAGGCCATTTAATAACCCTACAACGGCCTCTGAGTGTTCAAGTGAAGGGAAGAGTCCCACATCTTTCCTTTTAAATTAAAAGCAAAAAATGACTAACCTTAATGGAGAAGGCACATTTTGAAAGCCAAGACGGGCCCAAAACTAGGCCTCTTGCTTCATACAATAAGCCAAATTGTGAACGCAAAGGAAAAGTTCTTGACTACTCCAGTGAACACCCAAGTGATAAGAAAGCAAAACAGCCTTATTGCTGTTATGGGGAATGTTTGAGCGGTCTGGACAGAAGATCAAACCAGCTACAACATTCCCTTAAGCCAAAGCCTAATCCAGAGCAAGGCCCTAACTTTTCTCAATTCTGTGAAGGCTGAGAGAGGTGAGGAAGCTGCAGAAGAGAAGTTGGAAGCTGGCAGAGGTTGGTTCATGAGGTTTCAGGAAAGAAGCCATCTCCATAACACAGAAGTTCAAGGTGAAGCAGCAAGTGCTGATGGAAAAGAAGCTGCAGCAAGTCAACAGAAAGTCTAGCTAAGATGATTAATGAGTGTGGAGATGCTAAGCAATTGATTTTCAGTGTAGATGAAACAGCCTTCTATTGGAAGAAGATGCCACCTATAACTTTCACAGCTAGAGAGGAGAAGTCAGTGCTTGGTTTCCAAAGCTTCAGAGGACAGGCCGACTTGTCAGGGGCTCATAAGCTGGTGACTTCATTGCCATCCCACAAATCCTCAGACCCTGAAGAATTCTACTAACTTTACTCTGTTTGTGCTCTGCAAATGAAACAACAAAGCCTGCATGACAGCACATCTGTTTACAACATGGTTTACTGACTATTTAAGCCCACTGTTGAGACCTAGTGTCCTTTCACAATATTATTACTCATTGACAATGCATCTGGTCACCCAAGACAGTTGATGGTGATGTACAGTGAGATTCATGTTGTTTTCATGCCTGCTAACACAACATGCATTCTGCAGCCCATGGATCAAAGGAGTAATTTGGACTTCCAAGTCTTACTACTTAATACCTTTCATAAGGCTATAGCTGCCACAGATAAGTGATTCCTCTATGGATCTGGGCAAAGTAATTTGAAAACCTGCTACAAAGACTTCACCATTCTAGACCTCATTAAGACCATTTGTATTTCAAAGGAAGAGGTCAAAATATCAACATGAACAGGAGTTTGGAAGAAGTTGATTCCAACCTTCATGGATGACTTCGAGGGGTTCAAGACTTCAGTGGAGGAGGTAGCTGCAGATGTGGTGGAAATAGGAAGAGAACTAGAATGAGAAGTGGAGTTTGAAGATGGGACTGAATTGCTGCAATCTCATGGTAGAAGTGGAATGGATGAGGAGTTGTTTATTATGGATGAACAAAGTGTTTTCTTGAGATGAAATTTGTTCCTGGTGAAGATGCTATAAAGATTGTAGAAAAAACAAAGGATATTACATAAATTCAGTTGATAAAGTAGCGGCAGGGTTTGAGAGTATTAACTCTACAGTTTTGAAACAAGTTCTACTGTAGGTAAAATGCTCTCAAACAGCATCGCATGCTGCAGAGAAGTTATTCATGAAAGGAGAAGTCAATCAATGTGGCGAACTTCGCTGGTGTCTTATTTGTTTAAGAAACTGCTAAGCCACCCAGTCGTACGGAACCACCACCCTGATCAGTCAGCAGCCATCAACATCAAGGCAAGACCCTCCACCGGCAAAAAGATTATAACTCACTGAAAGCTCAGGTGATGGTTAGCATTTTTTAGCAATAATTTTTAAATTAAGGTATTTACATTGTTATTTTAGATATAATGCTATTGTGCATTTAATGGAGTGTATACATAACCTTTACTAGGAAATCAGAAATTCATTTGGCTCATTTTATTGCAATACTTGCATTATGGCAGTGGCAGAACCAAACTTGCAGTATCTCTGATGTATGCTTATATACCACATGTTTCCTTCCTCTGAAATGTTTGGCAGCTCCAGCAAGAAACAACTGCTCATTTTGAACAGGAAAGCTAAACAGCTAACTTTCCAACAAACTTTGTAATAGATATCCTGCACAATTGAAAGAGCATACCAATAGCAAAGAATAAAGAACTTACTCTTGCTGTCTGTGTAGTAAAACAGCCGTCAAATCCCAGAGGCCTACTCTCAATGAGTATAATTTTTATACCGTGGTGGTACTTTCACACCCATGTTTACGTAAGTTCTGTCATCCTCCAAACCAACCATTGTTAAGCATTTTCTTGTGCTAGGAAGCTGAATAGAATTTTTTCTTGGTTTTTTTTGAAGTACTTGGAAATCTCAAGGATGTTCTGTATAGAATTTATACAGAGGTTTTTTTGTTACATCATTTTTCTGTGACAGAACATAAAGTACATTTGATTAGCCTTTTTCTTAAAGAGTGAAAGGAAAAATAACTTTACACTATTTATGGTTCAGAGGAATGTATTAGGGTTCTCCAAAGAAACAATAGGATGTATAGATATATGTAAAAAGTGATTGTGGAGGCTTAGTGAGTCCAGAATCTGCTGAGTAGGCCAGCAAGCTGGAGACAGACGGGAGCCAGGGATGCAGATGAAGTCCAAAGGCAGTTTGCCGGAAAATTTCCTCTTGCTTGGGGAGGCTGGTCTTTTTGTTCTAGTCATGCCTTCAACTGATTGGTTGAGGCCCACCCACATTAAGGAGGGTAGTCTGTTTTACTGAGAGTTTACCTATTTAAATGTTAACCTCAGCTACAAACACCTTCCAAGTTGATGCATTAATTATCCAGAGGCTATTTACTGTTGCTGAAATTCAAGTTTTTCTTCCTACTGACTTGTTCTTATTCAGTACTGCCCTTAGACCTAAGCAAGGAGGGCCCTACTTTGCTTTGGCCTTCATCAGTTATGTCCCTCCCCATAAGACAAGACCAAGGGACCAAAGTTGTGCATTCACCAGGAGCCAAGCCCCCGCATTCCATACCACACTCTAGCTACTCAAAATCCTTTGCCCACATAGCTGCAAGCCTGTTTCCAGGGTCTTCATGGGCATCTCCCCAAGTCCATGCTCATTCCTTTGTGAACAGTGTGCTCACTGTTACTTCTGCAGGGGCCATTGGGTGGCTGTTCGGAGGCAGGGAGTACATAAATGTGTGGGCTGGAATTTCTGCCCTTGTGCAAGGGAGGCTCCTCACTACAGCCTGGAGCCTGCGAACGGGAGAGAAGTGGGGCAGGATGAGGGCCACGTGCCTCTTTTCCTTACTCTGCTGTATTCAGGCAGTCTCTGGGGTGTCTAGAATGCCAAATGAGGGCTTCCAAGTCGTTACAAAAGTATATTTCTCGGGTGCCTGGGTGGCTCAGTTGGTTAAGCGACTGCCTTCGGCTCAGGTCATGATCCTGGAGTCCTGGGATCGAGTCCCGCATCGGGCTCCCTGCTCGGCAGGGAGTCTGCTTCTCCCTCTGACCCTCCTCCCTCTCATGCTCTCTGTCTCTCATTCTCTCTGTCTCAAATAAATAAATAAAATCTTTAAAAAAAAAAAA
>NC_138370.1:100182614-100211798 GCF_054177405.1 Leptonychotes weddellii
GCGCGGCAACAAGACGAGAGCTTTGTAAAATGTGTGAGGCTGGCTGCAGGTCAGGGCTTCTGCCGTTGACCTGACGTTACCCTATTTGGATGACCTGTGAGAACAAACTCCACTTCTCATATTATCCCCCAACTCAAAGGGAGCCAGGAGCCCACTGCAGCCAGGAGGGAAGGCATAAGCTGCTCTTGGCTTCGGTCAAAATTGAGCTGTGTCAGGACCAACAATGCATCTATCAGTCATACCCTGAATGCCACGACTCAAGGTATCCTGGCGCACCCCGAGAGGAAAGCTTCAGTGCGTCCCTTCTCTAGTAGGAACACCCAACACATCAAGGACTCTTTCCCCTTTCTGAGTACCTCGTTGCAAAGGGTTGAAGCCTGCCGAAAGATTAGAGGGCTTTAATTACATCAGTCCTGAATGCATCTGGTTACAATGATTTTATTTAGCCAACCCTCTGTTTTTAGAAATGCTTCCTCTTTTTTGCTATTTTAAAATTCAGCAATTATTTATTGACTACCTATATATGTGCCAGGTACTATTCCAAGTTCTTCGGCTATGTCAGTGCAAGACATACAAAAGAACCTGCCCTTGTGGACCTTGCATTTGTGTGGGGAAGACAGATCATGAACATCGTAGGTAATTTATATTGTATATGGAAGAACAAGGACAGGGTAAGGTGAACACGGGCAATCCAGCCTGGGTCCAGGGGTAGGAGTGTGAATTGAAATTTTAAATGGAGTAGGTGAGGACAGGCCTCCCTGTGAAGACGACAGCTGGGCAGAGGGTTGCTGAGAAGCAGGAATGGGCTCATGTGGGTGTCTGGGGGAAGAAGAGCACTGAGGCAGAGGGAACACCAAGAACAAAGGCCCTGAAGCAGGAGGATGGCTGACTGGCAGGAGGAACAGCCAGAGTTGCAGAGATGAGGTCCCACGGGTTACGGAGAGAGAGCAAATAGGGCCTTATAGGCCCATGTAAGGACTTGGCCTCACACCCTGATAAAATCAGGAGCCATGAAGGGTCCTAAGCAGAAGAGTGGGTCACTGCTTGCTGTGTTGAAAATGGACTGTGCTGGAAGTGAGGGGTTGGGGGCAGTGTAGAGCCAGGATAAAAACAGGAAGTTCACGGAGGAGGTTTCTACAGTAATCCAGTACACTGGGAAACATTTTCTTTGAGGCCATTTTCTTAGTATAAGTTCCATAAGATGTACTCATAGAATAAGAACACTTCAGGACCAAAAAGATCTTCATAAGGGCTGTTCCATGTTATACTGGTACCAGCAACATGAGATTTCTAGTTTCTTTATTCCCACCCTTCCTGTGACAGGGTATTTTGTTGTTGTTATTTGTGATAGGTTTACATTTCTTCCTACATCTTGACTAGTAATAGTGTCTTATAAATGTTGTTTGTTTTCTTTACCTATTTATCTACTGGATCTGAATGTTTTTATCAGTGTATATGATGATATCCTTAGTCTCAGGTGCAAAAATTGAATCCTGAAAACTGCATCCAAATTTAAAGACATAAGCCCACATTCAAATAAAAACATCTAAACCTGGATCCTGAAAATATTTATGCTGAGGTAACTGGGGAAGCAGGGGCAAAATATGCTAATTTTCCTTGTTGCAAGCAGGACTAACAAAGGACTATATTATGTTACTGCTTCCTGATGTCTGTCAAAAGTTAAACATGAAAAGTAAGATAAATTTTTAAGACTCACACTCTAAAATGAACAAAATCTGGTAGAACCAGTACAATTAAAAAAAAAAATCATGAAAAAGTAGCAAACAATGAGACTTCTCCAATCAAAGCAGGTAAAACTGGATGGCAGAAGTGCATCTATAGTCTTCCAACTAGGAGAACTTGGCAGTCGGCAAGATCAGGGATTACCATCCTTCGGCAAGCGTTCTTCCCATTGGGAAGTAGAACATACACACTAGGATTCCGGCCAGAATCTCCTACATCAGGAGCCTTTCTGTGCACAGGTGGACAAAAACAGCTGAGTCCACAGTTAAATCAGCACGTACACTTCGCTGCTCCTTCCTGCCTAAACCACCAGCAAGGCGGGCAAAGGCACGTGCTCAGGGCCCCCTCTGTGCTGGAGACGCCTGGGAGCTTCTGGGGCCGGGGCAGGCAGAAGTGGACTAGAGCTCAGGCTGCTGACTCCATCGTGATGACGTCCTTTCCACTGTATCCCGATGCTCCTGGAGCTCTCATCCTTGCAGCGCAACTCAAACGCTGCCGTTTCTGTGAACCCTTCCTTCTCCAGCCCTCCTGTTGAAATCAATCATTTTCTCCTCTCTGAGGGGAGAATGGCACGATTGATTTATTCCTCCTTCCCAGGATTTGGGTCATTCTGGCTTCTATTAGAATTGTTCGGATGGTCTCTATTACTGGATTATAAACTCAGAGCAGAGATTGGATAATGACGACTTAGGCGTTTTTGTTTTACACATTAACAATTCACATTTGTTGTACTATATTGATACAGCATCCTGTGAGGAAGACAGATATTCTTTCCATTACACTTACCACACTAAGTAAATTTAGAGGTTGAGTAGATGCCCGGAAGTCACAGGCCTTTAGCATCTGCTGTCAGTGTTTATTACTGCAACGAAAGCATTTTGAGGGCTACCTCTGCTGTTTTCTAAAAGCCCATGTAATAATATCTTTGAAATATAAGAATCTAATCTATAGCCTGGGTGGCTCAGTCATTAAGCATCTGCCTTCGGCTCAGGCATAATCCCAGGGTCCTGGGATGGAGCCCCACATCGGGCTCCCTGCTTGGCGGAAAGCCTGCTTCTCCCTCTCCCACTCCCCCTGCTTGTGTTCCCTCTCTTGCTGTGTCTCTGTCAAATAAATAAAATCTAAAAAAAAAAAAGAATCTGTTCCTTTTAGGGATCTCCAAAAGAGGAAATTTAATATATCTAATATAACAGTACTTTTAATTTAGCTTGTTTTATTTTTAATATATATGGACCTGATCACTGTATTCTGAGAACTCCTCGTAAATCTCAGGTATCAAGTTAAGTATTAAATTTTTTTTCCAAGTTGTGTAATTCTTAGTTCCTAAGATTGTACTCTTTGTTGAGAATTTTCTTGAAATCCTTTCCAAATTATTTTATTATCTTTTATTTCCCCCTGTGGAGCCCCCAAATGAATATATAGTAGACATCTGCCCAGTGTAAAAGAAGAAAAAAACTGATCATTTATTTTATGCATTCCACATACCTTTTTAATGCAGCCTAGAATATTGTGTCCTTTCTGAAACAATGACTAGTGTTACCTGTTTTTTTTTCTCTCCTCCCAAGTGAATAAGTGGTATCCAGAAAGATAAGGATCTTATCTCTTGTTAGTATTTAAGGCATTTTGAGAATTTTTCCGTAAGATTTCTCTAATACTCAGGAAGAAAAGTTTAACTTACACAAAAACAATACCTTAACTGTGAAAGTACTAAGACTGATCATCACATGTTTACTGCTGCTCTTTTTGTGGAGTATGGGACAAAAATAAACATGAAACACTTAAAAATAGGCTCAGGTCCCAAAGGCTAAACTTCTTGTTCCACAGTGCCTTCCTACATGGGTTTTAGTGTAATTATTGATAATAACTTCCATGTTTGAAACATGATCTCCCAAATTTGAAAGTAGAAATAACACATTTTTGGTTTTCAAGTTAGAAATACTGTGAGTAGTTCAGTGCTAGAAGAGCTAAATAATCTTGAGAGAGTGATAGAACAAATGGGAAAAATATATAGTGAGAAATTAGAAAAATGCAATCCATGTGGATCTCATATAAATAGTTTAGCTGAGGAACTCTCGTGAAAAAATAGTTTTAAAGAGCATATATTGCACTCAAAATTCCACTTACTCTAAACTGTATTTCAGAGAATAATTTTCTCACAGAAAGTTTAGTTTTCCCATTTCTTTCTACAATATCAAATGCTGCTCCTCTGATTTCTCCTTTAGTTTTTTATAGCAATTTAAAATTGCTTATTTATTCTTGAAGACTAGAAGTTCTTGGTAGGTTCTTTTTTTTTTTTTTTTTTATGTTATGTTAATCACCATACATTGCATCATTAGTTTTTGATGTAGTGTTCCATGATTCATTGTTTGTGCATAACACCCAGTGCTCCATTCAATACGTGCCCTCTTTAATACCCATCACAAGGCTAACCCATCCTCCCACCCCCCTTCCCCTCTAGAACCCTCAGTTTGTTTCTCAGAGTCCATCGTCTCTCATGGTTTGTCTCCCCCTCCGATTTCCCCCCGTTCTTGGTAGGCTCTTAAACCATAATTTGATTTTTACCAATACCCATCCCAAGCCTCTATCCTTCTGCCCCTCAAAACAAGTACAACAAATGTAATTTTCTTTGGTAGTAGTATTGCCTCTGGAATATACTTAACCACTTACAAATAAATTTTATGTAATTCAGCAGTCTGCCGAAAGCACAATCGCTGTAGGCTATTAGTTGCTTTTCTGAATCTAAAGGAGGATTTAGAATATAGAATGTTTTGAACTGGAAAGAATCTTGCGTGTAAGATGAGGCGAGTAGAGTCCAGAGAGGTTGGTTGCCGAAAGCTATCTAGCAAGCGAGTAGGGGAGACTGACCAGAAAGTAGATTTTCTGAATCCAAGCCTAGGGTTTGGGTTTTGGTTTTGGTTTTGTTGGACTTTGCCACCTTTAAAGTAGAGAGGTAATCATTTGCTCCTTTGTGAGGATGTGTTTAAAAATAATTGTGTTGGGGCGCGTGGGTGGCTTAGTTGGTTGAGCGTCCAACTCTTGATTTTGGCTCAGGTCATGATCTCAGGGTCCTGGGATTGAGCCCCGAGTCAAGCTCTGCACTGAGTAGGGAATCCGCTTGAGGATTCTCTCTCCCTCCCTCTCCTTCCGCCCCTCTCCCTGTTCATGCTCGCTCTCGCTCTCTCTTTCTAAAATAAATCTTTTTTTTTTTTTTAATGTGTTGTCATGACTGTGGAAATGAAGATATGCAACATTTTGCCATTTTGGGCTGTAAATTTCTTCCCCACCAAAAGTTATTTGAAATGTCTGCAGTAATCTTTATATGGAGATTTCTTTTTTGTCATAAGAACTTCCTGGTAGGCTCTCAAACCCTAATTTGAGTTTCAGCACAGCGCAAGTTTTATTGAAAATTGGAAAATAGTACTTGTGAGTGATTTACAGCCACTTTTTCCTGCAAAATTATGTTTAATCTTTGTGTGTGAGTCTGACAATAAGCTTTTTGCTCATCTTTGGTGGCATGTGTCTAGTCTGTGGCTCCCAGTATCCCATGCTGGGAACAGGAAAGAGCTAAATGCAAATCTATGGCTCTTCCCCCTTCACATTTACACTGGGCCGTGAAGCTACGGGCCAGTCATAAGTTCTTCATGATGTGTCAGTACTTGAAGCGAACGGCAGGGACATAAACCAGCCAGGCTATCAAAAATGCTGCCCTTATACTAACATCTGTTTGGGTGGATGTTTTCCCATGGTGTAAAACAAAAAGTGCAACAAATTAGGTTTGCCACTCTTTACTGCTTTTTTCCAATGTGCAGCGAATGGAAGATTTAAAACAGAATTTCAGACGAAACAGGTGGCGTGGGAGCTGGAATTGATGCTGGCCAACTACTCTGTGGCACAGATTCATCCTTTCTAACCAATTGTCCATCCCATGAAAGCTCTTTGCAATTTATTACTAGAAACATATTATGTGAGGAATGTTAAGGGCTGGCCTCAGGGTTGGATACTTGGAAGGACTGTGACAAACAATTCCTTGCCGATACAAACATGCACATGAGAGTGTCCAGCTTAGAATGCAATTTCAATTTAGATTAGTACAAATTTCTTGGAGAAAGGAGATACTTTTTACATGCAAATGGCATTTGGCTTCTTATCCCCCTTTCCTCCACTGGCGAACATTATTATAACATATGCTATTACAATATATATTTGACCATCTTGGTGTGTGTGCCCATATGTATGATGTAAGGTGGTGCCTCTTGGGGGGAAGAAAAGGGAGAAACAATGAATCCTTGTTTATTTTCTCCACAAACGGAAATTTGGCTATTGCTTTAGTGGGATATAAATTTTTTTTAATGCAACAAAAATTTAATTGGGGTTATTTCTAAAGGGAGAGATATGGATTCTTTTTCTAAAAAATTTTTATTATGAATAGCCATTACTTTTTTTTTACATTTTTTAATTATTATGTTAAATGTTAGTCACCATACATTACATCATTAGTTTTTGATGTAGGGTTCCATGATTCATTGTTTGCGTATAACACCCAGTGCTCCATTCAGTACATGCCCTCTTTAATACCCATCACTGGACATAAACCTTTGATGACAGAATCAGTGTAAAAATTCTGCTCCCAAGAAAATAGTTCACAAAAACAATTATCTTCCTGTAATTCATGAGGAGTACAGTAACTTCACATATAAGGAACTAATGTTATTGTCAGGTTGGGGGGGTGCCCTTTTTGCTCTTTACTATCACAGAAAACATGGTCATTAACACCAATGTTGTGACAACATTATAAGAAGGGTTTGGTAATTTTAATTTCTTCACTACAACCGATAATTTGATTATTTGGCAGCCTGATTTGCACTAACTCTGGGATTGATGTTGGAGTCATTTCAGAGCTTAGAGAATTTTCCCTGCTATTCTCATTTATTCAAGACCTTTGAATAAATTTTTCCATATTTTTTCCATATTGAAATTTAAATCACCATTGTGTAGGATTTAGGCAAAAGAATATTACATCAAAAATTTGGTGTAGAAAGGGGCACCTGGGTGGCTCAGTCGGTTTAGGGTCTGGTTTCAGCTCAGGTCATGATCTCAGAGTCCTGGGATCGAGCCCCATGTTGGGCTCCCTGCTCAATGGGGAATCTGCTTCTCCCTTTCCCTCTACCCTCCCTCTCCCCACTCATGTCTTCCCCCCCTCTCAAATAAATAAATAAATAAAATCTTTAAAAAAAATGGTGTAGAAAGAATGTTAGCCAAGTGACCATTCGTAGAAGTCATATTGAAAGACTTCCATGAGAGAACAATCATCAGGTTACCTTTAGACTGAGGTGTCCCATGATTATGTTGGGAGTGTGCTTGCTCCGATTTCCCAAATAGTGGAGTATAACAAGGGAAACACAGGCTCAGATTTGCATTGGCCTCCTTCTCTGTTTCTAGCACAGTATACCGAGAGCCATCAACTGGAAACACTCTAAAAGAATGAACATAAATAGCCTATTGTCTAACAAACATAAAAGTTAAATGGTTATTAAAAAACTGATTTTTTGAATTTTGTTACTTTATTAATCTGTTTCTGCATAATAAACTCTCGTAGCATTTGACAGGCTATTAACTCATCTCACTGTTTCTGTGGGTCACAGTTTCTTTGGGTCAGAAACAAGAAAGGCTTAACTGGGTCCTCTAGCTCAGGTCATCTTAAGCCTTGACTGTGGAAGGATTTTCTTCTATGCTCACATGTTTGTTAGGAGGATTCAGTTTCTTGCCGGCTACTGGCTAGAGGCCACCCTTAGTAACCTGCCATGGAGGCCTCTCCAACATGGCAGCTTGCTTCTTCCATGGGCCAGCCAGGAATGAAATAGTGCCCCAGCAAGACGGCCATCACCATCTTTTGTAACCTAATCATGTAAGTGACATCACATCACCATGCCATATCCTTTTGGTTAGAAGCAAGTCACTGGTTCAGCCTACACATGAGAGAGGGGACTAAACAAAGGAGTAGATACTAGGAGGCAAGGATCATTGGGCACCCTTAAAGTCTGCTTACCACAACCACTAACTGTAACCAGCAGAAATTCAACACCGGCCAGCAGAACGTTGTGTATGACAGGAGGCCAATATTCCATGTTCCTGGGGAAAATGGACTCTGGCAGAGAATTCATGAGGTTTACCTGAGTTGAATTTCCAAAAAAAAAGTATTATTCTATAAAATTAAGGCTCATTATGGGAAAAGATTTTCCTAGAAATAGTAATAGGAGTCTGAAAGTGAGGGACATCCAGTCAAGGAAAAGGTGAAGTCTGTACCATAGGCCAGCAATCAATAATGTGCAACTAAAGAATTTTACACTTTGAGATTTTTGTAAGGTGCCTGGTGAGTAATGAAAAACAGAAGATACAGAGGAATGAATTGTTTTAAGGGAAGATAGAACAAGCTAATACATTTAACTGCTTTAAAAAAAAAAAAAAAAAACCCGAACTTTAAACAACTATTAGAGATTTTAACACACAAGTGTCAAGAAACATAACACCATGACTGCTGAGGGTCTGGGTGTCACACTTAACTCCAGGTTCCCAGGGCAGTTTCAGAATTCTTAGTGGCTGTAGGGGAATGACAGTGCCAAGGCTCTTCTGGTAGATGCATAAGGTGATTGGAGAGGAATTTGTAGGATAGGAGACATCAGAAATATTAAGGAACAAGCATGTGTCAGAGCAATAAGATAGTATGGCATGATTGTTAAAATCTTTGGTTCTGAAATCAAACTAATTTAAATTTGCTTATTAGCACTGTTACTTTGTAGCTGTGTGATCTTGGGCAAGTTGTTTATTTTTTTGAGCCTCATTCTCTTTTAACTGTAAAATGGCTTGATCAATAGTATCTACCTTGTGGGTTTCTTTTGATTAAGTGCAATAATGTTTATGCCATTTAGTGGTACACAGTAAATGCCCACTAAACATTAGCTGTTACTATTATGTAAACAGATGTCTGCGTCACAGCGGAAAGAGAAAGAGATGAGACAGGATGATTCAAGGCTTTGGCCAGGGCTGTTCATTGATGCAGAGTAAAGTGGGGGTGAGGGTGGCATATGATTTGGGTGAGAAATGATGAGGTCAGTTTCAGGCTTGTGAGATTTGAAGTGTTAGCATGTGACAATACCCAGCAATTCTTTTTTTTTTTTTTTAAGATTTTATTCATTTATTTGACAGAGAGAGACACAGCGAGAGAGGGAACACAAGCAGGGAGAGTGGGAGAGAGAGAAGCAAGGCCTCCCGCAGAGCAGGGAGCCCGATGCGGGGCTCGATCCCAGGACCCTGGGATCATGACCTGAGCTGAAGGCAGACGCTTAACGACTGAGCCACCCAGGCGCCCCAATACCCAGCAATTCTTTATGTGTTCAGTCTGGAGGTGACAATTAGAGATACTGTGTTCTTATGACCGCTCAGTCATAGTTGCTCCATTCAAGGTGAGCACCTGACCCTTTCCCATGATGGTACCCGCAGTCAAAATGGATTTATTTAAGACCTACCCCCAAGCTGAGCCAATCAATATCTTTCTTAAAGATTTGGAATTGAGACCAAGACATTACAGTCCAGGCTTCCTGTTCTCTGTATCAAAACAGATATAAATTCAGACTGCACAAAAGTAAATGAAACGGACATACCAAAAAAGAAAACAGAGTAGGTAAGAAAGGCTACATGTTTTGAGTCCCTGATCCGAGGTGTTCCTAAGGTTCAACTTCATTCTTGTCTAGGATCCCTTAGGTAAATACCTTTTAAATTGTTATACTTGTTCAAGTTAGGTTGTTATTACTTGCGACTCCAGCTAATACTAAGAAGCCACGTGTAGGTGATAATTGCAGGTATTTGAAGTGAATGAACTCCCTGAAGGAATAGGAAGTACCAGGAAGGGGAACGAGAAGGTGCAGTGAGAATGAGAATGAGTGCAAAATTAAGCCAATTTGGGTGGCGGGGGGTGGGGGTGGGGCATGGGAATTGAGGCCAAGCTGGAGGGACAAGGTGGCTAGCCACCCAAAGGCAGGAGTGGCCAGTGAGAATGAGGTTGAAGGAAAGCCCCCTGAACTTATTTTTTAGTTTTAATTAAAGCTTTTAATTAAAATTAGTTTTTTTGGCATTACCACTGGTAACTTTAAAGATACCTACCATCTTCAGCAGATTACCTGTAATGAAATCTCTTTTTAAAACTTTTTGGAACTTGGCAAACAGTGTTTCCTCCTTTATGTCTTCATAGCATACATGTTCAGTGTGTCTGTATTTAATTTAGAATTGTTGGGTAAAGGGATTGACTGCATTTAATCTACATTGCTTATGGCTCAAATAGTTTGATCTTTTAATGACGAGTTTACTGATGTGGGCTGAGTCACTTAGTCTTGAGCTTAGGAACCAGCTCAGAAACAGCTGGGGGGAACATCATGGTGGCCACTACAAAAGGCAGGGGAAGTGGGGTATTTCAGGCTGCTCCCGGAAGACTAGAATGGAGACCTTTTGGGAAGGGAGTGGCCCTGGTCAGAACTAAGTAGGACCCAGGAGAATGGAACTGATCAGAGATAGGCTGAACAGGTGAATTGAGTACATTGTAGCTCACAGCAACCAAGTAACAAAGTAGCAAATTGTCTAGCTTTTTAAACACTGAGATTGAATGGGAAAAAAAAAACCTTTTTTTTTTTAGAGAATAAACACACTTTATTTTATAACAGTATTACAGAAAGCAAAATATCATTTAATACAACTTGAAGCTGCTATAAATCTAATCTGACATCATAACTATACATAGGGTCAAAAGCAAAGGAAAACATGTTCAATACCGTTAATAGGTCCCTATCAGGTCTCTGGTGTCAGCTGTAAATGTTATCACTTCCTTACAACCATCAAAAAAATCCCACCATAGCCCCTGCTCTTCTCCCCAGTGTCCTCAAACCTGTGTGAATCATCCAACTATCTGAAAGAGATATACCTGCTCAATAACAAAAGGTCAGTTTTACAAGTAGAAGTAATCCCTCACAAAA
This sequence comes from Leptonychotes weddellii, assembly GCF_054177405.1. Lineage (NCBI taxonomy): Eukaryota > Metazoa > Chordata > Mammalia > Carnivora > Phocidae > Leptonychotes > Leptonychotes weddellii. Next base: position 100,193,378 of record NC_138370.1, read on the forward strand.
GTAAAGCTGAGTGACAGTCCTCATATACACATGAAGAAACATAGGATACCTCCTACTCCCCATGCCCCCTTTTTTTGTTGTGTGGTTCCATGTATTTTGTTTGATAAGGTTTGATTGTGTGTTTGTGTGTGTGTGTTTTAGGATAAATAGTAGGGTTTTGTTTTTTTTTTTTTTTTGCCCAGATTTACATTTCTCCAGGCCTAGACCCTAAGTTAATTATGAAGAAAACTCTCAAAATCTTCTGCCAAGATTACTGCCAAGGAAGTGATAGACCCAGCTTTACCCCCTACCAGGCAAATGATTAACTGATAAGATCCTGGGATTACCTCCCCTGTTGCTAGTTTGACCTTTGCACATGGCCAATGCTGGTCGATGCTCACGGTAAGGGGGACGACCATGAGCTTGTCAGCTAAAAGGCTAAGTAGTTACCAGATTTAGAATTGTTTAAAGAAGTAACAGGAAACACACAGAGTTTCACATCTAACATTGGTGGATGTGGTCTCTCAAATGATAATTTCAAAAATTAGCACTATAGAAAAGTTCTTCCTGACAAGTTTGGTGAAGGGAAGGTAAATACAAAGTAGCATCTGTTATGGTTAAAAGTGGGTAAAAAGTATACATTTACACAAACAGGACACAAAAGAATGTAGACTCACTGAGGAAGGTGATTTATTAAAGTGGTGGGAATCTGGATAATTTTTTAAAATTCTCATTGATGTTATAGTATTATGAGTGTAACAAATTTAAAGTAACCAGAGTTGATGGATTTACAGCAAGTGATGGTTTTTTGCTTGAACTACAATAAAAACATCTTAACCTAAACCATGCACATAATCACTGAATCAGAGTGGCCCAAGTCCAGATTCTTGTGAGCCAAGCAGTTATATGGGGTGATAGATTGGTGAGGCCTCACATCCTAGGATGAGAGCCAAGAGAGCTCAGAAGGGGTAATAGGATCACTTAAGTGAGCTTTCTTTCTCCATAAAGGAGGGCTAATAGCTAAATCTAAAGCTGGGCTGTTCAGAAGTTGTATGAGTAACTGAGTTCGCAGCTAGTTACAAAGAGAAAAAAAAAATATATGTCAATTTCTTCAGGGAAACAGTCCATGAAGATAAACAATAAGGACGGTCTAGTGATGATAAATTGTGCATAGAAAATTGACCAGAAGAAAATGAAATTTTTTCATGGGAGGAGATGGGTCTAACTTACTGGAGGTATACATGTTCTGCAAAAGCAATTAGAATTGGAGTCCTTGAAAGAAGGCCAACTCAGCTAGAAAGCAGGAAGTTTCACTTCCCTCGACGTAATGATGTAGATAAAAATATGGACGCTCTATGCCTGTCTGTTTCCAATGAACATTTGTTTTGCATATTAAACTTCAAGAAGCCACAGCAGTAACTTCTGAAAATCACAAAGGCTCTAGTTTAGTAGATTCAGATGGCTTTAGCAGTCCTCAATGTATGCTGAAATTTTGAGATCTAAATTAACCTAGTGGTGAAAAGCCCAGACTTAGGAGTCATATAGACTTGGGCTTGAATTCTACTTGTTACTATCTGCATGATCTTGGGCAACATGCTTAAACTCTCTGAGTCTCTTTCCTCATCAGTACAGTGGAGGTAAGAATACTCTCTTTGAGACCACTGTGTTGTATTGAATGAAATCTACTCAACGTAATTTAAGAAGAAAGAAATAATTGTAAGGATATGGGTGTCTTATGAATCCCCAAGGGCAGGAAGTATAGTGGGCCTCATAAGCAAATGAATCTGGTAACTGAAACACAGTCTGGCACCAATGTGACTTCTGAGTAAATGAAGGCCAAATGGTCTTTGTATCATTCTTCATTATCCCCGAAGACTTGAAAATGGATCCAACATGGCCTCTCCAGTAGAACATTTATTGGTTCTAACATTCAATAGAGACCAACCTGGTTACCTATATACAACTGCAAATTCTTACCAGTATGAATGTGATTGGCACAGTTTACCTGATGTCGGGTATCCACCTCTGGTCTAGTCAATTGTGACCTGGTGGATTAGGATCTTGTCATATGAAGGTCAACCCCTTCCTGGAGTGTTAAGAGGTATGGGAGCAAAGAGAAAAGGATAGGCTTCTCTATAACTGAAACTTGACTTGCTAAGGATCAAATGAGATAATGTATGTGAAATACCTAGAACAGTGCCTGGCACATAGTTCAATAAATGTGGAGCCTGTGAAATAATACTGCTGATAGGCAATGGCCATAAAATCTCATCCACTTAATCTTTGAAATCGTATTTTCCTGCACTTGTCATCAGAGAAGGAAGCTCACAGAAACATTATCATGTGATGTCTCTGAAAATTTCTTTCTCAACCAAAGTGGCCACTATGAAAAGGAGCTACCCCAGCAGCTGATGTTACTGTGATCAAGTTCTGCCAACCTGGTCAACACTCTCATTCTGCCTTCCATCTCTGCGGTCTCGTCTGAGCTTCCTATAGATGTTTACTATATGTAGAGGACTATTTGAAAAACTAGCTAGCGGAATGACTAAATTATTTGGATATTGTCTTTGAGTTTATATAAAAGCATGTGGCTGTTGACTAACTTTTTTTGTGACATAGCCTTCTCTTCCTTCATTGATTTTGATGAGTATAGAGTACCAGAAGCAAGACATGGGATCCAAATGAAAGCTCCTTGTTTTAACATTAAAGTAGTATTTACCCTTCACAAGCTCCTCTTCTTGGGCTGTGAAAAAGTATTTCTCAAGCAGAAAGAAGCAGTCATTCCCCCCTCCCCACCCAAAGCCAAGCTCAGCTGAAACACGAACAACTACCCAAGATGTGCTGTTTCATTCCTGCTTGAATGGGTTGTCTATTTTTAGAATTTAAATATCCCCTCTCATTAAAGAGACATTATGAAATAGGTATGAATGCACTTTTTCTCCCGCACCTGCAGCAGTTGGATTTTCTAGGTGGGTGCTGTCTATAAAAGATAAATTATTATTTTTTAAATTTTATTATGTTATGTTAATCACCATACATTACATCATTAGTTTTTGATGTAGTGTTCCATGATCCATTGTTTGTGTATAACACCCAGTGCTCCATGCAGAACGTGCCCTCTTTAATACCCATCACAGGCTAACCCATCCCCCTAACCCCCTCCCCTCTAGAACCCTCAGTTTGTTTCTCAGAGTCCATAGTCTCTCGTGGTTCTCCTCCCCCTCTGATTTCCCCCCCTTCATTTTTCCCTTCCTACTATCTTCTTTTTTTTAAACATATAATGTATTATTTGTTTCAGAGGTTATCCCAATAAACTTGTGTTCTATAATTGATATTGTAGAGTAGGTAACTTTTTGAAAAATTAAAAAGCCCAAACACACCAAATCATTTCTTGTTGAGATGATTTGATTTACCAAATGAAAGAAGTGCCTTCACTTGCTGGACTGTCAGCTTTTAACAACTAAAAAATATAAATGAGGGCAAAAAAATTAACTTCTCTCTGAAAGATTTTTTAATGATTTCATAGTGGGAGACATTACCTAGTACATTTCCTTCTTTTCTCACTTGCAGCTTTCCAGACCTTACCCTTCACGGCTAAGTTCTACTTTAGTCTAAGGCCAATATTTATTTTAGAAGCAAGAGTACCAATGCAGCTTTAGAAGACAGCTCCTAGAAAACCAGGACACACAAGGTCTGAGAAGAAATATACATCTTGCACGTGTCAGTGAAGTGGTTATGGCTACCTCTGGTTTTAGGCTGGAGAAATTGGGGGAGAAGTCCAGTCTTCAGCCTGGTTTGGGATAATATCAGGAACCCATATATGCCCTGCCAGGACCCCAGTCCACTCTGGTGCAGACTTCCTGAAACTGCCCCAGTGGCCTTGATCGAGTGGACTTAGAAGGCCCTCTCCTGCTAGGGAGTAACAATATGGTTTCGTGGTGGGTGCATCACATCTCACTGACACGTTCAGGATTGCGTGGACATTGTGGAGAACATCAGAGGTGCCCTTGCTATTAAATGGCTAGGATGGAGAACAAATGGAGTGAAGGGACCAGACCTTAATCCTGATGCCGGAGGAGGCTGCTCTGGGCCTTGCATCAGTGGCCCACTATGTTGTCAACTTAAACTTTCCTTAGCCTGACCTGTGTGTCTAGCTGCCTTTTAGGTATCTCCAGTTGGAAAATCCACAGATGTCGGCATGTCCAAAAATTGAACTCATGGTTTTTCTTTCCAAATTATACACCTCCTTTCATGTGCTCAGAACGGCTCAGGTCCATCCACATGCCTAAGTGCAAGACTACTCAAGCAGAAGAGCAAGATGTAATGAAAAATTTAAAATTATTTAATTTATAGGTTTCAGCGTCCATCCACATGCCTAAGCCAGAAACCCGGGAGTTACTCTCAGCAATTCCTCTTCCATTTGCTTCCATGTTTAGTTTCACTCAGTCTGGTCAGTTCTGCCTCCCAGTAAACCTGTGACTTTGTGGTTTGCACTATTCTGGGCTCTTTTTTAAGTCCATCATCTAGAGTAATTTCTTCTCTTAATTAAGGGATGGTTCATTTCCTAAAAGTGAGTCATTTAAAAAAATACAAATGAGGGGGCACCTGGGTGGCTCAGTCAGTTAAGCATCTGCCTTCGGCTCAGGTCATGATCTCAGGGTCCTGGGATCGAGCCCCACATCGGGTTCCTTGCTCAGCGGGGAGCCTGCTTCTCCCTCTCCCTCTGCCTGTTTCTCCCCCCAACTTGTGCTCTCTCTCGCTTGCACTCTCTCTTTCAAGTAAATAAATAAAAATCAATACATAAAAATGAATTTTCTGTCAGAAAAGTGGCAGCATCAGAGGTGTATATATTCAAGTAAGTTAAAATAGAATAGCCATATTGTAGGAATGTGAATAATAGAAAGTTTATAGAAGAATGAATGTACCGAGTTTTTTTTTCATAAAAAACATGTTAATGACAGTGCCCCAACAAAGCACTGATTCAAGCTTGACTATCCCAAACTCTAATGCGCTTACAAGTCCCCTGGAGATCTTGATAAAATGTAGATTCTGATCGAGGTGGTCTGGGATAGGGCCCGAGCCTGAGCTCCACAGCGATGCTCATGCTGCTGGCTAGAAGACCCAGCTTACAGTAGCAGGACCTTAGGCTTTCCACCCAAAGTTATGTTCATTCGCCTTTCAAGGAATTCTTGCCCCGTATCATCACCATCTTACTGGGGGAAGTTTCAGACTTGGCTCTCACAGATCGGCAACACTGTGCCGATACTTTCCCTCTGGTGAAGGGAGTCCTCAGAGAGCTGACCCATTCACATTTTTTCATGGTAGGTAATAAGCTCTATTTTTATACCAGAGGTAAAAGCTTCAGCTTGCATGAATCCCAGTGGCATTACATGACATTTTACAGACATGTAAACTCCTAAAAGATTAAAAAATAAGAAAAAAAAAAAAACACCATTCCGGGAATACAGGTATTGGGAATTGCACACTGGGAACGTAAAAGCTTCTCAACAGTGACTGAGACGTCACTTTCCATCATCCTCCGTCACTCTCAGCGTGAGAGTTTCCATTGCCAGCAAAAGACCAAAAATGTCCTCAGGCGATATCAGCCATGTTATCCTGGAAATAACACATGAGTATTTTCCCTAAAACAATTGTGAAGTTTTTCATCACTTTATTTTGAAAATACAAGGAGATACTTTTTTTTTATTAAAGATTTTATTTACTTATTTGAGAGAGAGCATGAGCAGGGTGGGGTGGGGGCGGCAGGTGGAGGCAGAGGGAGAAGCAGGCTCCCTGCTCAGCAGGGAGCCCAATGTTGGACTCGATCCCAGGACCCCAGGATCATGACCTAAGCCGAAGGCAGACGCTTAACCGACTGAACCACCCAGGCACCACAAGGAGATACTTTAGGAGTTGTAAAACTTGATATTTCCCTGAGACAAAATTTTTATATATTTTTTTACACAGAGAAGATCCTGCTGTATGTGCATCATCAGCTTGCACTTTTTTCACTTACTGATGATCTTGAGCACCCTTGTGTACAAGTATGTATAGTTTTTAGCATAGCTTTTTGATACTTGAGCAACCTTTTTTTTTTTTTTTTTGCATATTTGTATGTATTTTGAAATTGTAGTTAAAATCTTTTTGGCCTGAGGTGGAGGGTTCATATTCATTAATTGAAAAAAATTAATTAGTTGTAGACTCTGAATTACATTGTATCACTAACACTTTCTGAGTGCTTCCTCTATACCAGGTACTAAGCCAACTGCTTTACAAGCATTATTGCATTACATTCTGAGGCAAAATTTAATGTAGGATCTTGTCAGGCTAATATGCAGAAGCAAATCACTGCTCTGAGCTATCCGCCAAGATCATCCTGCCTTCAACTTGTGTTTCCTTATTTGTCCTAGCATTTACGGTGACAAAAGCAAAACTTTACTTCTTATGAAATATGATTCTATATAGAACTTAATAGTTGGGCACCTGGGTGGCTCAGTCGTTAAGCATCTGCCTTTGGCTCAGGTCATGATCCCACGGTTCTGGGATCGAGTCCCGCATCGGGCTCCCTGCTCAGCGGGGAGCCTGCTTCTCCCTCTGCCTCTGCCTCTCTTTCTCTCTCTCTGTCTCTCATGAATAAATAAATAAAATCTTAAAAAAAAAAAGAACTTAATACTTAACTACTTATTGCTAATGACCAAAATGAAGAGAAAGAGAAGACAGTCTAAAGAAAATCCTTTGGGTGGATGAATCAGTGGCGTGTGGTATTTGGCAGTGGCTCAGGTCAGCACCATAACCAACTTCATCATTATGAAGGACATTCAGTGGGCCTTCCTGTTTAAGTGCAAGACTGCTCAAGCGGAAGAGCAAGATTTAATGAAAAAGTAAAAATTATTTAATTTATGGTATTTAGACAGGAAACTCTAAGTGGAAATGGAAAGTTATTTGGGAGAAAGCCAGGCACTTCTGTAGACACTGCCGCGGTCATCAGATGGGACATTTACAAGGAACAATCCTTTGTGAATGTCAAAGGCCTGCTTTACCAGATCTTTTGAATTGGTCTTCTCTCTGTCCCCTCTGACACTAATCTAGTTCAAGTTTTTGTGATTCTCATCTGGGCGATTACAGGAGACGCCCATTTGGTTTCACTGCCCACCCCTACCCCGACCCAACTCATTGTCCACACTAGCGACAGAACCGCCTTGAAAAATGCAGCTCTTTGTCATTCCCTACAAATCCTTCAGGGATGCTACATCAAGGACCGGGTGAATGGTCTCAGCACCTTTCTTGGCATGCGAGTTCCCCACAGCCTGGCCTCTCTTCACTCTTCACTCCCTTTCCCCTAACCCTTGACTCTAGGCTCCAGAAATACGTGTTGCATTCAGTTCCCCAAAATATACTAGGCTACCTTATTCCTCAGGGGCCATTGCATCTGCCACTCTTTTCATCTGGAAACACTGGGCATCTTGAACTCATGTATCATCTGTTTTGCTTACTTCTTATTCTCAGAACCTAGCACGGCACTTACAATATGTGTGGAATAAATGCTCCTTTATTTCTTCTCCGACCTCCTCTGTGTAAACTACTACACCTAGAACACACCTCAGGCGACGTAATTTTTTTCCATCATATTGCAAGTTTTTAGGTCCCTGTCTTCTCCCACTAGGAGAGTGAAGGGGTTGAAGTTTGTAACTGAAGCCAATTTCCGTTCATCTTTGTGGAGTAGGTATTTAGCACAGAACCAGAGCCCAGTAGTTTTATGGTTTGTTTGTTTGTTTTTACATGAATTTCAGTATATGAGTTTTTCTTCTATGTATTTATTCATTTTCAGATACATTCTTCGAGGTGGGATCCCTTGGCCAAAAGGTATAAACATATTTTTGGTTCTTAATACATATGACCAGATTGCTCTCAGGGTGTCACCAGTTAAGTGTTTCATTACTTTGGAACGTGAGCAGTACCATATGAATGTGTTCAGTGTTACCGTAACAACTTCATCTATATCCATTGGATGGTTTTAATATTTATTATTTTTAAAAATAATCTAGTAGGATTATTTATGTGCATGGCAAATGGCGTGGCAGATTGTTTTTAGATAGATTTCTTTCAGTTTTTCTAAGCTGCTTACTTCAAAAAGAAAAGGAAGGATCTGGAAGTGTGCAGAGGAGGAGGGACCTCCAGGGTGTGCTGGGATTGCATCCAGGAATTTCAGCACATTTCTCTGCAGTGCTCACCCACTTCCATTATATTGGCTTATTTTAAGTGTTTAAAAGTCCAACCCGAGGCATGCATCGAACAGGTCAGTATTCCAAAATGCGTGGAACTTTTGTTACAGAGGAGATTAATCAAGAGAACAAATTATTCTTTATTAGGATGAGTAATTGAGGCAAAACCTCTTTTTCGACTTTCCCAGCTCTCATTAGGCAGCTTTCCAGTGTTTTCTCATGTTCGTGGATGATTTCTGACTTTTAGACAGTTTCGTTTGCTGAAGCGACGTTTATTTAGTAATATGTAAGTCCACTGGGTCTCTCTTCCTCATCATCGTCTTCTACTTCGTGAACCATTTGGGGTAGGATATATGTCTGAGTGACAATCTCACACACGCACTGAAAACGTACTGATTGAGGTTCGCATCCTTCTGACGCTGCAAAATCTGCAGCAGAGCCTCCAGCTGTGTATGTGTATACGAATCCCGGGATGGGAATACAGTGTATAGGAGGTGGGTGGAAAAAGAGAAGCCCCAAGAAGGGGAAAAGGAAGCGCACATGGCCCCTATTGCCGTTCTCATCAGACGTTCTGTTTGGAGAGCACATCACATTTGGCTGGGGCTGCAAAGCAAAATCCTATATTTAATGAGCCAATAAAATGCCTGGAGCACCAGTGGGCTTGGGGAGGCTTGACTTTCCACTAAAGCTAAAAGCCGATAATTGAGCCCGTGCGCCAGCTGGGACCTAGAGGTTTCTACTCAAAGAGCCGTGGCTTGAATATTTTTTTTTCTTCTTCCCCTCTCATGTGCAGCCAGCTTCTGATGAGGACTCCAATTCTCCCGAGAGTTAACTGCTATCACCTCAATTATTTTGATTAACCCTTAACTCTGAGAGTCTCAATTTACTGACATGCCACATTAACTGCAATCCTCCCGCGTAAATGCCTGCGGGGGGATGTGATAAACCGGGTCCACCGCCAGGAGTAGGAGGTGGAGCCTTCTTATTTTTTTAAGCTTGAAATAGAATTGTAACTGTTTCTGCCTCAGAAACACACAAGGGAGAGGAAAAAGACCGTTTTAGATAATGTTAAGCTAATCTGCCCCTTCAAGTGACAGGTTTAGCTGTGAGATTGCTTTAGTGGGGATCTTTTTAAAAACAAATGGAAGGGCGCCCACTCCTCCATCGTGTGTTTAAACAATTTGCACAATATATCTGACCCCTCGTTCCCAAAATCCTCACTATGTATGCCCTGAGTCAGAGTTTGATTCTGCAGGGGGTTTCACACGAACACTTTCTGGAGATTTGGGGGCTGGTGGTGGAGAATTGTCTTAGGTATTCAAGAAACTTCAACAACAACAGAACAAAACATTATTGTCTTAGTCCACTCAGGCTGCTGTAACAGAACCCCGCAGACTGGGTGCCTCCAAACAACAGAGATTTATTTCAGAGTCCTGGAGGCTGGCAAGTCCAAGATCAAGGCACTGGCAAGGTCAGTGTCTGATGAGGGCCAGAGTCCTGGTTCATAGATGACTGTCTTCTCAGTGCCCTCACATCTAGGGTCTATTTTATAGGGTATGAATCCCATTCATGAGGGCTCTATCCTTGTGAGCTAATCACTTCCCAAAGGCTCCACCTCCTAATACCATGACAATGGGCATTAGGAATTAATATATGGATGTTGGGGGTACCTAAACCTTCAGTCTCCAACAATTCTGATAGACCAGCTCAACTACAACTGTGAACTTAGAAGGCTAATGTGGTGGCTCTTGAGCTTGATCCAGAATGTGGATCCTGGAAACCAATTGTATGTCCAAAATCCACTGAGGTTTTGGTAGGTTTCCCAAGGTGTATGGAAAGAAGTTCAAGGAAGTGTTCTATAATGATTTATATGTCAGGTTTAATACATACTATGATTGCACACCCCCAAATTTTATAGACAATGGGCAAATTTAAGTGAAGATGAGTCGTTAGAGTTTACAGACATGTATTCTATTATAGGTGAGAGCAGCAATGCTCTCTTTTGCCATTTCATTTGCAAAGATGTTTCATGCCACATTATTCTTCTTTCATTTAAAAATGTCTTTAGAGCATTTAATATAACTTTAGTATAGATAAAATATAAAAGGGTCTGTTTAGCATATTTTAGTCAGGAAATAATTACCCTCTGGTCTACATTTGCAAACTGTCTGTACACACAATCCGGCCAATTGGGAAACCAACTTGAAGACTCATTTTCTTTTTCTTTTCTTTTCTTTCTTTCTTTCTTTCTTTCTTTCTTTCTTTCTTTCTTTCTTTCTTTCTTTCTATTTTCTTTATTTGAGAGAGGAAGAGAACAAGCAGTGGGGAGAGGCAAAGGGAGAGAGAGAGAGAGAGAGAGGGAGAAGCAGAATCCCCACTGAGCAGGGAGCCCATACAGGACTCCATCCCAGGACTCTGGGATCACAACCTGAGCCGAAGGCAGACACTTAACCAACTTAGCCACCCAGGTGCCCCAGAAGACTCATTTTCTAGAGACAGCTTTTGTCTTCCTTGTTTTTTGTTTTGTTTTGTTTTGTTTTAGAGGGAGGAGTGGGGCAGAGGGAGAAGGAGAGAGAGAATCCCAAGCAGGTTCCACACCCAGTACAGAGCCCAATGCGGGGCTCGATCTCACGACCCTGAGATCATGACCTGAGCTGAAATCAAGAGTGGGACGTTTAACCGACTGAGCCACCCAGGTGTCCCACTTTTGTTTTCCTCCTGTTTACCCTTGGGCCCCATTTCTTCTGCATCAGTCTCATTTCATTTGATAGTTAGAATTGAGATTTCAGAAGAAGTTAAGAAGAAATAAGAAAAAATTGCAAATCAAGGAGGTAAATAATAAATAAACAGTGAGTCGTGCCTGGAAAGTCCTGCTCAGACCCCCCTAACTAACCAGAGTTAAAGGGGTTTCTAGGCTCCTGTATGAAGTTCCTCATGTGTTCTTAATTATATATCATCCTCATGCTTAAGGACTTTCCTCCATAAACCAGACTCTTTCAAGAAGGTACACACACAGAAAACTTCTTTGTCTGGGGAAATAAAAATTTCATTTGAATCCATTAATACTTCAATTGAGATCCATCACTATTGAATAAAACTGAAATCAGTAATAGTTGATAAAATTAATATAGCCATGTATTATAAAATAATTTATTAAAGTAAGTTCCAGAGATTCACTTTAAAATTGAGAACAGATTTTCTTGGCTTTAAGTTTTGAAATCAAACCAGATGCTTTAACCCTTCCACTTATCTCAATTGTTCTCAATTGTTGGTGTGCACGAATCAGAAGCAGCTGAAGGTCTTGTTAAACCCAGATTGGTGGACCCCATTCTGAGAGTCCTGATTCAATAAGGCTGGGTTAGGGCCAGAGAATTTGAATTCCTGAAAGTTCCCAGGTGTGATGGCAAAACTCTAAAGATGTCCCACCAGGAATCCCACCCTCTGGTTATACAATCAAATACCAGTCTGGGAACTGCTGTGAAGGGTCTTTGCAGATGGGATTCAGGTTGTTAATCAACTGACTGTAAAATAGGAGATTATCTAGGTTTATCTGGGTGGACCCAATGTAATCACGGGAGCCCTTAAAAGTGAAAGGGGAGGTCAGAGAGAGTTCAAGCATGAGAAACATTCACTCCGTCCTTGCTAGCTTTGAAGATGGAGGAAGGGGGCTGCAAGCCAAGGATGTGGTTGGCTTCTGGAAACTGAGAAGAGCTTCAAACACCTTAAGGAAAAAGAGACCTCAGTCCTACATGGAACTGAATTCTGACGACAATCTGAATGAGCTGGAAAGTGGATTCATTCCCAGAACTCCTAGAAAGAAGTGCAACCCTGAGGACACCTCGCTTTTGGCCTTGTGAGACTCTAAACAGAGAACCAGCTGAGCCATGCTATGCCCAGACATCTGATCTACAGAAACTGTGAGATAATAAATTTCTGTTATTTTCATCATTAAATTTGTGATAATGTTACAGTGGCAATAGCAAATTCACACACATGATAATACTAATTCTGCTGGTCCCAGGAACACAACTGGAGAATAACTGGCTTCTCTTTCGTAAGTCTTATTACCAACTTACAGACTTCTGGAAAAGTTTCAGCATTTTCTTTGTTTTTCTTCAGAGAGTGAACACTAAGATGAAGGTTCTATTTTTATTATTTAAAATGAAATAACGGGAACCTGGGTGGCTCAGTTGTTAAGCGTCTGCCTTCGGCTCAGGTCATGATCCCAGGGTCCTGGGATCGAGCCCCGCATTGGGCTCCCTGCTCGGCGGGAAGCCTGCTTCTCCTTCTCCCACTCTCCCTTGTGTTCCCTCTCTCATCGTCTCTCTCTCTGTCAAGTAATAAATAAATAAAAAAATCTTGAAAATGAAATAACATGTAAAATGTTTAGAAGAGTGCTCAGCCCTTGCTGAGTGTTCAATAACGAGTAGCTATAATAATAACTGACGTGAGTAGATAGCATTTCCTAAAATGCCCTCTGCCAGGTATGGTGCTAATTATTTACTATGAATTTGCCTGATTTATCCTCATATTAACTCTGTGAGGTAGATGCAATCATTCTCATTTTATAGACGTGCAAACTGAGGTTCAAAGGAAACTTGCCCAGAATCAGGCAGTCGGAGAAAAATGGAGGTGATTATATAAACGTAGGAGGTCTGATTCTAGAACCTAAACTCTTCATTGCTATTGATTTCTTATGTTTTTTTTTCACAGCTGATGATGCCTTCATGTCTTGCTTACCATTCAAGTTAAACATTCCTACATAGTTTTACAAAATAATAAAGCTTAGGCTATATAATTTTATCTTTATCAAACTTTGCTAACATAAGAAAGCATATCAGTCCCTGAGCCAGAATCTATTGAACAACAACTGTATGGCAGGTTCTCTGCTAGGATTGAGTTTACAGATTTGTGAGTGGTCCCTACCCCTGTTGAATTTATAAAATCAGTGTCATTAAAGTACTTAGAGAAACACTGTAGAGTATTCCTATTAAATCAGACACAGTACATCAATGCTTTAATCAGTGTTACTTGGCATGACTTGTGCTAGCAATGCAACCAGATTTGCCAGATTGAGCAAATAAAAGTAGAGGGCAGCCAGTTAAATGTGACTTTCAGAAAAACAAAATAATTTTTTAGTATTGATATTTCTAAAATATTGGATGGGAAATACTTAGGACTTATCTATTGTTTAACTGAACAAATAGTTTTTGGTCCTTTATTTTGTCGGGCTACCCTAAATGCAGCTATATAAGACTAAAAATATATGACTATAATTTTCAACTAATCAACTGAAAAACTATTAGTATCAATAGAAGATAAGCTAAATGACTGGCTATAAAATATATAAAAGTCAATGGCTTTTGCATACACTAACCGTAATTAGTTGGAAGACATAACCGGTAATAGTACTTTTTAAACTTATTTGTTAAATTAAGATATAATGGACATATTACAGTGCATTAGTTTTAAGTGGACAACATGATTTGATATAGGCATATATTATATTACCATAATAAGTTTGATTAACATCCATAGCACACATAGTTACAATTTTTGTCTTGTGATGAGAACTTTTAAGATCTTTTCTCTTGGCAACTTACAAATAATCAAAACCATATTGTTAATTATAATTACCACGCTACATGTTATGTCCCTAGTACTTTTTAATCTTATAACTGCAAGTTTATACCTTTTGACCACCTTCACCCATTTCTTCCACTCCCCACCCTCCAACTCTCACCTCTGGCAACCACCAATCTTTTCTTTGTATCTATGCATTTGGTGTTTTTTGGATTCCCACATATAAATGAGATCATTTGTATCTTCTTTAATTTATTTCATCCATGTGTTACAGTTTTCAGTGTACAGGTCTTTCATCTCCTTGGTTAAATTTATTCCCAGGCATTTTATTCATTTTATGCAATTATAAATAGCATTGTTTTCTTAATTTCTCTTTCTGATAGTTTATTATTAGTGTATAGAAATACAACTGATTTTTTCATATTGATTTTTTTTTAATCCTGCAACTTTACTGAATTTCTTTATTAGTTCCAAAAGAGTTTTGGGGCATCTTTAGGGTTTTCTATATATAATATGTCCTCTGGAAACAGTTTTATTTCTCCTTCCCAATTTGGGTACCTTTTACTTTTTAGTCTTTCTCCTCCTCCCCCTCCCTCCCCTCTCCCCTCTCCTTCTCCTTCTTCTTCTTCTTCTTCTTCTTCTTCTTTTTTTTTTTGCCTAATTGCTCTGGCTAGGACTTCTAATACTATGTTGAAGAAAAGTAGTGAGTGGACATCCTCATCTTGTTCATGATCTTACAAGAAAAGCTTTGAACTTTTCACTGTTAGAGTATGATATTAGCTGTGAACTTGTCATATATGGCCTTTATTGTGTTGGAGTATGTGCCTTCTATACTTGGTTTGTTGAGAGTTTTTATCATGGATGTTGAAATTTGTCAAGTGCTTTTTCTGCATCTGTTGAAATGATCATATAATCTTCATCCTTTGTTTTATTTTTTAATCAAAGTATAATGAACATACAGTATTAGTTTCAGGTGTATAATTTAATGATTTAGCAATTCTATATATTACTCAGTGCTCATCACAATGAGTGTACTCTTAATCCCCTTTATCTGTTTCATCCATCCCGCATCTACCTTCCCTTTGGCAACCACCAGTTTGTTCTCTGTATTTAAGAATCTATTTTTCTGTTTCTTTTTTTGTTTGATTTCTTTCTTAAATTCCACATATAAGTGAAATCCTATGCTATTTGCTTTTCTTTGTCTGACTTATTTCACTTAACATTATTGCCCTCCCCCCCGCCCAGGTCCATCCATGTTACTACAAATGGCAAAATCTCACTCTTTTTATGGCTGAGTAATATTCGATTGTATATACTTACCATGTCTTTAACCATCCATCTATGAGTGGACACTGGGTTGCTTCCATATCTTGGCTAAGGTAAGTAATGCTGTAATAAACAAAGGGGTGCATATATCTTTTCAAATTAGTGTTTTCATTTTCTTTGGGTGAATATCCAGTAGTAGAATTACTACTTCACATGGTATTTCCATTTTCAATTTTTTGAGGAACCTCCATAATATTTTCCACAGTGGCTGCACCAATTTGCATTCCCACCAACAGTGCACAAGGGTTCCCTTTTCTTGACATCCTGGCCAACACTTGTTATTTCTTGTCTTTTTGATTTTAGCCATTCTGACAGGTGTGAGATGCCATCTCCTTGTGATTTTGATTTATAGTTCCTTGATGATTAATGATGTTGAGCATCTTTTCATGTGTCTGTTTGCCATCATATGTCTTTGGAAAAATGTCTATTAAGGTCTTCTGCCCATTTTTAACTGGATTATTTTATTTTT
Organism: Leptonychotes weddellii; assembly: GCF_054177405.1. Taxonomy (NCBI): domain Eukaryota; kingdom Metazoa; phylum Chordata; class Mammalia; order Carnivora; family Phocidae; genus Leptonychotes; species Leptonychotes weddellii. Next base: position 100,208,957 of record NC_138370.1, read on the forward strand.
GTGGTGTTGAATTGTACAAGTTCCTTACACACTTTGGATATTAAGTCTTTATCAGATATATCATTTGCAAATATCCTCTCCTATTTGGTGGGGTGCCTTTTTATTTGGTTGATAGATTCCTTCACTATGCAAAGCTTTTCATTTTGGTGTAGTCCCAATAGTTTAATTTTGCTTTTGTTTCCCCTGCTTGAGGAGATACCTCGAAAAATGTTTCTGCAGCCAATGCCAAATTACTGCCTGTTTTCTCCTAGGAGTTTTATGATTTCAGGTCTCACATTTATATTTTTAATCCATTTTGAGTTTATTTTGGTGTATGGTGTAAGAAAGTGGACCAGTTTGATTCTTTTGTATGTAGCCTTCCAGTTTTCCCAGCACCATTTGTTGAAGACACCATCTTTCATTTGTGAAAACACATTGTGCTACACCTTGATTAATTTGCATCCCTGGAAGAAATCCCACGTGGTCATGGTGTATGATCTTTTTAATATATTGTTGAATTCAGTTTGCTAATACTTTGTTGAGGGTTTTTGCCTCTGTGTTCATCAAGTATTTTGGCCTGCGATTTTCTTTTCTGTGTCCTTGTTTGGTTTTGGAATCAGAATAATAATGGCCTTGTAAAATGAGTTTCTATTTTTTTTTTTTAAAGATTTTTGAGAACAGTGGTGTTAATTCTTCAAGTGTTAGTAGAATTCACCTATGAGGGCATCTGGTTCTGGACTTTTATTTGTTGGGCGATTTTTCATTACTGATTCAATCGATTTACTAGTAATTGGTCTGTTCAGATTTTCTATTTCTTCATGATTCAGTTTTTGTAGGTGTATGTTTCTAGAAATTTATCCACTTCTAGGTTCTCCAATTTTTGGCATAAAATTGTTTATAGTAGTCTCTTACAATCCCTTGTATTGTGTTATCAGTTATAATGTCTCCTCTTTAATTTCTGAATATATGTATTTGAGTCCTCTTTTTTTTTTTTCTTGGTGAGTCTAACTTTTAAAGATTTGTCTATTTATCTTTTCAAAAGACAGCTCTTAGTTTCACATTTTTTTTTAATTTTGTATTAACATATAATGTATTATTTGTTTCAGGGATACAGGTCTGTGATTCATCAGTCTTACACAATTCACAGTGCTCACCATAGTAGATACCCTCCCCAACATCCATCACCAGCCAGCCCATCCCTCCCACCCTCCTCCACTCTAGCAACCCTCAGTTTTTTGTTTTTTGGTTTTTTTTTTTTTTTTTTGAGATTAAGAGTCTCTTATGGTTTGTCTCCCTCTCTGGTTTCATCTTGTTTCATTTGTTCCCCTCCTTTCCCCTATGATCCTCTGTCTTGTTTCTCAAATTCTCCATATCAGTGAGATCATATGATACTTATCTTTCCCTGATTGACTTATTTCGCTTAGCATAATACCCTCTAGTTCCATTCATGTCCTTGCAAATGGCAAGATTTCATTTTTTTGATGGCTGCATAATATTCCATTGTGTGTGTGTGTGTGTATGTATATATGTGTGTGTATATATATATATACCACATCTTCCTTATCCAGTCATTGTTGATGGACACCTAGGCTCTTTCCATAGTTTGGCTACTGTGGATATTGCTGCTATAAACATTGGGGTGCACATGCCTCTTTGGATCACTACATTTATATCTTTGGGGTAAACACCCAGTAGTGCAATTGCTGGATCGTAGGGTAGCTCTATTTTCAACTTTTTGAGGAACCTCCAAACTGTTTTACAGAGTGGCTGCACCAGCTTGCATTCCCACCAACAGTGTAGAAGGGTTCCCCTTTCTCCGCATCCTCGCCAACATCTATCATTTCCTGACTTCTTAATTTTAGCCATTCTGACTGGTGTGAGGTGGTATTACATTGAGGTTTTGATTTGTATTTCCCTGATGCCTAGTGATGTGGAGGACTTTTTCATGTGTCTGTTGGCCATTTGGATGTCTTCTTTGCAGAAATGTCTGTTCAGGTCTTCTGTCCATTTCTTGATTGGATTCTTTGTTCTTTGGGTGTTGAGTTTGGTAAGTTCTTTATAGATTTTGGATACTAGCCCTTTATCTGATATGTCATTTGTACATATCTTCTCCCATTCTGTCGGTTGTCTTTTGGTTTTGTTCACTGTTTCCTTCTCTGTGCAAAAGCTTTTTATCTTGATGAAGTCCCAATAGTTCATTTCTGCCCTTACTTCCCTTGCCTTTGGCGATGTTTCTAGGCAGAAGTTGCTGCGGCTGGGGTCGAAGAGGTTGCTGCCTGTGTTCTCAAGGATTTTGATGGACTCCTGTCTCACACTGAGGTCTTTCATCCATTATGAGTCTATTTTTGTGTGCAGTATAAGGAAATGGTCCAGTTTCATTCTTCTGCATGTGGCTGTCCAATTTTCCCTATACCATTTGTTGAAGAGACTGTCTTTTTTCCATTGGACATTCTTTCCTACTTTGTCAAAGATTAGTTGACCATACAGTTGAGGGTCTATTTCTGGGCTCTCTATTCTGTTCCATTGATTTATGTGTCTGTTTTTGTGCCAGTACCATACTGTCTTGATGATTACAGCTTTGTAATAGAGCTTGAAATCGGAATTGTGATGCCGCCAGCTTTGCTTTTCTTTTTCAACATTCCTCTGGCTATTTGGGGTCTTTTCTGGTTCCATACAAATTTTAGGATTATTTGTTCCATTTCTGTGAAAAAAGTTGATGGTATCTTGATAGGGATTGCATTGAATGTGTAGATTGCTCTAGGTAGCATAGACATTTTAACAATATTTGTTCTTCCAATCCATGAGCATGGAATGTTTTTCCATTTCTTTGTGTCTTCCTCAATTTCTTTCATGAGTATTTTAT
>NC_138370.1:100212298-100241300 GCF_054177405.1 Leptonychotes weddellii
TGGTCTTCTATATCACTAATTCGCTCTTCTGCCTCATTTATCCTAGCAGTTAGAGCCTCCATTTTTGATTGCACCTCATTAATAGCCTTTTTGATTTCGACTTGGTTAGATTTTAGTTTTATTTCTCCAGAAAGGGATTCTCTATTATCTTCTATGCTTTTTTCAAGCCCAGCTAGTATCTTTTTTTTTTTTTTAAAGATTTTATTTATTTATTTGACAGAGAGAGTGATAGCGAGAGCAGGAACAGAAGCATGGAGAGTGGGAGAGGGAGAAGCAGGCTTCCCACCGAGCAGGGAGCCTGATGTGGGACTCGATCCCAGGACCCTGGGACTATGACCTGAGCCAAAGGCAGACACTTAACGACTGAGCCACCCAGGCGCCCATCCCAGCTAGTATGTTTATAATTGTCATTCTGAACTCTATTTCCTACATCTTACCCGTGTCTATATTGATTAGGTCCCTGGCAGTCAGTACTGCCTCTTGTTCTTTTTTTTTTTGAGGTGGGTTTTCCCATCTTGTCATTTTGGAGACGAGAATAGATGAATGAGAGAACAAAATGCTAAAAGGGTAACAACGACCCCAGAAAAATATACAATAAATAAAACAGAAGAGACCTGAATCTGGGGGAAAAGAAACAGAAAGAAAGAAAAAAGAAAAATAAAGAAAAAGATAAAAAAAAGAATATGATCAAATATGATCAGGCTGGTGCATAAATCAGTGCCACACACTAGATTTTTGACATATTTTGGTCTGTTAGAAGAAACTGCCTCCCAAAATTTTAAAGAAAAACATATCTGTACAAAAATAAGGGTAAATATGATGAAGGGATGGAATATGACTATAAAGATGAAAATTATAAAAGATTTTATAAAAGGAATTGAGAAGTTGGTTGAAAAAAGAAAGAAGAGGAATTAAAAAAAAAAAAGGGAGAGAATGTGATCGGGCGGGAGACTAGAACAAATCCATACACTAGAGATTTAGGGTATATTTTGGACTGTTAGAAGAAACTGTATCCCAAAATTTTAAAGAGAGAACAACTTATATATATATACCAAAAATAAGTTTAACTACTATGAAGGGATAGAATATGACTCTAAAAATGAAAAATAAAAAAGATTTTTAAAAAAGGGATTGATGTTTGTTGAAAAAAGGAAAAAGAAAAATTAAAAAATAGAAAATAAAAGAAAAAATTTAACTTCAAAAGGCTAAAGAATTAAGGGGGAAAAAAGCCACAAATCCTATGTGCAGTATTCCCCTAGCTCTGGAGTTCTGCCGTTCCCATTGATCGGTAAACTTGGTTTTGGCTGGCTGTTCTTGCTGATGTTCTGGGGGAGGGGCCTGTTGCCACAGTTCCCAAATGTCTTTGCCAGAGGTGGAATTGCCCCACCCTTGCAGGTCCGGGCTAAGTAATCTGCTTGGGTTTGCTCTTGGGAGCTTTTGTTCCCTGCAAGCTTTCCTCACAGCTTTGGAGGACGAGAGTGAAAATGGCGGCCTCCCAATCTCTGCCCCAGAGGAGCAGAGAATTCGGGGCTCCACTCCTCAGTGAGCCCCCAGAGAAAAGCGTCAATCACTCTCATCTCCCCGGTCTCCGGCGCACTCCATGCTCACCCGGCCTGTGACCGAGCGTTTCTATCTCTGGCACCCAACGTCGTGTGGAGTCTCCAAACCCAGCAGATCCCTGAGGTGCGCTCCCGCACCACTCCTCCCGGGGGAGGAAGGGGAGTCTCCCCGGATCTGCCGCTTGTTGGGGCCCTGCTGGAGAGCAGTGGCCCGACTGTGCTGCAGATCATGGTTTATGGCAACCCTGAGGTGAGAGCCCACTCCTCGGCTCCGTCTCTGTAGCTGACTTCCCTGCTCCAATACCTGGGAGCTCTGCCGCACTCAGGCACCCCCAGTCTTTCTGTGACCCTCAGGGTCCTGAGACCACACTGTCCCAGCAAGGGTTCCACCCCCGCCCCGCTTAGCCACTGGAGCAACGTCCCTCAGTGGAGCCGACTTCTAAAAGTTCTGATTTTGTGCTCCGCTGCTCTCTCACTTGCCAATAGCCAGATGACAGAGGTTCCCTCTCCCCGTGGTCTATCTTCCTGAATATCGCCTCGGATTCACTTCTCTGCACGTCCTACCTTCCAGAAAGTGGTCGCTTTTCTGTCCATAGAATTGCTGCTATTCTTTTCCTTGATCTCCTGTTGAGTTTGTAGGTGTTCAGAATGGTTTGATACCTATCTAGCTGAATTCTTGGGACCAGATGAAATTTAGGTCTCCTACTCCTCCACCATCTTGCTTCTCCCACCTAGTTTCATCATTTCTATTATGTTTTTAAATCTCTATTTCAATTATTTCCACTCTGATATTTGATATGTCCTTCCTCCTATTAACTTTGGGCTTCATTTTTTTTTTTTTTAATCTCCTTGTGGGATAAAGTTAGATTGTTCATTTGAGTTTCTTTTTTTCTTAATGTAGGTGTTTTATTACTATAAACTTTACTCTTAGAACCACCTTTGTTGAATCTCATAAATTTTGGTATGTTTTATTTCCATTTTCAAGTATCTCAAGATATTTTTCGATTTCTCTTTTGGTTTCTTCAACCCATTAGTTGTTCAGGAGCAGACTTTGTATTGTCTATATAATTTGTGAATTTTCCATTTTTTTCTTATAATTGATTTCTAGTTTCATACTATCTTATGGTTATAAAAGATAGTATGGTTTCAGTCTTCTTTTTTATTGAGACTTGTTTTGAGCCCAAGATATGATTTATCTTAGAGAATGTTCCATATGCATTTGAAAATAATGTGTATTCTGCTTTTGGGTAGAATGTTCTAGAAATGTCTGTTAAGTCCATCTGGTCTAATGTGGCATTTAAGTCCAGTGTTTCCATTGATTTTTTTCAGTCTGGATGACCTATCCATTGATAAAAGTGGTGTGTTGAAGTCCCCTATATTATTGTATTGCTATTTCTTCCTTTAGGTCTGTTAATATTTGATATGTGTGTGTATATATATATATACACACTCCTATGATGGGTGAATACGTATTAACAATTGTCGTATCCTCTCCTGGGATTGATTCTCTTGTGGGATTTACCCCTTTGTCATTTCATCAGGACTTTCTTTGTCTCTTATTACAGTGTTTAACGTCTATTTTGTCTGATATAAGAGTAACTACCCCTGCCTGCTTTCTTTTGGCTTCCATTTGCATGGAATATATTTTTCATCCTTTTCCTTACAACTAAAGTGTCTCTTGTAGACAGCATATAGTTGGGTCTTGCTTCTTAATCCATTCATCCACTCTGCTTTGATTGGAGAATTTAGTGTATTTACATTTAATGTAATTATTAATAGTATGTAAGTATTGGCAGTTTGTTAATTGTTTTCTAGTTGTCTTGTACCTTTTTTCTCTCTTGCTCTCTTCCTTTGTAATTTGAGATTTTTCTCTAGTATGCTTAGATTCCTTACTCATTATCTTTTGTGTATATACCATAAATTTTTGCTTTGCGGTTACCATGAAGCTTACATAAAACATATTTATATGTCTATTTTAAGTTAATAACAGGTTAAGTTTGAACATAGTCTAAACTCCTACATTTTTACTGTCCTTTCCCACCTTTTATGTTTTTGATGTTACCATTACCTCTCTTTATCTTGTATATCCATTAAAAATTATTGTTATTCTTACTACTTTTGTCTTTTAGCCTTCATATTAAATTTATAAGCAATTGACTCACCACCATTACATTATTCTAAATTTATATATTTACCTTTATTGTTAAGATTTATATTTTCATATATTTTTCCTGTTACTAATTGGCATTCTGTTGTTTCAGCTTGTGGAAGTCCCTTTAATAATTCTTATAAGACTGGTCTAATGATGATGAATTCCCTCAGCTTTTGTTTGTCTGGAAAACTCTTTATCCAATTTTAAAGAACAATTTTCCAGATGGAGTATTCTTGGTTGGCAGTGGTTTTCTCTCAGTATGTTTCTGCTGAAACAATTTTTTCTGCTGAAAAAAATCTGATAGTCTTATGAGGGTTTCCTTGTACATTAGAAGTTGTTTTTTTCTTGCTACTTTTAAGATTGTCTTGTTGCCTTTAACTTTTGACAATTTAATTATGTGTCTTGGTGTGGGTCTCTTTAGGTTTGCCTTATTTGGAACTCTGGGCTTTCTGGATCTGATGTCTCTGCCTTCTACAGGTTAGGGAAGTTTTCTTCTGTTTTTCCTTCAAATGAGTTTTCTACCTCTTTCTTCTTTTTCTAGGGCCTCCATAAAGTGAATATTGATTGGTTTGATGGTATCCCATGAGTCCCTTACACTATCTTCATTGTTTTTCATTATTTTTTCCTTTTTGCTCCTCTGATTGGATAAATTCCACTGCCCGGTCTTTTTTTCACCCATCTTTTCTTCTTCATCTAGTCTGTTATAGAACTCCTCTAATAAATTTTTCAGTTCAGTTTTTGTATTCTTAGATCTGTATTTTTGTTTGGCACTTTATTATGTTTTCTCTTTGTTGAAATTCTCACTTTGTTCACACACTGTTCTCCTGACTTCTGTGAACATCATTATGAACATTATTTTCAACTCTTTTTTAGATAAATCACTCATCCCCATTTTATTAAGGTCTTTTTCTGTGGTTTTATCTTGTTCTTTTATTTGGAACATATTCCTCTGTTTCTTCATTTTCCTCGACTCTGTTTTGGTTTCTGTGCATTTCATAAAACAACTGCCTCTCCTATTCTTGAAGAAATTGTTGTGTAGATGAACCTTACTGTTCAACCATGCCCTAGCTTTTAGTTGTCTTAAATCTCTTGACTGTCCAAGCAGGCCTCTGTATTTTTAGTGGCTCCCAGTAGTTGAGGGTGTGCCAAGACCCGCCAATGTCCCAAGGTGGAGGATCTCAGTCAGTGCCTAGATTCATGCTGATTGGAAGTCAGATTCCTAGGCAGCACTTTTAAAATATGCAAATATGCCTCTTTCAGAGGAGACTGGGAGATGAGCGTTTCTGTCTGTTCCTTCTGCACTGAGCCCTGGGGGGGAATAGTTCAAAACTGTTGTTTGTTTGCTACTTTCCTGTTGAAACTTTGAACTTAAGCCCCACTGGCCATCAGATCCAGGTAATCAAGGGATGCATCCCCTTGATGGCAGCCACAAAAGTCAGGGTGCCAGTCATGTGCTTAATTTCATTCCCAGGAGATACTGGCACATGGAATAAGGCAGAGCGAGAACATGAAAATGACAACTGCCAGTCTCTGTGGTCTCTGGAGATTATTAAAGTTGTCCCTAGGTGTGTGTTAAATTAGAAACCTGCCCCTCAGACCAAAGTTTATGAGATAAGCAAATAGGCCTCTTTCACAGGATGGCTGAGCCCATTTTATTCTGCTGCCTCTGCACTGTGCCCTGGGGAGATAGCCTCAGTGAGTCCATGGGAGCCTGTTAAGGACTGTTTCATGTCCACTATAGCCTTGTGGACCTCACGGATTCAAGCCCCACTGACTTTCAAAACTAGATATTTTTGGGCTCCTTCTCTCAATGTGAAGTCTGAAATGTTGGGGGTACCAGATGTAAGGTCCAAACCCTTCACCCCTCAGGGAGCATCTGGGAGTTGTGAGTTTCTTCCTGGCCGTGTGTTACTGCATTAGAGATGACGTTTATGGAGAGATTGTGTCTCATCCTCTCCTAACTGTTTTGATGTAGGTGTTTGCTTGTCTAACCAATGTGTCAGAGTCTTTCATTTAGTTTCTGGTTTTCTTTCAGAGGGATTTGTTCTATATGTAGCTGTAGATTTGGTATGTTCATGGGAGGATATAAGTTCAGGAGCCTCCTATGTCACCATCTTGATCCAGAGATACTTAAATTAGCAGTCAACAATAAAAGAATAAAGATCAAAGTTATCAAGACATGTATAGGATAATATGGAGAAAATTGTAAAATGTAAGGGGCATGAAAGATTCTTGAAAAAAAAATGTATAGCCAGATACAATATGTTCAGAAGTCATTTTTTCTTAAAATAGTATATTTAATGTAATAATAATTAAAATCTTAGTGTTAGCGGTGGGGAGTGAAATGGAGAAGTTTGAAAAATGAATCTAAAATTTTCTGGACAAATAAAAGTATGTTATTGGTATGATAAAAATTCTACAAGCCAGAATTGCTTAATTCTCTGAAAGGGGATTAAAAGGGGTAAAGATGTGGCTAAACTGAATTTTGGTGCAAGAGATCTGGGTTGGTAAGTGTAATTAAGTTCAGGAATTGTTTGTGTAAGTCTTCCTGAATAGGGATGTAACTTCTAAGTATAAGAGAATCGTGGCTTAGTGTGATAGCCCCAGCATAGACAGAATAGTGTCACTGGGCTCCCTGTAATTAGCATATTGGGGTGTGGGCCAAGATAAGCTATAATGAGATATGAAGCATTTGCTTCTGCTTTGTGCAGTCACTTCACTTTCACCAAATTGGATGAATAAATCAGGAAGTGTATATGTGTGTGTCTGTGTGTGTCTGTTTGTGTTGTGCACTCTTCCTGCTAATCCGTGGCCCATCTGAATTTCTAGAGAGGCATAAATCAATGTGCATGTATTTTATAAAGGAGAAAACATGACACAAAGATGAAACCCATAAGACAAAAGATGTTTAGATTTGATTGAAAAATAAAACACACATTTAAATACTTACAAACTAGTTTCTTTCAACCTATCAGACAAAAAGGCCAATATTCCTCATGTACAAAGAACTCTTCCAATTTTATACAAAAAACATGACACATAATAGAAAAATCAATACTTACCAAATACGTGATAGAAATGCCCAATAAACCTATAAAAATTACAAAAAGATTCTACTGTTTTAAAACTATTATTAGCCATATGAGGTTTGAGGCAGAGAATGCCCTACATTAGCAAGGATAATGGATACTATCATAAATTGTGGTAAAAATGTGTCAAGAGTAGGGAAGCGTCTGAGATTCTACATTACTGGCAAAACCAACGAGTTACGCTGTCACAGTTCATGAGTGCCTGGGTCAGAAACAGAAGACTGTATTACTCACATCAATGACGATAGCCAGAACAGCAGCATCTTTGGTACCCATTTCCCAAGCCTCATTTCCCATAAGGACACTTTTACCTGGAACTTATCATAGGAAAATTGTTGGAAAGAGTGTAAACATACATATACATACAATACATGTGTTTTCATTGCAGCATTTTTTTACAGTATCAAGATAAAAAGAAACAACACAAATGTGTAATTGTTTAAACGATAGTGCATCCATACAAAGGAATATTAGGAAATCCTTAAAATGATCATATAGATCTATATTTATTTATGTGAATTTAAATATCTTTAAAATTTTTATGGGGGATAGTATGGACTGAATTGTGTCTTCCCCAAATTCATATTTTGAAGCCTTAACCCCCACTGTGACTATATTTGGAGATAGGGCCTTTATGGGGTAATTAAAATTAAATGAGGTAACTAGGGTTGGTCCCTAATCTGATAGGACTAGTATCCTTACAGGAAGAGGAAGAGATGCTAGAGCTCTCTCTTGGCATGCATAGAGGAAAAGCCATGTGAGGGCACAGTGAGAAGTTAGTAGTCTACAGCCAGAAAGAAGGATCTCACTAGAAGCTGGCCTTGTTCTCCCCTTGGATCTTAGACTTCTACTAGCCTCCATACCTGTGAGAAAATAAATTTCTGTTGTTTAAGTCACCTAGTCTGTGATATTTTGTTGTAACAGCCTAAGCAGACAAATAAAGGGATAAAGTAGCTCACATGAATTGTGAACTTATTTATATATAATTTTATAATGATGTCTTTGCATGAAGAGAGGTTTAAAACGATGTTCACCAGTGACACAGTGGTCATCTCTGTCTGGTAGATTTGGGTTGACATTTAACCTTTTTACTGATTCTCTTCTATATTGCTTAACTTTCTACAGTAAACATGTCATCTTTTATGTTCCAGGGGAAAAAAGTTATAAAGCTAACCTCAGCATAACTACATGAAAAAAAAAATTCTGGCTGGTCATCTCCCAGCCACTTATGATTTTACCCTTTCAAGTTAATGATTTCACTGATATCAAGTGCATCCTGAGATGGACAATCTTAGATGTTATGATAAGTGGTCCTGATAAAAGAGTGGTTAGAAGTGTGAGACAGGGCTAATACCACATGGAATTATGTTAGATCTCCTCCTTCTTCTTTTTTTTAACAACTGATAATCAATTTATTAAAAAGGTTGATTTAAGCATCTGCTATGGTGACTTCAACCTCAACTCCTGGCTCTATACTGATGGAAGTAATCTGCTTAACAATTTCAGAAGGACTGTGCAAATCAATGAGTCACTTGTGGATCCTCATCTGAAAACGATCCCGTCTTTGAACCTTCACCACAAGGAGTTTTTCTTGTAGTGATTCTCAGAGTCTTGGTAGGCATCCGAACTGGTCCTTTCACTTTGAGATTCTTTTCCTTTGCGCCTCTGATCAAGTCAGCACATACCTTTTCCAAAGATTTTACGTTGCGGCTGGTGAGAGTAATTCTAATTCGGTGAATCACCACCTCCGGTTCCACGGGGGTCTTCCCGGGCTCTTTGAGGAAGACGCGGTTGCAGCTGCAGCGGAGGTTTGGACACCCAGCTCCTGCTCCCGACTCACCGCTGTTCGCTCTCACCGAGGAACAAGTCGGTCAGGAAGCCTCGCCGCAGCCATGGCTTTTAAAGATCTCCTTTTGAATGTGAACTTGAGCAGGTTGAAAACTGCCCAGTAATTAGATGGGTGAACATCTTTTGCTTCAATCTCTCTGCTTCTCAAAATAATGCTGACCTATTTAAGTGGTTCCTTTATGGGTTCCTCGTATTGATAGCTTTGGTTCAGATGTTATTGGTATGATAAAAATTTGAAAGGCTGATATCTAGAGTTAATTTTTAAAAATTTTATTATTTTTGGGTGGGCATAAAAGCAAATACAGTTTTGGGGTGCCTGGGTGGCTCAGTTGGTTAAGCGACTGCCTTGGGCTCAGGTCATGATCCCAGGGTACTGGGATGGAGCCCTGCATTGGGCTCCCTACTCAGCAGGGAGTCTGCTTCTCCCTCTGACCCTCAGCCCTCTCATGCTCTCTCATTCTCTCTCTCTCTCTCAAATAAATAAAATTTTAAGTGAGACTGTATTTCCTTTTTTTTAAATAAAGTTAAGGCAATTTCTTTGTTTGTTTCCAAGTTTTTATTTAAATTCAAGTTAGTTAACCTATAGTGTAGTATTCATTTCAGGAGTAGAATTTAGTGATTCATTACTTACATATAACACCCAGTGCTCATCACAAGTGCCTTCCTTAATGCCTATCACCCATTTTAGCCCATCCTCCCTGCCACCTCCCCTCCAGCAACCCTCAGTTTCTTCTCCATAGTTAAGAGTCTCTTATGGTTTGCTTCTCTGTTTTTATCTTATTTTATTTTCTTTCCCTTCCCCTATGTTCATCTGTTTTTTTTTTTTCTTAAATTCCACATATGAATGAAATCATGTGATGTTTCTTTCTCTGACTGACTTATTTTGCTTAGCATAATACCCTCTAGGTCCATCCATGTTGTTGCAAATGGCAAGGTTTCACTCTTTTGATGGCTGAGTAATATTCCTGTGTGTGTGTGTGTGTGTGTGTGTGTGTACACACCACATCTTTATCCATTCAAGTTGGTGGACACTTTGCCTCTTTCCATAGTTTGGCTATTGTTGATAAAGGCAACTTCTTTTTTAGTCAGTATATAGAAGAGGCTTGTTTTCATTAGTTGTGTTATTAGGCATTCTGCCTTATTTGATGGAACTATTTCCATTATAATTGGTGTTAGTCTAATTATAATATCCTGCCTTTTGTGTATAATTTTGATATATTAGCTCCTTATAATTAATCACATTTTAAAAATAGCAGACAAGGGATGCATTTGTGCCCATTATTGAAAATGAAATTAATGTATAACCCAGATATTAGTTGGGGCTTCTGGTTCCTGAAGACTTAGGTAAATTTGGTTCAAACCCTCAATATCTCAGTTATTACGTATACAGAACTCACCACAAAATTTCTGTGACTTCCTATACTTCTTTCTTTTTCTTTTTCTTTCTTTCCTTCCTTCCTAAGAGTTATTTCAGAGAGAGAGTGTGTGCTGGGCGGGTGGGAGGGGCAGAAGGAGAGGGAGAAAGAGTCTCAAACAGACTCCATGCTGAGTGTGGAGCCCAGTGCTGGGCTTCATCTCATGACCCTGAGATCACAACCTGAGCCAAAGTCAAGAAAGAGTAGGACTCTCAGCTGACTGTGCCACCCAGGTACCCCTTCCCATACTTATTTCTAATTGTCACTCCTATTTATCATCCATCCTAGCATATTTTTCCATTATAATCTAGCCTACACCAGCCAATATGAAGACCTTCATCATTTCATTTTCCACAAAAAAATCGAATCAGTTATGATTTTGTGAATTAAGTAGCATTATTGAAAACTTGAAGGACTGTTAGGAGAGATCACATCACACAATCTTTGATCAGTTTCCTTGCCTCACTTGTCAGGCTCTGCCTCCTTCTAAATGCCCATGCCTCTGACAAAAGACCTTTCTCATGATCTGCAGACCTCTGAAAAATATAACTTATTCCTATCAGTTTTATTCCTTCTTTAATGGGGAACATTCTCTTCAAGTTTATTCTGCCTGCCTCTGATACCTGGAATTATGGAAAATACACTTTCCTATTTCATTATATTTCATTTTTCTAATCCACCACAATGATGACCTGAAAATGTAATGCTGCTGACACTTATGCACAAATCAGTGGCTGGGGTGATACTCTCATTCAGCAAACAAGTATTTATTAGGCAACCTCCAAGGACTGGATACTATGCTAAGTCCTGGGGATACAAAGACATAGTAATGAGAAAAATACCTTTTAAAACTTTTTTCATTTGAAAAAAATATAAAGTTATAGAATGTTACAACTAGGAAGGTGCTTGGTGGTCACCTATTTGAACTCTTTATCTTCATACAGATTAGAAAACTAGGGAATAGATTGCCTACTTGTTGATGGCAGAGCTGGGACTGGTAGCTATGTCTTCTGTTTCTTGATCTGGTTCTTTTTCCTAGACAACTTGTATTATCGGGGATTTGGACCAAGTGAGGATATAGGTGAGATGTGTTGGGGAAACACCAAGGGGAAAAATGTTAAGAAGTACACAGGGAAAAAAGAGTAAAACAAGCTGGGTCTCATGATGAGAAAAAGTGAGAGAGGATATGCCAAGCCACAAGGCAGCACTGGGTTCATCAAGTAGGAGTGGTTCACCAGCAAAGTGAGGTGTGTTGAAAAGGGAATGAACTTAGGTGTATGCATTAGTAGGTGGGAAAAGAGAGAAATGTAAAACCAGTGTTTCTTGAAGCTTGCTAATGTTTCATATCATTTATTCAGACTGCCTGATGGTACCCAAAATTTCCTCTGATGTCACTTTTTTTTATGTGGGCTATCAGAGTAGGAGTTGGTAAATTTTTGAAAAATTGGGCCATCTTTGTGGGATTCTCACAGGGTTGGGAAAATAAACTGAATAATTTTTTTTTAAAGGTTTTAATTACTTGGGAGACAGAGAGCTAGCACAAGCAGGGGGAGTGGCAGAGGGGGGAAGAAGACTCCCTGCTGAGCAGGGAGCCCTATCTGGGGCTCAATCTCAGGACCCTGGGATCATGACCTGAGCCTAAGGCAGACACTCAACTGACTGAACCACCTAGGTACCCTAAACTGAATGTTTAAAAAAGGAAAAGAAACTCTCTTCTCTTAAAAGATTCCTTGGTATCACTGGAGTAGACCAAATAGTTCCAAATAGTAAAATTAAATGTGACAGTGTTAACCAAAGAACCTTAGATACAGACACAGATACATGATTTCTATGGTCCAGAAGCTACACAACACCAGACTACTTGGAAGTGGTGATAGGGAGAGGATGGAAATACTGCTGAAGACTTGGTTTGTTCCCAAGTACAATAAAAAGGGAAGCACCCATGATGCTCAGGAATGCTTTTCCTTGACCTCTCTGTTGTACAGTATGTTCATTCTCAATCAGCACACAATTTGACCTTGCATGTAATTGGTAAACTGGGCCAGTTAGAACCCTATTTTTTTTAAAGTTTACTGTTTATAAGACTAAACACCTACTTAGAGTAGAACATAAACATTTAAGAATAGAAAACCAAGCAGAGCAAGGCCATGCAGGAACTAGAACTGGGAATTTAACAAGTGAGGTGCTTCCTCTGTCATTTCAGTCTGCATATTCTTTTTATTCCTGCTTCTGAACGTCTCTTTGCAAACTTAAATGGTTTTTATCAACACCTGGCCCAACGTAGCTTCCCTGGCCCAATTCTGCATGATCATTCTTATAATTCTTATATCTATGATCATATTATTGCTGCATTACTTGTGTTTCATAGCTCAAATTTATCTTTTATTGAGGTATAGTTGACCTACAATATTATATTAGCTACAGGTGTACAACAGAGTGACTTGACATTATTTACATTATGAAATGCTCACCACAATAAGTCTAGTTACCATCTGTCAAGGTATAAAGTTATTATAATATTGACTATATTCCTTATGCTGTACTTTGCATCCCTGTGACTTATTTTACAACTAGAAGTTTGTACCTCTTAATCCCCTTCACCTATTTCACCCATCCCCCTACCCTCCCACCACCAGTTTGTTTTTTGTATTTGAGTCTGTTTCTGTTTTGTTTTGTTCATTTTTTAGATTCCACATACAAGTAAAATCATATGGTATTTGTCTTTTTGTCTGACTCATTTCACTTAGTATAATACCTCAGGGTCCATCCATGTTGTCACAAATGACAAGATTTCGTTCCTTTTTAATGGCTGTGTAATATTTCATGATGTACATACTACATTTCTTTAACCATTTATCTATTGATGGACACAAGTTGCTTCTATATTTTGGCTTATAGATAGTTCTGCATTGAACATAGGGGAGCATATATCTTTTCAAATAAGTGTTTTTGTTTTCCTTGGATAAATACCCAGATGTGGAATTTCTGAATTCTATGGTATTTCTATTTTTAATTTCTTTGAAGAACATCTATACTGTTTTCCATTGTGACTGCACCAGCTTATATTCCCATCAACAGTGCATGAGGGTTCCCTCTTCTCACATCCTCACCAACACTTGTTACTGTCTTTTTGATTCTAGCTATTCTAACTGTGAGGTGGTATCTCATTGTGATATTGCAAAACCTTATTTGAGGGTTTGATTTGCATTTCCCTGATGATTAGTGATTTTGAGCATCTTTTCATGTATCTGTTATACCATCTATATATCTTCTTTTGAAAAAATGTCTATTCAGGTCCTCCACCCATTTTTAAAAATTGGATTATTGTTTGTTTTTTGTTTTCTATTTTGTTTTTGTTTTTAATATTGAGTTGTATAATTTCTTTATATATTTTGGATATTAACTCCTTATTGGATGTATCATTTGCAAATATTTTTTTCCCATTTAGTAGGTTGCTTTTTCATTTTGTTGATGGTTTTCTTCACTGTGTAAAAACTTTTTAATTTGATGTAGTCCCAGTTGTTTGGTTTTGCTTTTATTTCCCTTGCCTGAGGAGACTGATACATAAAAATATTGCTAGGACTGATATCCAAAAAAATACTGCCTATGTTTTCTTCTAGAAGTTCTGTGGTTTCAGGTCTTAACATTTAGGTCTTTAAACCATTTTGAGTTTCTTTTTTGTGTATAGTGCAAGAAAATGGTCCATTTTCATTCTTTTGCAGCTTGTCCAGTTTTCCGGACACTATTTATTGAGGAAAATGTCTTTTCTCCATTATATATTCTTGTCTCCTCTTGATTAATTGCCTCCTTGTAGATTAACTGATCATATAAACATAGGTTTGTTTCTGGGCTCTGTATTCTGTTATTTTAATCTGTGTCTGTTTTCATCCCAGTGCCATACTGTTTTGATTACTATAGATCAGTAGTATAGTTTGAAATCTGGGAGCATGATACCTTCAACTTTGTTCTTTCCCAAGGCTATTGGCTATTTGGGGTCTTTTTTTTTTTATTTTTTTTAAAGATTTTATTTATTTATTTGACAGAGAGAGAGATAGCGAGAGCAGGAACACAAGCAGGGGGAGTGGGAGAGGGAGAAGCAGGCTTCCCACCAAGCAGAGAACCCGATGTGGGACTCGATCCCAGGACCCTGGGATCATGACCTGAGCCGAAGGCAGACGCTTAATGACTAAGCCACCCAGGCACCTGGCTATTTGGGGTCTTTTGTGGTTCTATACAAATTTTAGGATTATATGTTGTAGTTCTGTGAAAAATGCCATTGGTATTTTGATAGGGATTGCACTGAATCTGTATATTGCTTTAGGTAGTATGGCCATTTTTTAAAAAAGATTTTATTATTTAATTGACAGAGACAGTGAGAGAGGGAACACAAACAGGGAGTGAGAGAGGGAGAAGCAGGCTTCCCGCCGTGCAGGGAGGCTGATGCGGGGCTTGATCCCAGGACTCTGGGATCATGACCTGAGCCGAAGGCAGTTGCTTAGCCAACTGAGCCACCCAGGTGCGCCTAGTATGGCCATTTTTAACAATGTTATTTCTTCCAATTCATGAGCACAATATATCTTTCATTTATTTGTGTTACCCTCAATTTCTTTCATCAGTTTCTTATATTTTTTAGAGTACAGCTCTTTTGCTTCCTTGGTTAAATGTATTTCTAGGTGTTTTTTTTTAATGCAATTGTAAATAGGACTGTAAATTTCTTTTTCAGATAGTTCATTATTAGTATGTAGAAATGCAATTGGTTTCTATATTTTGTATTCTGCAACATCACTGAATTCATTTAATAGTTTTAATAGTTTTTTTGGTGGAGTCTTTAGGGTTTTCTATATAAAGCATCATGTCATCTGCAAACAGTGACAGTTTTACTTCTTTCTTAACAGTTTGGATGCTTTTAATTTATTTTTCTTGTCTGATTGCTGTGGCTAGGACTTCCAGTACTATGTTGAATGAAAGTGGCAAGAGTGGCATCCTTGTCTTGTTCCTGATCTTAGAGGAAAAGTCGAAAGCCTTTCGCCATTAAATATGATATTAGCTGTGGGTTTGTCATTTTTGGCCTTTATTATATTAAGGTATGTTCACTTCATACTCTTGTTCACCCTGTACCTACTTTGTTGAAAGTTTGCACAATATGGATGTTGTTTTTGTCAAATGTTTTTTCTGTATCTATTGAGATGATCATATAATTTTTATCCTTGATTTTGTTAATTCCAGGTATATCAAATTATTGATTAGTAAATGTTGAACGATTCTTGCATCCCTGAATAAATCCCACTTGGCCATGGTGTACGATCCTTTTAATGTGTTTTTTAATTTGGTTGTTAATATTTTGTTGAGGATTTTTATATCTGTGTTCATCCCAGATCTTAGACTAATTTTATTTTTGTAGTGTCTTTGTCTAACTTTGGTTCAGGATAATGCTGGCTTCCTAGAATGAATTTGGAACCATTTCTTCCTCTTCAGTTTTTTAAAATAGTTTGAAAAGGATAGGTATTAATCCTTTTTTAAATGTCTGGTAGAATTCAGTGAAGCCATCTTGTCCTGGACTTCTGTTTGTTGGAAATTTTTTGATTATAGATTCACTTTCATGACCTGTAATCAGTCTATTCAGAGTTCCCATTTCTTCCTGATTTAGTCTTGGAAGATTATATGTTTCTAGGAAATTATCCATTTCTTCTAGGTTATGCCATTTGTTGGTGTATAATTGTTTATAGTAATGTTTTATAATCCTTTATATTTCTGTGGTGTCAGTTGTGACTTCTGTTTCATTTTTAATTTTTTTATTTTGCTTATCTCTCTTCTTGATGAGTCTAGCTAAAGGTTCATCAATTTTATCTTTTCAAAGAACCAGCTTTTGGTTTTATTAATGTCTTCTATTTTTTTTTTTTTTAGTTTTTATATCCACATTGATTTTTATTATTTCCTTCTTTACTAATTTTGGGCTTTGTTTATTAGTTTTTTAGTTCCTTTAGGTATAAGGTTAGATTGTTTATTTGAGATTTTTCTTATTTTTTAAGGTAGGCCTGTAGTGCTACAGGACTTTACCTCTTCTTCAATTCTGAATGATACCCTTGCTGGGTAGAGTATTCTTGTTTCCTTTCAGCACTTTGAATATATTGTGCCACTCCCTTTTGGCCTGTAAAGCTTTTGCTGAAAAAACAGCTGATAGCCTTATGGGTAGTCCCTTATATATAACCAGTTGCTTTTCTCTTGCTGCTTTTAAGATTCTCTCATTATCTTTAAATTTTGGCATTTTAATTATTACATGTCTTGGTGTGGACTTCTTTGAGTTCATCTTGTTTGGGGTTCTCTATGGACTTGGACCTGATTTCTGTTTTCTTTCCCAGGTTAGGAAAGTTTATAGCTATTATTTCTTCAAATAAGTTTTTTTCCACTTTCTCTCTCTCTCTCCTCCTTCTGGGACTCCTTATGATGTGAATACTGGTATGCTTGATGTTGTCCCAGAGGTCCCTTAAACTATTCTCATTTTTTTAAAATTTCTTTTTCTTTTTGTTATTCAGCTTAGGTGATTTCCACTACCCCTTCAGATTGCTGATCTGTTCTTTTGCATCATCTAATCTTCTATTAATTCCCTCTAATGTACTTTTTATTTCATTTATTGAATTCTTCCATTCTAAGTGGTTTTTAAAAATATTTTCTATCTGTTTGGTGAAATTTCACTGTGTTTATCCATTCTTCTGCCAAGTTTGGTGGGCATCTTTGTGACAATTACTTTGAATTCTGAACAGGTAGATTGCTTATCTCCATTTCATTTCATTTTTTTCTTATATTTTGTCTTAGGTTTAGAATATATTCCTCTGTCTTCTTATTTGCCAGATTCTCTGTGTTTTTTTTCTATGTATTAAGTAGATCAGCTATATCTCCTGGTCTTGTAGTAGTGGCCCTATGTAGAAGGAATTGCCTTATGTAGAAAAGCCCATTCTCGCCCGCCCCCGTCACCAGAACTAGGCACTCCATAGGTGTCTCCTGTGTGGGTTGTATGAACTCTCCTGTTGTGGCTGGGCCGTGACTACTACAGGAATGCTGGTGGATGGGCTAGCCTAGCCCTCTGTGTGCCAGCTTTGTGGTGGGAGTGCTGGTCCTAGCTGAGGCTTCCTGCTGGGTATGACAGGATGAGAACTGCTTTGAAGAGGCACCCCCTGGAGCAAATGGGTTGGGCAAGATGTGTCTGCTCATAGCTCAAATTCTTGGGAGAGAATCTGGTTCATTGTGCTCAGCTTACATCTTGGTTTCCTTTTGAAAAGTGTCCACTGTTGGTCAACTCAGCTTTGGCTAAAGAGGAAGGAAGGAATGATGAAAGCCCCTTTCTTCAGCAAGGGAATATGGTTTCCTGTTTTTAGAGAAAGTCCATGTGCTTGGTCCTGTGATCTAAATTATTTTTTTTCAGGCCCATGGTTTTGAAAAGTGTGATTTATTTGTTCTTCAACTCATTAAGCATTTTTCAGTGGTGTTTTGGTCTGGGATTCAGGTTTTCTTAAGGAGCACTTGGGAAGTTTACAATTAAGATTTGAGATCTCATCAGGAAAGATGAGAAAAAGTTAAAATCATGGGAAATGTGGGGCTTTGTCTCCTTAGGCTGTAAATGGCAATAGTTACAATGGAGTACAATTTTATCTATGTTCTTGATTCTTTTGCATGGCCTAAATTTAAAACAAAATCAGGGTAGGTTTTTAAAGAAATATATATTTGATGTGGCAGCCCAACACTCCTCCAAAAATAAAAGTCAATTTGAGAGATTAAATAAAATTGGGCTATAGTGGGAAGATTGGGGGTAGGGTGGATTTTTTTCTTTTTCTTGTCCATAGATTTTGATTAGTGGTGAAATCATAGAATTCCATTTGCTCTTTTGTAAAGATCTGAGAGCCTAATGCAAAACATCATTCATATCTCCTAGTAATGTCTGCAGGATTTGGTGGGTCACAATGAAGCATCTTATTGATTACACTACGAGAAATCAATTCAAAAGTCACCTAGAACTTTAGCTCCAGGATGCATTCTGTGCATGCAATGGCAGAGGCTGGTTATTCATCATTGTGGCTAAAACTGAGTACCATGGTGCCCAGTTACAGCCCTGGCAAGGGGATCTTCGGGGAAGTAATTGTGGTTTCTTTCATTGCCCTCATGCGGCCTCTGAGTGAGGAGCCTCATGATTCTTTTCCAGTCTGGGGCAGCAAGAGAACTAATATGACTCTGTAATTTTGACTTCCCCTGTCCATTAGATCAAACCAATACTCCCCCATCCCTTTAAAAAAAACCATTTCCCACAGATGCTGAGCAGCCGTCCTTGTCTGAAGATGCTCTGAGAAAGAAAAGCAAGGGCTAGAAACCCTTAATTACCTGTGTTGATGATAAGCAGACTTGTTTATTGAAAATAAAACTTTCCCCTAGTAAGGAGGAGAGCAAGAAGACATGGGTAGAAGAGTGAGCCAGAGAGGATGGAGGAGTGTAAAGGAGGAGTTTGTCAGAATCCCTCTTATGAGGGCTATATTCTTAAGGTCATCTGCCTTCCTTGTGCATGCTATAATTGAAAATGGTTAATAAAGGGCTTTGAATCAAATAAGTTACTTAAAGAGAATATAGGACATAGGAATTATGGCTGTTAGAATTGAAGCCATCTGCCAAATAAGAAAAAATATCAGAGCTGTTTGGGCAGTTTCTGATATGTCTTACCTACCATATATTGACTTATTTTGAAAAAAATTTTTTGGCTCCATGTATAGTTAATGAAGTAGGAGTACCATGAGTATCTGATAAAAGGGAACCATGTTATTTTGTCTTTCAAGAAAATATTTAGTTTTCTCTTGTTTCCCAATCATCTCCCTTAGTCTGGAATGAAACCTAGCAAGAGAACAATAGGCAATAATGTCAAGGAGCTGGGCTTGGGTGGGGATGGTAGAAGACTCAGAGTCAAAGATGGGCTGCTCAGAGGTTCAATCTCCTAAACTGTAGTGGACTGGTAGGTCTGTTCCTTTGGGAATTTGATAGGAAAATCTAGTAGTGCCTATGATTGGATTTTTATTAAATTTTTCTAGTTGTAGCTAATCTTTTGAATTTTCATGATGGGAGAGATATCCTAAGTGACTAAGTACTGAATATTTTTATCCTACTCGAAGGAAATAGGTTAGGCTTTCTTAGTGAGTCTGTGTGGAAATCATTCCTTTTGCATCAAAATAAACCACCATCCAAGTTCCTAACAGTGGGAATAGAGAACAGTTGATAAAAACAGGTGGTATGCACAAGTCAGCTATGAGGAATTATTTGTCTCTGTTGTCAAAAGCAAACTTTCTAGACTCATTTTTCTTTTATTGAAAGATAGCAGCCTTTCCCCCAAATGTCATTTTTTGCTATCTTAAAAGTAGGAAAATATTTAAGCTACATTATCTTAGCTGTGTTGAGTTTTGGTGGTGACTGATGGGTACAGCTCTGTCAGCTTTGTTTTCTAAAGAACAAATTGTCAATCTAAACTGTGGAAGAAAACATTGTCAGCTATGTCTGGATGAGCAAAATTATTGGTTGCGTCTCTGGAAGGTGAAAGTTCTGGGGAGTAAGAGAAAATTGCCAGATGCATATTTTCAAGACAGAATTGTTGGCCATATCAGTTAAATGACAGGTTACTATTATTTTACTGCTGAACTGTGAAATTTACCATTTTTATCCCCTTTGGCATTTGAATTGACGAAGTGAACTCCACCCAAATTGTCATGTGCATCGGTACTTAGCAAGGACAGATGTGCCACATGTGCTTTTGTGCTATGGCTGGAAAGATAGTTATGTATGGGCAACCAGCCAGGGAGTACATGATAAAATGTTGCCTGTATGAATGGAGAAAGAGCCATTCTGGATTCCTTTAATGGGTACTTCAATTCAAAATGAAAGGCAGCTAGGTCAGTGGGAGGTGGGACAAAGGCACAGGGAGAGGGGCAGTCATTACGAGAGCACTATATTTAATAACATGGCTGGTGACAGGTTTGTACTAAGTCAATAATTCTTTTCTGAGTCACAGCAGTCACAGTTGGTTCTGGGTGTGTGTGCTGGGGGGTGAAGAGAGAGGGAGGCAGGGAGGGAGACGGGGAGACTGAGACTGACTATATTTCTAAACTGGCTTCCATTCAACTTGCAAGAGGTATTTCTGACAGAGCAAGGTAACCTTAAGAGTAAGGAGCAAAGAGATGAGAATATCTTGTGTACACCTATATAACAAGTTATATAATAAGACTTATTTTTTTAAGATTTAGTTTATTTAGGGAGAGTGAGCACAAGTAGGGAAGGGACAGAGGGAGAGGGAGAGAGAGAGAGAAGCAGACCCCCGCTGACTGGGAAGTCTGAAGCAGGGCTTGATCCCACGACCCTGAGATCATGACCCGAGCTGAAACCAAGAGTCAGACACTTAACCAACTGAACCAGACAGGTGCCCCTAACAAGAGTTACAACAAGAGTTTTCAAACTCATATTTGGAAAACTAGCCTGAATGACACTGAAAAAATGAGGTGGATTAAACTTCATTACTGGAAGGATTGTAATTTCCTTCCCAATTACTGAAATTCTAATACTGGGCACATTTTATTTTTTGAGACCTAGATGGTATGGTTTATTCTGAAGGAATCTCTGGGATAGCCCAAGAAATTTGTTGTCTGTTTTATTTTTATTCTGTGGGTTTGTGATTGTGGTTTTGGAAGGCAGGTCCAGTTTTGAGTCTAAATTAAGGAAGTTGGAAATGTTCAATTTCAGGATTCCAAAAGTTTTCTTTAGCAAAACTAATTTGCTTATCTGTATTATCATATACTCTGGCTAACAACTTTTAATGGCTTCCTAATGCCTACAGGATAAAGTAAATATGCCCTAGACTAGAACTGAAGACCTTTATAATGTGGTCCCCCTTGGTTTTTTCAATTCCGTCCCAAATCCTTATGTACACCCTGCAGAAAAACGGCTCCAAACATTATATATTTCCTGAGCCCCATCCTGTTGTTAATCTAACCCTAACCTTAACTCTAATCCTGACCTTGACTCTTCCTATTGGAGTTCTTTGGGACCTAGAGCAAATATATCTTTAGTGATGTCTAACGTTATCTGAAGATCACTCTTACTCCTTTGTACCCTAGGCATTTATTGTTACTCTGTACTGCTAATTTGGCATTGATTATATACTGTCTTTTATTGTGTTTATGTATTTAAATATTTTTAAGGGCTAACTATGTGTATTATACCTGATATTAGAGATAGGCACATGTCTTGTTTCCCATTCTATCTCCTTGGCCATTGTAGTTCAATAGGGGAATCAGAGAAGAAAATAGGTGGTTCTAACAGGATGCAGAAAGTGTTATGAGGGGGGAGCTCAGTGCACAATGAGAACAGGCAGGAAGAACTCCTTACCCAGACTCAGGGTTCTGAAGGAGAAGTCTTCCCTGTAGAAGTGACATTTAGGCTGTTACCTGAAGGAAGTGGAAGAGTCAGAGAGGTGCACAGGTGCAAGATCTTAGCTCCTGCAAGGAAATCATGGCAGGGTCCTTTATTGAACTAATAAATGGAGTTAATGTTCCTTATCCCTCTTCCTTTCTCCTTATTTTAAGCGGGTGGACTCTGTGAGATGAGGATGGTGAGTGATGAGGGAGATGCATATCCTGAAGGACACTGTGGGCTATCACAAGGGGTTTGGAATTATCCTATAAAGAGCCATTGAAGAGAAGGACATAAGGGGAGAGACAAGGTCGAATTTGCATTTCAGGAACATCACTCTGGCTTTAGTGGAAAAAGATTGTAAGTTGGATAACCAAACAGTATGGTCTACCTGTTGCAGTGTCCTGTCCATTTTAACATTTGTCTTAGATTTTTAATTTTTTTAAAACAAATTAGGAACTCCTCTTTATACTTCTAGCTTCTGCCATGGGCTCTTCTTCTAGTATTTGAAATGTATGTCAGTGAACAGAATTCTCACCTTAGCATGTGGTTAAGTCTAAAAGGCACCTCTCTTTCAAGGACAGCATGCAAAGCAGTCATGATAAAAAAGCCAATGGATAACTAGATTCTAAGTCCTTTAGGTCTTGACTAGTGGTGGGAGTAGTATATAAAACTGCTTTCCTACTTCTGTACCAGCCAGTTGTGCCAACCTGTGAGATGCGGGAAACTATAATGCTCAGCAGAAAATGAGGGACAATAAAGGTTAAATGTACATGAAACAATGGACAGAAAACAAATTGGGTGGTCTTGTTGTAGCACATAGAGAGAGAAGTCCTACTACAGTAGTTTTGTTATTTATCGTATGTTATACATCCACAACTATTTGCTTGGTTTTATTATTTGATAGCCTTTTATTTAGCAATAAAAGCTTTCACCAGCTATGAGTTCAAAAAAATCAAAAGCACATATTCAGTGAAAAATTAGGTGCTGAGTTATAGTTTCTTGAGAAAGTTGATGTTGATTGACCAACAAAATGATTAAACAAAATAGCATCACTTACCATATGAAAAGCAAAAGACAGAAATCACCGAAAGCCAATCTGTTACAGAATTTAGTATTTATAAGAAAGCTATTTGTGACTACAACAATTTAGTATGTACAGTTGTAGAAAGTATGTTTTCTTATCACTCTATGAATATGACTTTTCAGCAGATCAAATGACTGCTCTGTTCATATTCAATTCCAAGTCTTCTAGTGCATCTATGAAAGGTGAAGGACAACCATTGGCTCCATTAGAAAAAGAGAAATTCTCAATCATTGATGCTGGTTATGTATCAATATTATCAGATGCTTCAATTAGAAAATCCATTATTTCTGATAATGGTCCTTTTCCTAAAAAATATTATACGGAACCAAAGTAAGCCTTTTGGAAGCTTATTTGATTGTCACTGTGACTGTTATTGCAAATTTAGTTTAAAGAGAAGTTCAACTTTGACTAAGAAATTATTTGTGATACTACAGATTTTGGTGAAGCACAGACATGAGGTAATAAATGTTTTTATACTGAATTAAGAAACTTATGGAGCTGAAATGTACTTGGATTGGTTGTGCTACACACTTTATAACACCAGAGCCATCCTTGGGAAGAGGCATGAGCCAGGCTCCAAGTTTCCAGCACATTTTCCATTGTCCCACCAGGCTTCATTTACAAAAAGAAAAAGAAAAGAAGAAACTTTTTAAAGAATTTCAAGAAAGTAACAGCAAGAGCATTCAACCCTAAATATGGGAACTTTGGCTCATGGGGCCCTGGTTGCATGCCCATGGAGCTGGCCCTGGATGTAATCAACTTATCAGAAAATGACACAGATTGTTGGGTTTATATGGCTTTGTACCTTCCAGGCCCTTGACTCCATTCTACCTTTTTCAGAGAACCCCGAGTGTGATTTCCCTCACCTTGATGGTGAGCATAAACATGCCCAGGGCCATCTGGGGAAAAGCCCAGTTAAAATGAGAAGGGGTTACTCTAAACTGTAAATGACTGCCCCTTCCTCGGTCAAGTCTGTCCAGGCCCCTTACTGAGAAGAGAACTCGTGGCACCATCAGTGCCTGATGCAGAACATCCCAGGAGGATTGAACCCACACAATGGAACAGATGTGTGTTCACACCCACATGTCTTTTTTCCCCTTTATTACTTTTTATTTTTTCCTAGAGGGGAAAATATAAACAAACCAGAAACACACACACACGCACACACACACACACAATGTGAATGTGTTTAGTCTAGACTAAACTTTTTATTTGGTTCTGATTTTTCTTTGGGTGGAATGGAGAGCCAGGGAAGGAATATGAAGGAGGCTTTGTTTGGCTTGGGAAAGGAAAATTCTAAAATAAGAACTACTTTAATATGTAGTGAACTTCACATCATCTTGTTTAATTCTGTTAACCAATCTGCAAGATAGCCATCATTATTCTTATTTTTTGGACCGAGGACAGTATGGCTCAGAAAAATTAAATAACCTGTTCAAGGTAAAGACATAACAAAATCAGCCTTTGAATCCATGTCTGTTTGACTTAAAAGCTATGGTCTTTCTTTGGAGACAAGGTTCTTGTCCTCAGGCAGCAGACTATTCTCTCTCCTGGGTCTCGAGAAGACTGTAAGTGATACCTTTTCCAGGGGTTCTAATCAGTGCCCAAAGAGGTGGTATCTCCAACTTTTTCCAGCCAAGTTAGACTTAGAACCATTTTCTAACAGAATAACAAGTATGAGATTTTGCTGAGAGGATAGCAAGTATAAGAGAGAGAAGGAAGAATTAGGAATAGCTCTTTTTCCCCAGTAGGAAGTGTTTAATTTCCTGGCTTTCTAGTGGGGAAAGGATGCTTGCTATTCTGCCCTCCTTAGTTCTCCCAATAATCCTGGTAGCCACATTGGTACAGAGTCCATGTCTATGAGATGGGAGAGAAAATAGGGGGAGGGTTTTTCTTTGCCCAGTTAATTTTCCTTTCTCTGGGGTTCAAATGTAGATGCTGTACACACTGGATTATGAAGGCAAGTTCTTCCCTTTCTGGGCTGTCTCTCTGAAACTCTGAGGTAGATGGCAATCTGCCACTTTTGAGTCTCCGACCTTTTGAAAGTGCTGGTGTCATCATGAAATATTTGAGAAGAGCACTGACTTTGAGGAAATGTGCTTCTCATGTCCCCTCCTTCACACTCACCCTCAGCCCTTGTTCCACCTTCCACTCTTTGACCCCATTTCCAGAACAGGTAGTGCTCTCTTGAGTCATTCTTTCTGTTTCTGGATGGCTCACATTAATAGTGACTCAGAAAAGCTGAACAGCCCTCTCTCCCCTGAACGATCTCATGGTTAGATTCAGTCAGTGGCTTCTGGGTGTCTATCTGTCCTTCCGTTGTCATTCTGCGCAGCCTTGGGGGTTTTCCCTCTTCAAACATTCTGGTTATGAGTGGTTATCATGAGAGTGAGTGACTCACCACTGTTTAATATATCAAGAGGTAGGCGAGGTGCTGTGACATAAGCTGCTGGCGTGTCCTTGGAACCAGATACATGCCCACCCACACCTACGCTATTTTGCTTTTGTCATTTAGAGCCGGAAGTGCTGAATAGGGCAGGATCCCAGTAGTGTAACACCACCATATAATGTTTTCCACTGACTCTTTTCAGAGAGTCAGGTGCAAGACCCAGCTGGGAGGGGAGAGGGGTGTGGGGGGCAGACTTGTAACGTGTAGGTGATGCGTACTCACCATCTTAAGCTGTGTCATTGGATCTGAGGCCATTTTTGTCCCTCTCACTCACCTTTTTCCACTGACCACCCAGACTCCTTTGCCAGGGAACAAAAACAATGGGCAGTGCATCTTAGTTCATTAATGGAACCCAGACACAATCCACAGGACTCCACTGACAGTCCTAGATGAGGTTAATATATATGTGGTCACCTTGGAATTCTATTAAAAATTGGACAGCTGGGCCAAAGGCTAGCCTACTGGGTCTCTGACTGTTCTGATTGGTCAGCCAAAGGTCTACTGCCCAGATAAAACAGAATTTCTCACTTCTGCCTTACTTGCTGCCAGACTCCGGAGCCACTTAATAAGTAGCTCTACGACGTTGAGAAAACGACTTCAATTCTGTATCTCAGTTTTGTCAACTCTAAAATGCAGATAATAACATTACTTCCTTTAAACAGTGGTTAGCGAGGATTGGGAGAGTTAATCCATGTAAGGTACTTGGATCAAAGTTTGGCCCATAGTAAAATTCTCTAAGTGATAGTAATTATTATTATCCTTATTAAGCCTCTAGTTTGGGAACTTCTTAAGCTACAAACCTATAAGTAATATCATAGCCTACCTGGGAGATGAAAGCATAGTCTTTGGAAGGTTCTGTGCCTCAGCTAGAAAGCACCCTGACTAGCTGTCAGAATCCTCCTGATCCATAAATACCTGCTACTCTATGAATATGATGCTCTCTGCCTGTGGTTACATTAAAAGGAAGCATATAGGGGCTGGGACCAAGTCAGATTTATCCTTATTTCCAGCCCTTTTTGTGATTCTTCCATACAGGCTGGTGTGATGTAGATGCTCAGTTGAATTGGCATTGAGGGCTCTTCCCGTGAGCCTTTACCATGAAAATGCAGCTCTTGCTCTGGCAGAGCTGGCTGCTCCATGGCAGAGAGGAGGCTGGTTTCATGTACTGCGAACTCTAGAATTTCCAACTACTATGATGTAAGTGTCCCAAAGAACACAGAGATTTGTTTTAAGTATGGCATTTCCACTCTCTACAACAGTGCTTGGCTCATGGTCCATGAATAAATATTTGTTGAAGGTATAACTAAATGAAAAACATTGAAAGAGCCTTGGGAGGTAATGTGTTTAGAAGGGGGCACAAAGGAGCTGACTTAAAGTCTGTGCTTGTAGAGATACCACTTTTTCAACTTAGGTTTTATTTTTAATTCTTTTTTTTTTTAAAGATTTTATTTATTTATTTATTGGAGAGCGAGCGAGAGAGAAACAGCATGAGAGAGGAGAGGGTCAGAGGGAGAAGCAGGCTCCCCGCTGAGCTGGGAGCCCGATGTGGGACTCGATCCCAGGACCCTGGGATCATGACCTGAGCCGAAGGCAGTCGCTTAACCAACTGAGCCACCCAGGCGCCCCTTTAATTCTTTTTTTGTGATAAAATATGCAGAAGATGAAATTTACTATTTTAAACATTTTTAGGTACATGATCTAGTGGCATTAAGTACTTTCACATCATTGTAGAGATGTCTACCTTCCACCTCCAGGAATTTGTCAACTTTAAAAACTGAAATTCTGTACCCATTAAACATTAGCTCTGCATTCCCTCCTACTCCCAACTCTGGCAACAACTACTCTGTTTTCTGTGTCTATGAAGAGGACTATGCTGGGCACCTCAAATAAGTGAAATCATGCAGCATTTTTCCTTTTGTGTCTGCCTTACTTCGCTTAGCACAATGCCCTTAAGGTTTATTTATGTTATAGCATGCATCAGAATTTCATTTCTTTTTGTGGCGGAATAATACTACGATTTACTGATCTCTCTACCTATCTATCTATCATCTATCTATCTCTCCCACATTTTCTTTATCCATTTGTCTTAGTCACTTTGGGCTGCTGTAACAAGTTACCATAGACTGGGGGGTTAAAAAATAAACCTTTCTCTCATACTTTTTGAATCTGGGGAGTCAAAGATAAAGGTGCCAGCAGATCCTGGGCCTGGGGAGGGTCCACATCCTGGTGTGCAGATGGCTGTCTTCTCCTTGTATCCCCCCATGGTGGTGAGTAGAGAGCAGGAGCAAGCTCTCATGTCTCTTCCTGTAAAGACGCTAATCTCATTCATGAGGGCTTTATCCTCATGATCTAATTACTTTCCAAGTGTCTCACCTAATACCATTGCTTCTGGGTTAGGATTTCAACATATGAATTTAGTTGGGGGGGCACAAATATTCAATGTATATTACTGGTCCTCTGTCAATGGACATTGGATTCCTTCCACCTTCTCAATGTTTGATTTTTTTTTTTTTTTGAGGAACCACCATACTGTTTTCCTTAGTGATAGCATCATTTGACATTCCCACCAGCAATGTTCAAGAGTTCCAATTTCTTCACATCCTCACTAACACTTGGTACTACTATCCCACTAGGTGTGAAGTGGTATCTAGTTGTGGTTTGATTTGCATTTCTGTAACAATTAGTGGTGTTGAGCATGTTTTCATGTACTTATGGGTCATTTGTATACTTTCTTTGGAGAAATATCTATTCAGGTCATTTATCCATTTTTTAATTGGTTTGTGTGTTGTTTTGTTGTAGAGTAAGATAGTTGTTTTAAATTCTTTGTCTAGCAAATGTGCTGTCTGTGCTTTTTAAGGGATGCTTTATGCCAGTTTATTTTCTTCTTTAGAATGGGCATGTTTTCCTGTTTCTTTGTCTACCTTGTGATTTTGTTGTTGTTGTTGTTGTTGAAAACTGGGCATTTGGGGAAAACAGCGATCTCTCCCAGTCTGTGTAGACTGGCTCTGTGCTAGAGTAGTAATCTCTTGCACCATGCATGTACTGGTCTTACTCTTCAGGAAGTGTTCCTGAGGAGCTCCCACTCTTTTTCCCCACCTGAACTCCAAGTTAAGCAAAATGGAGACCAGATAGATGTTTAGGCAGACCCGAGACAGATCAGAATGTTGCATATAAGATCTGCCCTGACCCTCTGGTTCATAGGAGGGAATTGAAAGCTAGCATGTTGCCTTTTCTAGACCAAGACTGTGCCTCACCCAGGAGGTGATGGGCAAGGGTAAATAGAAACACCACAAAATTCCTACCATTTTGAATGTGACATTTTCTTGATTGGATGTTTCCTTGGTTGCTAGTAGACTTTTGACTTTGACTTTTTCCAGTGCTCCTATAAGGTTATTTTAGCCAATCTGTGTGTGTGTGTGTATTTAATGTTTTCATGGGGCTTAGAGACCCCTGGTCCACCACTATGATGATATCCTTCTTCAACTTAGGTTTTATAACTTCTTTTAGAGTAGCTTTGGGGGAGTATTGATGGAAATTGATATTTCTTGAGAGACCTCCCCACTGAAGTTACTCCTATTTTTTAAATTTTTAAATTAGTTTCAGGGGTAGAATTTAGTGATTCATCAGTGGCATATAACATCCAGTGCTCCTTACATCAAGTGCTCTCCTTAATGCCCATCACTCAATCATCCCTTTCCCCCACCCACCACCCCTCCAGCAACCCTCAGTTTGTTTCCTAGAGTTCAGCATCTATTATGGCTTGCCTCCCTTTTAATTTTCATCTTATTTTATTTTTCTTTCTCTTCCCCTATGTTCCTCTGTTTTGTTTCTTAGATTCCACACATGAGTGAAATCATATAGTATTTGTCTTTCTTTGACTGACTTATTTCACTTAGCATAATACCCTCTAGTTCCATCCACAACATTGCAAATGGCAAGATTTCATTCTTTTTGATGGCCGACTAATATTCCA
>NC_138370.1:100241400-100289658 GCF_054177405.1 Leptonychotes weddellii
TATATATATATATATATATATATATAATTCCATTATATATAATGTATATATATATAATTATATATATAATGTAATATATAACTCCTACACACACACACACACACACACACACACACACACCACATCTTTTTTTACCCATTCATCTGTCAGTGGGCATCTGAGCTCTTTCCATATTTTGTCTATTGTGGACATTGCTGCTATAAACATTGGGGTGAATGTGCCCCTTCAAATCACTATGTTTGTATCCTTTGGATAATACCTAGTAGTGCAATTTCTGGGTCGTAGGGTAGCTCTACTTTTTAACTTTTTGAGGAACTTCCATTCCAGGCACATGGATTGGAAGAACAAATGTTGTTAAAATGTCTATGCTACCTGAAGCAACCTACACATTCAATGCAATCCCTTTCAAAATACCATCATCATTTTTCATAGAGCTGGAACAAACAATCCTAAAATATGTATGGAACCAGAAAAGACCCTGAATAGCCAAAGTAATGTTGAAAAAGAAAACCAAAGCTGGAGACATCACAATTCCAGACTTTAAGCTGTATTACAAAGCTGCAATGATCAAGACAAGGAGGAGAACTTGAGGAGAACACAGGCAGCAACCTCTTTGACCTTGGCTGCAGCAATTTTTTGCTAGACACATCTCCAAAGGCAAGGGAAACAAAAGCAAAAATGAACTATTAGGACTTCATCAAGATAAAATCTTTTGCACAACAAAGGAAATAGTCAACAAAACTAAAAGGCACCCTACGGAATGGGAGAAGATATTTGCAAATGTCTTATCAGATAAAGGGCTAGTATCCAAAATCTATAAAGAACTTATCAAACATTACACCCAAAAAACAAAAAAATCCAGTCAAGAAATGGGCAGAAGACATGAAGAGACATTTCTCTAAAGAAGACATACAAATGGCTAACAGACACACGAAAAAATACTCAACATCACTCAACATCAGGAAAATACAAATCAAAACCACAATGAGATACTACCTCACACTGGTCAGAATGCCTAAAATTAACAACTCAGGAAACAACAGATGTTGGTGAGGATGTGGAGAAAGAGGAACTCACTAAAGTTACTCAGGCACTATTCCAGATTTCTGGATTTTGAAAACATGAGTTTAAGTAGAAACTCTTATGAGAAGGCAAAGTAAAGAGGATATGGAAAGCCATGTATGGAGTGGAAAGAAAGCCTTTCTAACCTCTGCTATGAGGACATGATTGAGGGCATTACTCACATGATTAGTGTGTGTTCTTTATGAGATCCCAGGGGAGAAATTTTTCTTTTTCCTGATAGGTTGTAAAATACATAAATATTCCCTGAAAAGTAGGCAAGAAATTTATCATGCCCATTTGCCTCATGAAGAAACTAAACATTAATAGGAGTTTTAGCCAGAATTTTTCTGCCTACTTTACTAAGCTGCCCTCCGCCCCCCCCTCCCCCGAATATGGAAGGTTCCTTTGTAGTTGAAAGCAAGATCTCTGTCTTATTTACTGGTGTATCCTATGCATCTAGAATGGTGCCTGGCATTTAGCAAGTGTTCAGTAAATATTTGTGGAATGAATGAATGGATGGGAGGAGCCAGTTTTCTATAGCAAATGAGAGGAAAAATGAGGACTTTATCTTTTCAAAACTTTGTTTAGTGAACTTTATAATGAAGTAGAACATACATACAGAAAAGGGCACCTATGTTAAGTATATAGATCAATGAGTTTTCACATGAACACATTTGGGTAACCAGCTCCCAGATACAGAAACAATATGCCCTCCTTTAGTCAATATCCACCACCAGGCCCTATCTTCTCTCTAAAGGGTAAAAACTACCCTGATTTTCCTAACCCCAAAGGATTTGTTTTGCCTATTTTTGAACTTCCCATAGATCTAATAGTATAATCTGTACTCTTTCGTGTTTGGCCTATTTTTGTCCAACATTTCGTGAGATTTATCCATGTTGTTGAATGAAGTTGTAGTTGAACTCTGTTACCTTTTGAAACTTTAGAAACATTTAGTTCAAACATTTAGTTTGAAATCAGTGTCAGGTGAAATCTCAGATTTATAGAACAATAGCGTTCAATAGCCACCATTTCTTGAGTACATAGTAACAGACACTATGCTGAGAA
This sequence comes from Leptonychotes weddellii, assembly GCF_054177405.1. Taxonomy (NCBI): domain Eukaryota; kingdom Metazoa; phylum Chordata; class Mammalia; order Carnivora; family Phocidae; genus Leptonychotes; species Leptonychotes weddellii. The sequence continues at coordinate 100,243,528 of NC_138370.1, forward strand.
CTGGAATTCATGAATGATCTTACTTAATTAACCCTCTTGACAGGTTTTCTGATGTGTAGGCATCATTCTGTCTTAAGAAACTTAAGCATAAAGAAGTTAACTAGCTTGCCAGTAAATAACAGGCTTGTAATTGATGAAGCCCTCATCTGAACCCTGGCCCGGCAGTCAACGATGCTCATGCTTTTATTAACTGCTACTCTGATTTGCCTCCCCATATAAGACTCCTTTAAGACCCCGCTTTAAATGAATATATATTTAGGTAAAACTAGGTGGAAGAGTGGGCTGGTCCTAATTTGGAGATGGCTGTCTTTTAGTCATCTGCTCTGTGTGATAGGATAGTTTCCTAGGACTCTTCGTTGTCCTGAATGGTATATATGTTGACCCTTGGGTCCTTTTTCTTCTGTTCCCCAAGGCTGACTCAGGGACCTGAGCCCAGGAGAAGAAGAATGGAGCTGGCCTCCAGCCTGTGGAGTACAGATTTGGGCCTCGGGATAAAGTCAGGAAGGACTGTCTCCAGCCATGTCTTGTTTCTTTGGGTCCCAATAGTTGTGGATCACAGACCCAGCTAGAGGTCAACTCCATACCAGCTGTTCTCAATTTCTGTGTAAGATGTGGTGACCTTGGCTTGAATCAGCCCCCGTTGAGAACTGGATTTCTCTCAAGTGAACTGTTTCTGTGGAACTTGTCCCCAGAGGCAAACTCTCCCAGCCCGGGATTTACTGTGTTTACTTCCCAGCTGTTCTTAACACACCATTCAGAATGATGCAAGTTTCTTCTTGTTAGATCTTCCTTGGGCCAACATTTGAGTGTCTCCATTTTCAAAGCCTTCAATACTCCAGGCTCACTTTGTTGCTTTTGCATTTGTTTGTAGAAGTTATCCGTGTGCAAAGACAGAGTCATCCACTTGACACCAGGAAAGGCTGTACTCCTACTGTACATCCTGTCTCACCATGACCTGTCATTTTGTGAAGCAGCACACACCCTAACTGTCCATTCTCCTTTTACCTTTGACTTTTTTTTAAAGATCTCTATTTGCTGATTTTACAGATTTAGCCAGCATTTAACTCTTGGTTTAGAGTTTTCACTTCCCCAGTTTGGGGAGAAAGTACATGCTCTTTATCTCTTAGTCCCTTTCCTTAATTCTTATATTTCAAGCCTCCCTGCTTTGAGGGGAACCTTCCTAGTGCCATCAGCTCCCTCTAGTAGTTCAGCACTTCATCTCTCTGTTGCTTTTAAAGTCCTATAGTCTCTGGGGTTCTGTGATGGTGGCCTTTGCTTATTTCATCTGCTGATCTAACTCTCTTTAAAAGGCATCTTTCTCCGGGATGTCCATTTTCTGTTCTACTTCCTCTTGTCTCAGAGAGTGATTTTTAAGGTGGTAAGTACAAATGCATACTCCTGCGGCCTCTATGAATTGTCTGGAAGAGCCAGCTTGATTTTTATGCCGGGCACCATGTTGGACACATTGCCAGGCATAGCCCATGGGACCTCAGGGCCACCTTTGTGAGAGGGAGAGAGATGCTATTACCATTTAATAGAGATGAGGAAATTGTGCCTAAAAGCACATGGCTGGGAATCAAACTCAGGTTTATTCAACCTAAAATTTTGTCTACTTAACCCTAGTGGCTCCAAGTCCTTTTCCTTTTGGTAATTATAAAAGAATACTGTCCAGAGGAGAAGGATGACCACATAATATAGTTTGTGGAGGAGCGTCCTAAAATAGAGGGCTAATCTGGCAGTATTTTTCTGTCCATTCACCTACCCAAACATCCCTGTCCTTCGAAGCCCAGCTCAGATCTCCCCTGGTTTGCCCAGCCTTCCCTGGGAACACTTCCTCCCAGTGCCCTCTCCTTCCTTTGAATAACTCTGAGGCCTGTTTGATCCTGTATTCGGCACCTACTTATTTCACCCTTTTGTTGCATTCTTTGCACGGTGACCCATCCACACTCCCCATCATCATCCTCTTATGGGGGGGGGCAGTTCTTTTGTACATTTTATCTTCCAAACTGCCCTGAACAGTCTACACCCCCAAAATATATTTTGATGAACTGAGTAGACCACATCTCTGGATTATCTTGTAGATTCTGGCTATTATTTCATTTCATATTTTGTCTTCCCTCCACCCCCCTCAAGTCCAAGGACTTGCTCTTGAGTTTCTCCCCTTCCTTGCTACTCACAAAAGCCCTTGTGTGTTTCCAGGCTGCTTTAGTCTCTGGTGGTGGCTCCCTCCTTTAGACTCCACATCTTCTAACAGCTGCCTGCATTGTGCCTGGACCCTATGCAGCCTTGGGTTAATATACTTTCATAATTTATTTCAGGGGACTATTCAATATTATTTGAATTCCTTTTACTTGCCAGCCACTAGATCAGGTGGGGGGAGTAAAACCAGGGCCCAGAGAGACCCAAGTCCCTGCCCCTGAGGAGCTAAGCAAGCCGTTGTAGGCTGATAAGTGGTGTGAGAGGGGAGACAGGGCCCTGGGGGAAGGGTCCCTCACCTGGATTGGAGGGGTTGGGGTAGGTTCCCTCCCGTGAAGAGGTGCTGCAGTGGGGGAACTAAAAATAGTTCAGTCTGGAGAGCCTGGGTGGCTCAGTCAGTTAAGCGTCTGCCTTTGACTCAGGTCACAGATGTCAGGGTCCTGGGATCGAGTCCCACATCGGGCTCCCTGCTCAGTGGGGAGTCTGCTTCTCCCTCTCCTTCTGCCCCTCCTCCCTGCTTGTGCTTTCTCTCTCTCTCTCTCTCTCTCTCTCCCAAATAAATAAATAAAATCTTAAAAAATAAAAACTTCAGTCTGATGAGAGCCTGAAATGGTACTGGAGATGGGATTGGGGGGCGGGTGGTTTGGAGGAGTGGCAAGAGATGTGGCCAGAACCCAGAGCAGGGGCCATTCTGGAATCCCTGGCCAGAAGGTTGAACTTGAGTCCGAGAGCAGTGAGAAGCCCCTGAAAGGATTCGGTCAGGGGTGGGGCCGCTCTCCAGCCTATCACCCTTAATGTGTTGTGAAGTCTGTGAAGGCATCCGCTTGTGTGGCTTTCTGTCACTGGAGAGCGCTTAGCACATCATTGCTTAGCTGTTGATAGTGACAAGAAGCAGGGCCAGAATTCTGGCTTTCCTCCTCCCAGCCCCATTGCCTGACCCAGAACTGAAGGAGGAGGGAAGTGGGGTCAGGCCACGCTAGAGTGCTTACTCTGTTCTGGGCACTGGCTACACACTCTTGTATGTAAATAATTTTATTTGATCTCTACATCAACTTTGCCGCCAATGCGTTATCCTCATTCATCAGATGTGTAAACAAAGCTTAAAGAGATTAGATGATTTGATCAATAACAATATCTAATAACAACTACTAGATAAACCAAGTTACTGCAATTGAACTGGCCAAGAAGGAACCCAACAATCCCAGCACAGTGTGCCCTTAATTCCCGGTTAAACCTCATTTCGTGGGAGGTCTTTATTGAAAATGCCCTGAATGAAATATTCTCCCTCAAATGTGTACCTTCCTAAAGTTCACAGTGGCATCATATTAAGAAAAAATGAAACCAGAATAAAGCTCTGCAAAGCTTACCCTCATCCAGGTTCTGCAATAACACATTAGTCAGCATTGTGACTGTGTTGTACATAATGCTTCCTGGTGAAAAAGAGCAAGTACTTCTTTGAGGTGAGATTGATAGGTATTTGCCTGCTTGTGATTCACAAATCATGTTTTTAGCATTTGGGACATGAACTGTCAACTATATAAAACTTTTATAACAATTATGAATGAACTTTATATATGAAAGACCTACCAGCACCTCTGCTTAAGAAAAAACCCCACTTCAGTTAGAAATGGGATTTGATTGTAATAAAATGGCATTTATTTAATGTAATAAATGGCGTTTATTTAATGGAATTTCTCAGGTCAGGGGGTTTTTACCTACCACTTTCTTCTGCCTTTAGTTATGGGACCTGCTGCTGTGATCCGGTGGGAAGAGTCTTGAAGGAAATGGAGGGAGGCCTGGGCCACCCTGTACAGTTCTGTGACCTCAGCCAAGTTGCTTTACTTCCCTAGGCCTCAATTTCTTCCTCCATTTCTTAATTTAAAGAAGCCTCTTGCTTCCTCAAGTGCCCCATGCCAGAAAACCTCCCCTCATGCTTTCTCTGGCATGATCAGGTCTCCATCTCTACTGGATCTCTGCCATCTGCGTATAAAGATTCTTGATGGCATCCCACCTTAAGAAGCATTTTCCTTGCCTCCCCGTACCCTCCAGACGCCACCTCGTTTTTCTTTTCTCATCCTAGCAAAACTCTGACAGAACCACCTATGCTCACTGTCTGAAATTTCCCTTCTCTTCTTCTTGAACTCTCTCCAGCCAGGCTGTCCCCTTTGCCATTCTGGCAAAATCACTCCTGGGGAGCCTCAGGGTTGCCAATCATGTTTCTAAATCCAGCTGTCCATATTCAGGCCTCATTTAACACAGTTGATCTTGGCTTTCTTCTCAAAGCCTTTTCTTCACTTGGTTTCTAGAAAACCTCTCGTCCCCACCCTCATCTGCTTCATTCCTTGCTCTTTCTCAGTGGGTCATCTTTGTGGTTTCTTTTTCACTTCTCAATCCCTGAAAATTGGAACAGCCCAGTGCTCAGGCTCAGTCCTTGGGCATCTCTTTTCTACCTACACTCCTCCTTAGATAATTTTATCTAGTCTGATGGTGTTAATACCATCTGATATTGATGATGCCCGCATTTGTATCTCCAGCCACATTTCTTCCCTGAAATCCAGATTTTGTTTCCAATCGACTTGTCAGTCTTCCACTTGGATGTCTAATAAGCATTTCAAATTCAGCATCTCAGAAACAAAACTCCTAACTCTTCCCGCCTCAGGTCCCCCAAACCTCCTCTTTCTGCAGTCCCTTCATTTGAATTTCATTCTTCTCTCCTGAGTAGATGGCAGTTTCAATCTTCCACATCCTTGGTACAACCAGTCATTATATCTACTGACCTTGTCTCTTACTTGCCTTCATACAGTGGCCTCCGATCTGGTCTCCTTATTTCCATCTTTGTCTTTATTTTATTTTCCAGCTTTAATGAGACAAAACTCACATATAACAGTGTGTTAAGTTTAAGGTGCACAGTGTGTTGATTTGATATTTATATATTGTAAAATGATGACCACCATAGCATTAGCTAACACCTCCATCCTGTCATTCTGTTACCATTTCTTTTTATGGTTTAACACTTAAGATCTATTCTCTTGGCAACATTCAAGTATATGATGGAATATTGTTAGCTAAAATCACCATGCTGTACATGAAATCCTCAGACTTGTTAAACTTGTAAAGTTTGTACCCTTCGACCAGTTTCCACCACTCCCTAGCACCTGGTAACCACCGCTCTGCTCTTCGTTTGAGTCTTTTATAGAGTCCATATTTAAGTGTTATCATACAGTGTCTTCGTGTCTTCCTCTGTCTGACTTACTTCACTTGGCATAATGCCCTCAAGGTTCATCCAAGTTAGTGGAAATGTCAGGATTTCCTTTCTTCTTGTGGCTGAATAATATTCATTATTTTATATATATATATTTTATATATATATATATATATATATATATATAGTCACATCTTCTTTATCAGTGCATCTGTTGATGGACACTTTGGTGTTTTCCATATCTTGGTTATTGTGAGTAATTTTGCAATGAACATGGGAATGCAGACATCTCTAAGAGTTTCTGATTTCAGCTCCTTTGGATATATACCCAGAAGTGGAATTGCTAGATTGTATTGTAGTTCTATTTTTAATTTTTTGAGGAACCTCTACGTACTGTTTTCTACAGTGGCTACACCAATTCTTATTCCCACCAACAGTGCACAAGGGTTCCTTTTTCTCTACATCCTCACCAACACTTGTTATTTCTTGTCTTTTTGATATTAGCCATTCTGACTGATGTGAGGTGGTATCTCATTGTGGTTTTGATTTGTATTTCTCTGATGATTAGTGATATTACCTTCTCACGTACCTGTTGGCCATTTGTATGCCTTCTTTGAAAAACTGTTTATTTGGTTCATCTGCCCTTTTAAAATTGGGTTATTAGATTTTATTATTTTTTATTTTCTTGCTATTGAGTTCCATTAGTTTGTCATATATTTTGAGTAATAAACCTTATCATATATATGATTTACAAGTATTTTCTCCCATTCCATAGATTGCCTTTTCATTTTGCAGAAGTTTTAGTTTGATGTAGTCACACTGGTTTGTTTTTGCTTTTATTGATTGTGCTTTTGCTGTCTTATCTAGGAAATCACTGCTGAGACTAATGTCAGGGAACTTTCTGTTTTCTTCTAGGAGTATTACAGTTTCAGGTCTTACATTTAAGTCTTTATTTTGAGTTAACTTTTCTGAGTGATCTAAGATAGGGGTCCAATCTCATTTTTCTGTATGTGATTATCTAAGTTTTGCAACATAATTTATTGAAGAGACCATCTTTTTCCCATAAGTATTCTTGGTGCCCTTGTCAAATACTAGTTTGCTATATAATATATGTAAGGGTTTATTTCTGGCTCTTGATTCTGTTTCATTGGTCTTTGCGTCTGTGTTTATGCCAGTACCATACTGTTTTGATAACTATAGTTCTGTAGTATAGCTTGAAATCGGGAAATGTGATGTCTCTGGTTTTTTTCTCAGGATTGCTTTGGCTATTCAGAACCTTTTGTGGCTCCATACAAATTTTAGGATTGTTTCTCCTATTTCTGTGAAAATGCCATTGGAATTTTGATAGTGATTGCATTGAATCTATTGATGGCTTTGGGTAATAATGGACATTTTAACAATATTCTTCTGATACACAAATATGCAATATCTTTCCAATTGTTTGTGTCTTCAACTTTTTTCATCATAGTCTTGTAGTTTTCATTGTGTAGATCTTTTGGCTCCTTGGTTAAATTTACTTCTAAGTATTCTATTGCTTTTGATGCTGTTGTGAATGAGGTTGTTTATTTTCCAGATATTTTATTGTTAGTGTATAGATATGCAACTGTTTCTATATGTTGGTTTTTGTATCCAATTTGACTGAATTCGTCAATCAGTTCTAGCAGTTTTTTTAGTAGAGTCTTTAGGACTTTCTCTATATAAGCTTATATCATCCACAAACAAAGGTAATTTTACATCTTTCTTTTCTATTTGGATGCCTTTTTCAAAAAATTGAGATATAATTGCCATATGGCATTATATTAGTTTCAGATGTACAACATAATGATTTGGTATTTATATATATCACAAAATGACCACCACAATCAGTCTAGTTAACATCCATCACTGCACATTAGTTATACATTTTTTTACCCTTGTGATGAGAATTTTAAGATGCACTCTCTTAGCAACCTTCAAACATACAATACTGCATTATTACTGAGAATCACCATGCTGTATGCTGCGTCCCCAGGACTTATTTATTTTATAACTGGAAGTTTGTACCTTTTGTGTACCTGGATCCCTTTCACCCACCCTCCACACCTGCCTCTGGCAACCACCAATCCTTTATCTGCATCTATGAGTTCAGGTTTTTTGGTTTTGTTTTTGCCTTTATATTTCACATATAAATTAGATCGTATGTTATTTTTTTTTAAAGATTTTATTTATTTATTTGACAGAGAGACAGCAAGAGAGGGAACACAAGCAGAGGGAGTGGGAGAGGGAGAAGCAGGCTTCCCACTGAGCAGGGAGCCCGATGTGGGGCTCGATCCCAGGACCCTGGGCTCATGACCTGAGCCGAAGGCAGACGCTTAACGACTGAGCCACCCAGGTGCCCAAATCATATGGTATTTGTCTTCTCTGTCTCACTCATTTCACTTAGCATAATGCCCTAAAGGTTCATCCATGTTGTCATAAATGATGGGATTTTCTTATATGTTCAGGATTGAATAATATTTCATCATATATATACACACACACACACACATACACACACAAACATACACATACACCACATTTTCTTTATCCATTTGTCCATTGATAGACACTTAAGTTGCTTCCGTGTTTTGGCCATTGTGGGTTATACTCTAGTGAACGTAGGTGTGCAGGTATCTTTTATTAGTTAATACCCAGAAGTAGAATTTCTAGATCATATGGTGGTTCTATTTTTAATTTTTTGAGGAATCCTCCATACTGTTTTCCATAGTGGTTGCACCAAATTGCATTCCTACCAATAGTACACAAGCATTTCTTTTCGCCACATCTTCACCAACATTTGCTGTCTCTTTTTGATGTTTGATGCCATTCTAACAGGTGTGAAGTGACACCTCATTGTGGTTTGATTTCCATTTCCCTGATGATTAGTGATATTGAGCCCTTTTTCATATACCTGTTATCCATCTTTATGTCCTTGTTGAAAAATGTCTATTCAGGTCCTCTGCCCATTTTGTAATCATATTTGTTTTTTGTAATCAAGTTGTGTATAAGTTCTTCATATATTTTGGATATTAACTCCTTCTTAGCGATATGATTAGCAATTATTTTCTCTAATTCCATTGGTTGCCTTTCATTTTGTTGATGGGTTCCTTTGCTGTGCAGAAGCTTTTCAGGTTGATGTAGGCCCACTTGTTTATTTTGATTTTGTTGCCTCTACCATTGGTGTCAAATCCAAAAAATCATTGCCAAGATTGATGTTAAGGAGACTACCACCTATATTTTTTCATAGAAGTTTTATGGCTTCAGGTCTTATGTTCAAGTTTTTGTTCCATTTTGAATTAATTTTTGTGTATGGTATCAGATAGTGGTTCAGTTTCTTTATTTTGCATGTGGATATCTTGTTTTCTTACCGTTATTTGAAGAGACTCTCTTTTCCCCATTGTATATTCTTGGCTTCTTTGTCATAACTGATTTGACCATATATGCATGTGTTTACTTCTGGTCCCTTTATTCTGTTCTATTAATAAATGTGTCTCTTAATGTCAATACCATATTGTTTTAATTACTATAGCTTTGCAATATAGTTTGAAATCAGGAATTTTTTGCCTCCAGATTTCTTCTTGCACAAGGCTTTGGCTATTTGGAGTCTTCTATGGTTCCATACAAGTTTTAAAATTGTCTTTTCTATTTTTGTGAAAAATGCCCTTGGAATTTTGATAGGGATTGCATTGAATCTGTAGATTGCTTTGGGTACTATGGACATTTTAACAATATTCTTCCAATCCATGAGCACAGAATATCTTTCCATTTATTTATGATTTTTTTTTTCAACTTCTTTCATGCTGCCTTATAGTTTTCAAAGTACAGGTCTTTTACCTCCTTGGTTAAACTTATTACTAGATATTGTATTCTTTTTTAATTAAATTTTTAATTTAAATTTAATTGACATATACTGTATTATTAGTTTCAGAGGTAAATTTAGTGATTCATCAGTTTCATACAATACCCAGTGCTCCTTACATCAAGTGTCCTCCTTAATGCCCATCACCCAGTTACCCCAGCCTCCCACCAGCAACCCTGTTTGTTTCCTATAGTTAAGAGTCTCTTATGGTTTGCCTTCCTCTTTGTTTTCATCTTATTTTATTTTTCCTTCCCTTCCCCTATGTTCCTCTGTTTTGTTTCTTAGATTCCACATATGAGTGAAATCATATGGTATTTGTCTTTCTCGGACTTATTTTACTTAACATAATACTCTCTAGTTCCAGCCACATCATTGCAAATGGCAAGATTTCATTCTTTTTGATGGCTGAAAAATATTCCATTGTATATATATACACCACATCTTCTTTATCCATTCATCTGTTGATGGACATATGAGCTCTTTCCATATTTTGGTTATTGTTACTAGATATTGTATTCTTTCTGATAATTGTAAATGGAATTGATTTCTTAATTTCTCTTTCTGATAGTTTATTGTTAGTGTATAGAACACAACTGATCTTTCTATATGGATTTTTTTTGTATCCTGCAACTTTTTTGAATTTTTAAATTAGTTCTAACATTTATGGTGGAGTCTTTAGGTTTTTTTTTTTTCATATAATATGTCATCTGCAATAGTAACAGTTTTCCTTCTTCCTTTTTGATTTGGATGCCTTTTTTTTTTTCTTGCCTAATTGCCCTGGCTAGAATTTTCAATACTATATTGAATAGAAGTGGCAAGAGTGGGCATCCTTTTCTTCCTGGTCTTAGAGGAAAAGCTTTGAGCTTTTTATCATTGAGTATGATGATAGCCGTGGGCTTGTCATATATGACCTTTATTATGTTGAGATACATTCCCTTTATTTTTATCCTAGTGTTTATCCCTAATAAACACTCACTTTATTGTAAATTTTTAATCATAAACAGATCTTGAAATTTGTCATGAGCTTTTTCTTCATCTATTGAAATGATCATGATTTTTATCATTCATTTTGTTGATGTGGTGTATCACATTGTTGATTAGCAAATGTTGTACCACTCTGCATCCCTGAATAAATCCCACTTTGATCATGGTGTATGATCCTTTTATTGTACTTTTGAATTTGGTTTGCTAATATTTTGATGAGTGTTTTTTAAATTTATGTTCATCAAGGATATTGGCCAGTAATTTTCTTTTCTTGTAGTGTCCTTGTCTTGTTTATCTTCAGAGTAATGCTGACCTTGTAAAATGAATTTGGAAGTTTTCCACCCTCTTTAATTTTTTGGAAGAGTTTGAGAAGAACTGTTGTTAATTCTTCTTTAAATGTTTGATGGAATTCACCAGTGAGGCTGTCTGTCCTAGACTTTTGTTTGTTGGGAAGTTTGATTATTGATTCATTCTCCTTATTCATTATTGGATTGTTCAGATTTTCTCTTTTTTAATACACCAGTCTTGGCAGATTATGTGTTTCTAGGAATTTATCCATTCCTTCTAAGTTATCCAAGTGTTTGGTATAAAATGTTTTTAGTAATCTTTCATGGTACTTTGTCTTTCTGTGGTATCAATTGTAATTTCTTCTTCTTCATTTCTGATTATTTGAGTCCTCATTCCTCTTTCTATTCTTCTGAGTTAGTCTCTAGCTAAAGGTTTGTCAATTTTGTTTATCTTTTCAAAAAAGCAGCTCTTAGTTTTTATCAATCTCTTCTATTGTTTTTCTGGTCTCTATTTCATTTATTTCTGTTCTGATCTTTGTTATTGCCTTCCATCTGCTAACTTGGGCTTAATTATTTTATTCCTTTCCTAGTTTCTTGAGTTGCAAAGTTAGGTTGTTTGAGATCTTTCCATTTTCTTAATGTGCATTTGTCACTATAAATTTCCCTTTTATTACTGCTCTTGCAGCAGCTCACAGGTTTTGATATGTTGTACCTCCATTTTCATTTCTTTCAACATATTTATTGATTTCCCTTTTTATTTTTTAGTTTGATCTGTTGGATGTTCAGGAGCATGTTGTTGAATCTGCACATATTTGTGAATTTTCCAACTTTCCTCTTATTACTGATTTCTAGTTTCATACCATTGTGGCTGGAAGAGATACTTGTTATGATTGGATTTCAATCTTCTTAAATTTGTTAAAACTTGTTCTATGATGTATCAGGTGGTCTATCCTTAGGGAAGCTCTGTGTGCTCTTGAGAAGAATATACATTCTGCTAGTGTTGGATCAATGTACATGTCTGTTAGTTTGATTTGGCCTAACATTTGGTTCAAGTCTAACATTTCCTTTTTGATTTTTCCACCTGGATGATCTCTCCATTGTTAAAAATGGAATATATAAATCCACCACTGTTATTGTATTATACATGCTTAATACATTTAGGTACTTCAGTGTTGGGTGCATATCTATTTATGATTGTTCTAACCTCTTGATGAGTTGATCCCCTTATTATATAATGTCCACCTTTTTCTCTTGTTACCATTATTGGCTGAGAGTATTTTTTGTGATGTCAGTATAGCTTCCTACTCCTATTCTTTTTTTGGTTTCCACTTACAGGGAGTGTTTTCTCATCCCTTCATTTGAACCTATGTGTGTCCTTTAAGCTGAGTGTGAGACTCTTGTAGGCAGCAAATAGTCTTTTTTTTTTTTTAATCCATTATGCCTTTCCATTAGAGAAAATTAATCCATTAATACTTGGAGTAATTATTGGTAAGTAAGGACTTATTAATGCCATATTATTCTTTTCTGGCTGTTTTGAAGTTCCTTTTTTCTTTTCTTCATTTCTTGCTGCCTTCCTTTGTAAGTTGATGATTTTCCATGCTTCCATGATGAATCCAATGCTTTGATTCTCTCTTTCTTGTTTTTATCTTTATTTATTGTAAATTTTGGCTTTGTAGTTCCCATGAGGTTTATATAAAACACTTTACACATAAAGGCTATTTTATGCTATAACAATTTAACTTAAGTTGCATACAAAAACACTATCCTTTTACCCCCCTTTTTTAAATAAAATTTATTTTTTTAAATAAAACAATTTACCATTTTTTAATCATGTATTCAACAAATTGTTGATGCTATAGTTATTCTTATGCTTTTGTGTTTTAACCTTTATTCTAGAGTTAAGTAGTTAGCACATTACCATAGGTGACAGTAGTAGGGTATTCTGAATCTATGTGTGTTTACCTTTACCAATGTGTTGTATATTTTCATATAACTAATTAGCATCATTTTGTTTCAACTTGAGCTCATTTTAGCATTTGTTGTAATGCTGGTTTAGTGATGATGAATTGCATCAGCTTTTGTTGATTAGGAAGGCCTTTATTTTACCTTCAATTCTGAAGGAAAGCTTTGCTGGGTAAAGTATTCTTAGTTGGCAGCTTTTTTTTTTTTTTTTTTTTTCCTTTTAGCACTTTCAATATATAATCTCATTCTCTCCTGGCCTGTAAGGTCTCTGCTAAGAAATCCACGATGGCCTTATGGGGGTTTCTTTATATGAGAGATTTTTTTTTCTCTTATCTCTTTAAATGTTCTCTTTGTCTTTGGTTTTAGAGTTTTGTTGTTATGTGTCTTGGAGAACGTTTTGGATTAAAATATTGAGATGACCTATTAAAAGAATTGAAGGGGAGGGGATGAAGGAATGGATAAAATAGATGAAGGGGATTAAGAAGGGCAAACTTCTAGTTATAAAATAAATCATGGGAATGTACAGTATTAGGGAATATAGTCAGTAATATTGTAATTACTTTATATGGTGACAGATGGTAACTACACTTATGGTGATCATTTCTAAATTATAGAATTGTCAAATTGCTATATTGTACACCTGAAATGAATATAATACTGTAAATTACACTTCAACAAAAATTCATCATTATCACAGTTATCCATTATCTATTAAGACACAAATCAGTTCATGTTCCTCCTCTGGTGAGAACCAGCACTCCTTTTCTCTGTCCCTTTTCTTTTTCCCCATGGCTTTTATCTCCATATTTACTTTATTCTGTGTCTCTCTCTCCCAAGTAGAAGATAAACCCCAAGAAGATAGGGACTTACTGGTTTGCTCATTGCTGGATGCCTAACTCCCAGAAATGTGCCTGGCACCATTTTTCAGAGTGGGAACTTAAAAAAATATTTGTGAATGAATTAACAAATGAATGATTACATAAAATCAGAGTGTGGGAAAGGTGATCTCTAAGGTCTCATTCAAATCTGCTTATCCATGATTTTGTACAGTGAATACGTTTTTCCTCTTTCTCACTAATGACTTGGAAATATGTAAAATAAAGCTGCTATGGTAAAAAACAGACAACTTCAGCTGAACTAATTAACATAATTATAATAGCTGGCTTTTTTTTTAAAGTTCTTTTGATGTGCTTTAAATAAACTCATTTATTCCTCATAACAGCCTTGTGAGGTAGGTATTATTATTTTCATTCTCCAGATGGAGAAATCGAGGAAAAGAGAGAAAATATTGGCACCTAGCCTAAGGTCCCACAACTAGTAACAAGCAGAGCCAGAATTTGAACCCAGAGCTGCAGTTCTTTATTGTATGTCATGGCCTAGGGAATATAAAAGTGAAGTTCTTTTAAAGTTAATGAAATACAATATTTAAAACATAGCCAGTGTCTCCCTTCCATTTTAACATACTCTGCTTTAAAAATATTTTGTAATATGCATATTTGAAACATGGATATTGTAAACACTGATTCCATGTAATATAAATAATAGAAATTAAAATATAGTTTCCTTAATTTTTTCTCTGGTTGAATTTTTTTTCTTAACTTTTTTTTTCTTTTAAAGATTTTATTTATTTATTTGAGAAAGAGAGGGAGAGCGAGCATGAGCAGGGGGAGGGGCAGAGGCAGAAGCAGACCCCCCACTGAGCAGGGAGCCCAACTCGGGGCTCGATCGCAGGACCCTGGGATCATCACCCGAGCTGAAAGCAGATGCTTAACCCACTGAGCCACCCAGGCGCCCCTCTTTTAACTCTTAAATTGTTTGGACTTTTTTTTAGTCTTTGTGTATTTGGTATGTTGGAAACTGTCCCATCATTTCAACTATGAGTTTTCACACAGTAACTAGAGGATCATTAACTTGTATGAAAATCAATTTGAGGCTTTGTGAGATCACCAGACAGGGGATTATTTCCTCATTTTGTCACTGTCTCTCTAGCTTTGAGGTTCTAGTAGTGCTTCTTCAAGAGCTTTACACTGGTATGTAAACCCATTTTGTCAGGTGACGTAATTTGGGTTCCGGCCCTTAAGGAGAAAGGAGAGAGGCTGCAGGAGTCAGCTAGGGGAGCACTGAGGTATGCTCAGTGGACTGAGTCTTCTAGCAGTAAGCAAAGGAGCGGGAGGGAGATGAAAAATTTTGTGAGAATAGCTGTTTATTCTAGTATGTGCTTAAAGCTTTACATTCTCCTTAACCCTCGCCACATTTCTGTGAGGGATGCATTATTTTACTCATTTTTACAGATGAGGCTGATGGCACACAACTAGTGAAAATGCAAGGCTGAATCCCAAAGCAGGTGCTTTCTACTCTGCTGTTACTTGTACTTCATTGTATTCCTTAGGGCCAAATCAAGAGCTACCCATGAGGGAAGGGAAGGGTTAGGGCACCACAGACATCTTAAGTTTCAAGCAACAACACCCAGATTTCTATTAATGTGACTATTCTGTGTAAGGAATAAAAGCAAGTGCTCAGTGGATATGCCCACAAATTCTTAGTGATTTAAATCCTCTGAATTCATTCTTATGGGGGTAAGGAAGAAGTAGAGTGCCTTTATGTTAACTATTTTACTCACTAAATCCCATTTCAGTTTGAATTAAGAATTGATTAGAGAGTAAAATGTCAAATTGGGTAGAGAAATTCCTTTTGAAACATAAAAGGAAGCCCCGAAGAAAGCATATTTGTTGAGTGTATATGTGGGAAAAATAGCTGCTCCTTTCAGGAGTGTGTTGGACTAGACAAACACAGAAATTTGTGAGAAATTGCTGGGTAAGAGAGAGGGAAATGTAGGCAGGTGGCCGCCAATATAGGGAAACAAAAGTATCTTTGTTCTTTGAAACTGAAGAGTGCTGCTAACACTGAAACAATCTCTAACTGCAGTTAATTCTCTTCTAAGCGTCTTTTGTGAACTCTAACAACTAGAGAGTGTGCTCCCAGTGGAGGGAGGAAGGCAGAGAGAAAGCACCCTGAGCCTCAGTGGTGAGCCCAGTGACTGGTTGGTGAGCAAGTGTCTTCACCCAGCAAGCATTCTCCCCTCACATTGACTGGAAAGAAAAGATGCTCCCCCGGCCTTCCTCCCCCCCACCCCCAATCCCAATATCCTCAACTCCAGCTGCCCTCTAACCCAACAAAACCAATTTAAAATTCTCAGCAGCTTGAGGAGAAGGTCCTTGATAAATAAGGCCTTTTCTCGCAGTCTGATTGTCACACAGCTGATGGAGTAGAGAGTCAAAGAGTCGGGAAGGGGTCAAAGCTAAGCTAGAATTACCCCAAACAGGGGGAGGGGTTATGACAAACCAACTGAAGAGACTGAGGCAAGGAAGAAGTGCACCAGTGAGACAGGGGCGCTGTGTGCCCGCCTGCCTGCCTGTAAAGGTTCATTCTTGGCAGTATTTCCCGAGGGGGCAAGGGGCAGGTAGAGCTTCTCTCGCATTCCAGTTCACCTGCAGGCTCCTAAGCAGCAAGTCTGCCTCCACCTTCATTTACAGCATCACCAGCCCCTGGCAGCCCAGGTCAGGGTCAGTGTGGCACCCTAGCGGGAGAAGCTTTGGAGCTCACAGAATCTCAAATTCCCCTCGCCCTGGGCAATGACTAGCAAATCTGAGAAGTGGGAGGTTCCCGAAGTTCAGCTAGAGGATGGAGGGTCAGCAGAAGTGCTGTCTGTCACGCCATCCCTAATACTGGCTACACACACAAAGCAACAGGCTAAAGTAAGCTGCGGGGAAAAAAAGAAGTTGCATATCTAGGCTATTTCACTAGAGAAAAAATTTGGCTTTAGTTATCCAGATATTATTTTAGGTACAGTTTAACAAATAACCATCTAAAAAGTATCTTTAAAAAGCAATTTCTTTCCATTCCCTTTTGTCTCATTGAAGTAGCAGCAGTTCAGACAGTAAACAGAAACTTCAACGAAGATCATACTTAGAGTGCATTAAATAAATATAAATTTTATTAAAAACACTCACATAGCGTTATCAGGAATGATATAATAATAAACGCTTTCAAATAACCTGCATTCATAACATTACAATACTTACAGTATTTATAACCATTCTCAGGTTTTATAGACAAACCGAACATGAAAATGAAATGAAACTAAGTTTTAAAAAAAGCATAGAAAAATGCACACAGAGTTCATTATCTTAGTGTCAAACTGCAAAAGTTTCCTAAACAAGTTACCCACTAGCTTTAGAAGTGAACTGTACAGCACTGTGCGTCAATCAAGATGAAAAATTCATTCAAGTAAAGTTGACACCACTCAGAAGCATTTTCAAGTATGGCTATATAGTTAACCTGATATTCCTATATAAGCAAATTGGAGATCTGCTTCCATTCATTCTAACTGAGGCAGGTGTGATATTTACAATTATAGATCTGATATTTACAATATGCCACTAGATTTCCTCTCCTCCTCCCTCCCTCCCTCCCGCTCTCCAAACCCCGAACTACACTTGTTCCTGTTGGGCCAGCAGTTTGACAAATGACAGTGGATGATGCAGAAAGCAGACATTCATATAGGGATGGCTGACTCAAACCAACAGATGTGCACGGACTAGCCAGATATTTGGGGTTGGATACATGGTGTATGCACAATATTGAAATCATGTAGTTTGACATATGCAAACGTTTTTAAAAGGTTTGTAAATTGGTCACAGCCAAAAACTGTGGGGCGATTTTTTAAAAAAGACAAAAGCCATGTTATAAGGACTTGACCAAACTCCAAGGCCTCGTTTAAGAATTTATTTGAAATGTTAGAAAGCACAAATGTACTTAGACCAAAATGTAATTGTCCAGTGGATTGCACGCCACACCCCTACGCGTTCTGCCTATGGAGGGAAGTCCTCGTGGCCCTCTACTATATTGGCTACGGGGTCAAAAACTCTTAAGAGTGTCGAGAGACTCTAGCCAACGGCCACTTGCCAAACTCCTGCCTTACAATCTTCCCTTTATCAACTCAGTGCATTCTATTTTCATGTAATTCTTTTTTCCTGCTTGAAACAGTCAAAAGATTTCCCCAAACTTTTAAAATGCTTTACTTTACAATAAAAAGAGCCAACAGATTTTACAAAATTAGTTTTAGTTACATCAGGACATATACAAGTAAAATAGGAGGGATTCAAAATAAAAGGGTTAAATCCCTGAAAAAAGAATATATTTATTAACCTACAACAATTTTACATAAACACAGGTGACATGTTGGCATAAGGAGAACATGAGCTGAAATATCCCTGAATTTTTAGAACGAAAAGGTTGAAGTTCAAGTTATACTTGCTAAGAAATCAAGTATTGAAAAAAAGGTATGCTTTTTTTTTTTTAATAATAACAATAATAAAAAGACTTGGAAAAAAAATGATGGTACACGATGCTCTAAGCTTTCACTCTCAGTTCAATATCCTATTGCCAAACTAGTGTTGAGGTATATGACAAGTAGGAACATCACTCAAACCTTTAATGAATTCTTAGCTCACATTATGATATATTTGTAGCAGGCTGAGTAGCACCATCATGATGTGAATTCTGCTTCAAATCCATATATATATATATATATACATATATATGTATATAATTTTTTTACAGTACTAAAATACTAAAGCATTGCGTTAAAAAAGTTTTGTTTACAATTTAATTTACTTACTATACATCTCTTTCACTTCTTTATACAAATTAATGATTTAAAACCACCACAGCAAACCAGCTGCCTGTTTTTTTCTTTTTAATTAACAGATTCACATGGAACTAACCCTGTTTATTCATCTTATGCAGGCATCAGTCTGCTCAATCTTCCTGGAAAAGAGGACACTTAAGCTAAGAAATGACAACATCACAATGTACAATTATCAACACAAAAGCAGACTGCAATTCGGTTTGCTGAAGAGCATACAGATCCATAAAATAGCATCAGCTTAAGTGAACTAGCTTTGTTATGTCTGTAGCATGTCGTTATTACCTGCAGTTAAGAGAAAATTCCTAAAACTACATATTTGAGTAATGAACTTGTCATACAATGTTGTATAAAACTGTTTTACAGTATAGCATGTGAGATGAGCACCAGAAAACACGTGTTGTGGACTAATGTATTCCCTTGAATCCAGTAAGCCCCGTTGCAGATTTAACTGGCTATACTAAAAATGGACACATTGCTCATCAGCAGATGCATGGCTAAAAGCAAAAATATTTTAAAAGCTTTCCTTGTTTCCTTAAAAAAAAAATCAACTTTGCATTCTAAAATGAAAGTAAACTTTTTTTTTTTTTAAACGTCTTAGTACCTTAGCATTGTTCAAGTTGTCAAAGCTTAGGTAGACAAAGTGCTTCTAAAACACCATTTAAAATATTTATACATATACGTGTGTGCACATATACATATGTGTATACATATATGTACATATATACGTTTATTGTCCTACAAGGACTTCACTGGATGAGCAAAATCCAGAGGCCTTTAAATGTCCGCATTTAAAAAAAAAACAAAAACCTCATGTAAGAATAGGTAATTATGCTAAAAACTTGAATGAAAAGGTACCCCTATTATTCAAGGGCATTGGAGTACACAGATAGCATCTTGATGATATAAAGGCATTAAATTTTCAATTGTTAAAGACACCATTTTCTTAGCACCATTTCTTAGAACATCCAAACAAATTCAGTGTTTTGCTGTCTATTCATTTATGCATCCTGTAGCTATTCTGATAAATAAAAGTTAATATTAAGATTACAGTAAAAACTGCATGTTAAAAAGCCATAATTCCAGTATTTCAGTACATTGTATATTCAGCACCAGATGGTATTTTAAAATTCCTGCCCCTGTAATACTACAGTACTTGTTTGACTCGTGTTCCATGACTATGCAAACTTGGTATTATTAAAAGTGGTCACAGATGTGTAGAGTTGTAAGGGGGAAAAAAATCACATTTACATATCATCTCGTCCAATAATAGAACCAGTGTTTAAAAATGTAAATTGTGTAACACTTTCTTCCCCACCTTCTTTTTGCATAGAATGCTTTGGTCTTTGCCTAGGTGCCATCTGTGACCACTTAGGAGTCAGTGGAAATTAAGTGCTATGGTAGGATGACCTCTCTTTTTGCTGGTGAGCTGAGGTTCTTCCCACCACATTTGCCAGAAAGCCTGTGTTCGTTCCCCACTGCCCCCGTCATGAGAACTATACTACGGACAGGTTGGTTGTGGTCTTTTCAAATGAGGTACCCACCACAAGGGGAGACATCATATGTATCTGTTGTAAGGCCCTGTGACCTGAGTGAAGGCATATGGAGATGTAGTTACTGTGGAGTCTGTGGTCACGGACATGGTCCTTTCAGCAAGGGACTTGATAAAGCGCAGGTAAGTGGGCTCGGAAGGTTCATGCGGCTCAGTGGGCTCCCGTTTCACTTTTTTGCCGTGGGTTTTCTGAGGCACATAGTCTGGCCCATACTTCTCACACTCTTCCTCTTTCTCTCGGGCTTTTTCAGCCATTTTGGCTTCCCAGAGCGCCAAGCCATGTTTTGGCTCATTCATGCTCTTATGCTGGTAAAAGACCAGCGAGATCCTGGTGGGGTGATTCCTATTGGGATTCTTTAAAGGGGTTGTGGCATGAAGCTCGCGCTTGGCACACTCAATGAGAATTGACCCATGAGTTGGAGCCACAGCCACTCCCCCAATGTCAGGATCTAGAAAGCTCTGCTCACTGTCTGACCAGACTTCATCATTGTCCTCGGGGGCAGAAGGCTGCTTTTCCTGGTTACCGGCATCCTGTAATTTGTGTAAGCCTTCTTGGACAGAAGCAGTTCTATCATGGCTAAGACCTGGAAGCATCTTAGAGAACCCATTAGCTGTGTGGGAAAGCATGTCATTTTCCTTGTTTGGGAGATGCAGGGCATGAAGAGAGCTGTTGAACATGCCTGGAGCTGCACCGTAGTTATGGATTATGTGAGAAGATGGGGGATGTTCACCATTCTTATAGTCTATGTTTGGATTGCTCAAATTGGGTGGTAATCTAGAGGTGGCTCCCATGAAGTGGCCATCCATCTCATGAGTGGAATAGGGAGGAAATGTCCCTACATGGTGTACATTTGTTTTAAGAGTACAACTGCTAAAGGCATCTCCCTGCATAGTTTGGTTTCCATAACCTAAGTACTTAGAGGAAAAACTCTGGCTATTTCCGAACCTCGGCTGGTAAAGTGTATGGATGGGTGGTAAACTTAGCTTAGAGAGAGGGTCTTGGTTTGGGTACCTGTATAGATCCATGGGCTGAGACTGGGCAGAATAGGAACCCAGATATGGGGAGCAGCTGTCCACCGATACATTTCCATTGCATTGATATGATGGATATTGATTATTCTGGTTCAGAAGCCCAGTGTAGGGATGCATGGGATTGGAAGAATTCAAATATGAACCTGTAGCTTGGGATGAGGTGGAATAGAGGTTCATAGGGCTGGCGCCTCCATAAATATCTGCAGTGTGTGAAGAGCCCGGATAAGCTTGGATAACTGGATTGGGCCGCCTCATGTACAGATTGGCTGATCCAGAGGAAGAGTAGGAGTTGCCAGACTCGGACTGAGGGTTATTCGTCATGGGGTGATGCTGGGGCTGCTGCTGCTGCTGCTGCTGGGGTGGCTGTTGGGGTAGCTGCTTCTGTGGCTGTGGAGGTTGCTTCTGCAGGGGCGGGGGTAGGGGCGGGGGCTGCTGGGACTGCTGGGACTGCTGCATGACTGGTCCTGAAAGTCGCAAAAGTTCTGTGGACAGCGTAAGAGAAAGCACACAAATGTGTCCGATTATTATTTTACAGAAGCTAGTGAGGATGCTTAAACGTATGTGAGAACCCCTGGTAAGATGATGCAATACCCATCAAACAAGGAGGAGCAAAGTCAGGGTTCTGATCACTGTCTGGAGTAATTTTTTGTCTAAAGCATTAGATAAAACAGCAGATCTCTACAACAGTACAATTTGGTAAGTGAAGAAAAATGTCACAAACATCCAAAAGCTGTTTCACTGAGAGCATCATGTTTTCTGGAGCTTCTGTGCATCTGACCATGCCACACTCTACCTGAAGTGCCCTTCTCCCTCCACCCCACCTCCCTGCCCTTCCTTGGCACAGTCCTCCCTTCCTCAAGGAAGCCTTCTCTGACCTCATCTTCTAGTGCATGTATAATACCCACTGCAAACATACAGATAGAGCAATGCTTCATAATGTATGGTAATTATGCATTTTTTAGTCCTCTTCTCCCACTGATGCAAAGCCGTTCCTTGAAGGAAGGGACCAGGTCTTATTTTACTTTATTTCTCCACTGCCTGGCATGTAATAAAATTTGTTAAATAGTTGGAAGTAGCATAAAATTTGTTACAGAAGATTCAGCAATGCTATGAAGAAAAGAATGACCTTCACCTAACACCCAAAGCATATCTTATATAACTGGCAAACCCTATCTACACAGTTATCAATAAAACTTTAAAGTAATTTTCAGCTTTGTAAGTGAAAATTTTAAGTCATACTTTTATTTCATGACCTCGTAAAAATCTATATATGAGAAAAGAACAAATAAATGGAGCTGTAATGGCAGTCCTGAGCACTGAAATGATTATTACAGAAACCAGTTAGGAAAGACTGGAGGCAAAGTTCTCCGATTATACTTTGCAGCTAACTCAAAGGAGACATTAAGGAGTGAACAGGATTTACTTCTCTTAGTGTAAGTCAACCAATCAACAAATTTTTGTTAAGCATCTTTAGCATATTATTCTAAATTACTTAGTTTCTCTAGGTTTTGAGATGAATTGGTAGGGGAATTTGACTTGGTGAAGCAAAGATGGTTGGTTCTAACCAAACTAGTAGACTAAACTTAAAAGATAAACCTTTTTCTTTTGTTAATGGCCAGGCCAATACCATTTGTAAGATGTGGATATGGACATTACATTGTATGGCTTTTTATAGCAATTAACTGAAGACATAAACAAGGGATTTTGAAAGGAAAGTATCAACTTAGTATTGATAAGTAATGCTCTGTTGCTACTACCACAGATGTGATCCGTTTGGATGGGTAAAAGCTTTAGAAGATAACTACATGTTATGAGGATACCCCTCCTCAACTCAGACTTAATGTGGCTAAGGAAAGGATCTTCTCCTGCCCCTGCTCCATAAATCCTATTTTCAAACTTCTTATTTCAACAAATAGTACTGTTTTAGTTACCTAGGCTTAAAATGTTGAAGTCAATCTTAAATTTTTCTTCATCTTTGTTCCAATGCTTTGTCAGCCATGCATTGCGAATCATTTTGGGTGCATTCACTTCTATCATTTTTGCTAAGTCTTCATTGCTACCACCCAAACTCAAGTTTTTCTCTTGGTTTATTGCATCCGTCTCCAAACTCATAGCTCCCTTGCCTCTAATTTGGCCTCCTGTCACTGCTAGATTAACACTAATTTCACCATATCCCCTCATAAAACTGCCATTTATTATAGAATAGAATCCATACTTCTCCATTAAGCTGGGGTTGAGGGTGCAATATCTCATTACCATCTCCAAGAGCAAAGCCTGGCCCTTGGGACTTCAGAGAAGATTCTGGTTCAAAACTTAAGGCCCTCATTTTGAACATAAGTTTCAGATAACACAGATGCATGTTGCTTTACATTAAATTTACCTGCCAACTGTTTAGCCTGGCTTGCATTTTCAGTCTGTTTTGTACGAGATGAGGCTGACTTTTCCTTTTCATTCTTATTTGCGCTGTTTTCCAGAGAGGAAAGCTTTTCAGCTGCAGCTTTCTTGGCTTCTAGCTTCCTTTGTCGGCATGTCTTGACTGGCTCTGCTAACATCCGGACTTTTCGCCGAAAAGAACTCAGCACCTGAATGGCACCATTTTGTTTCTTCTTCTCTTGAGCTTCCACACTCCCAAACTCATCCACGTCAGAGACTTTGTAGAGAGGCAGAACATGGAGCTGCTCATCCTCAGGTTTTCCTCCAATTTCTCGATTGTCTTCTCTAGTGAGGGTGCATACCTGGTAGGGAAATAAGACAGTACCGCCTCAGTTTCAGTCCAAAAGAAACGTGTGTGTGTGTGTGTGTGTGTGTGTGTGTGTGTGTGTGTGTGTAACTTTCTCCCTGTCAGTATTTAGATTTGTGGTGGTGTTCTCCTGGACCAGATCAGTGACAGGCGTATTACCATGAACCATGTTGTCTGTTCTTAAGGGAGGTTGCATTAAAATGGTACAGGGAGATAGACAAGTCCATGTTGACTTTTTTTTCCCCTTTTCTTTTTTTGAGTCTTGTCAGGAAATGTTACCAGTGGTGACTTTGTTCTTCAAATATATTTTTGATTCTAAGGGAAGAAGCAACACTCCCACCAAAATGGAGCAATCTCCCACCTTTCACACTTGAAACACAGATGTGAGAGATGTGAAACCTCTTCGAGAAAGGGCTAAAAGTTTCTTCCACCAAATGATTTCCTGTTTTGCTAGTTATCACAGTCACCTAATCTCATACTTTTGTACACAAAGAAATTTCACATCTTTCCTCACACCGGACTCCTAACTCCCCTTCATTGTGCTTAAGACATTTCCACAAGCTACCAAAGTGAAATCTAAATAACGTAAAACTGAAGATATGGTTGCTATAGGGAGTATGTAACTCAACTCTGCATCTACCTTCCTCTTCTCTCCTTTTCTTTACTTGTTAAGCCTAACTTACTGTTGTTCCTCTCTCATTTCTCTTCTAAGCTATTGCACCATACAAGGGGCTATTCCAAAAATGGGTAAAGTCTACCTCTCTTGCTTTGCTAACTTAATGTCCTTTTTCTCTTTTGTTAGCCACAGTCATATTGGTGTTGATGAGAGATTATTTGTTGGCTTTAAAATAGTATTTAGTGTTTTTGAGTGATGCAGAAAACAACATGATCATGATTATTTAAAGTGCAGGAAATATAAAATTACTGGAAGATACTCTTGAATGTGATCATAACAGACTTACCCTGATAGATAACGAGATGGGACTAAAACGAGTTTTTCACTTCCAATACATAAGTCTTCCAAATCCACGTCTCTGAGCACTTGCCACCTTTTCTCACGTGTGTGTCCCTACTCTGTTCTTACCTAGTGCTGCTTTCCCTTGCACCTTGTGGAAACCGTGACCTACTAGAGGCAAAGTCCCCTTTACGCAGAACCTTTCTCATCTCTGCCTTCTCTCCATCACCTTGCTAGAGTGAAACATGGCTATCTTTAGAACCTACTATGGCTCTGATTATCATTTTCTTCCTAGAATCTAGCTTAGCCTTCTAATAGTGAGCAAGTGTTCAACACATGGTTAGTGACGATTTTAGATACTGTGGATGATAAGCCTTCTTGTTGGTCCTCCTGGATCAGAAGTCCACATGCTAATCTGCCTCACAGCCAGTTTTTGCACAGCCAGTGAACTAAGAGTGTTTTTTGCATTTTTAATAATAATAAAAAAATAATGTGGTGGAGATCCTATGTGGCCTGCGAAGCCTAAAATATTTACTAGCTTTCCTTTAATAAAAAAAAAAAACAAAACTTTCTGACCTCTGCTCTAGACCATTAAACTAATACCTTTTCTGCTTCTCAAAAACTTCATACCCAGGTTTCGTGAATTACTTCCAATATTGTTTACCATCTCCCTGGGTTCTTGTCTACCCGAGACTATGACTTTGGTCTCTGTATTCTATTTTTCATCTTAAGTCTCATTGGTCATCTTCCTTAACTACACATATATCCATGTTGATGACTCATTAGGTAGATTAATTTATAGTTTCTTCACTTAAACTTTTTCATTCTTTTTTTTTTTTAAATTTTATTTATTTATTAGAGAGAGAGAGAAAGTGAGAGAGGGAACACAAGCAGGGGGAGTGGGAAAGGGAGGAGCAGGCTTCCCACCGAGCAGGGAGCCCGATGCGGGGCTCGATCCCAGGACCCTGAGATCATGACCTGAGCCGAAGGCAGTCGCTTAGCCGACTGAGCCACCCAGGTGCCCCAAACTTTTTCATTCTTTATCTCCACCCCGGTTTCTCTCTCTCCATGCAAGGCCACACCGTGGACTCTCGGTGTTAAACACTGCTCCACCCTAAGACCATATTCATTTTCTCCACTTATGAAGACCTCCAATTATACGGCCCAATCTACTTCACCCACTATGCTATGTAGTTAAAATGGGCTCTTCTGTACTTTGAATTTTCTACAGTAGTTACTATGCCACAGAAGGGTATTTTTCATTTGCACTTCTCTCTGCAAGGTGGACTGGTGCCTTGACTTGTACATGGCTCTTTACTTTACTGATTATAACCTACCAGATACCTGACACTGAATTTTGAAAGAACTTTTGGCAGCTAATAGTAGCTGGCAATGCACAGTCACTGGTTTAGCTTTACATCAACATTTCCATGCTTTTTCTGTGCTTGTCAACAGATTTCCAGTAATGTGCCAACCCATTATGAGAGTACTAGATATGCCAAACAAGGTCACCTTTGCAACAGCAATTCATTCATGAAAACACTTGTGCAATGATACCTGTAGAGAACATATTACTCTAATCACATGCTACTAACTTGCAGCCTTCCACTCTTTCACAGGATGTGCTGCTAACCTGTCCTGTGCCCCACTTACCAATGTGCTGCCATTCTGCATGTTGTGTAAGTCCCTATGGGCATGAGCACAGAAGTCCAAACATGCAGTGACCCCTGAGAATGGTCGACCTTCCTTCAGACCCAATCGGCACTCTGGTGCTCTGTGTTCATATTCAATCTGAAAAATAAAAGTGTGCGTGTGAATGGGGACATACTTAGGCATTTGAAATTCTTAGGCTACATTGGAGAAAATAGTGTAAGACCTGTCTACTGAACAGGTCAAAAGATTCCTTAGTATTTTGGCTATTTAGAACTTTAAAAAAAAAAGCTGCATATTTTATATCCAGAAATACAACAGAATGACACAAAATAGGCCAAACATTTTGATATGGTAAAGTTTTTATTTTACAGTGTTGAGATATAATTAATATACATTAAACAGCATATATTTAAAGTGTACTACTTGATGAATTTTGACATGCATATATGTAAAACCATTGCAACAATCAAAATAATGTACATAGCCATCACTTCCAAAGTTTCCTCCTTCCCCTTTTAATTCACGCTTCCTTTGTTCCCAGGAAACTACTGCTCTGCTTTCTGTCACTACAAATTACTTTGCATTTTCTAGAATTTTATATAAGTGGATCTATTTTGAGTAAATTTTTATATATGATGAAGATTAAGAGTCAAGGTTAACTTTTTTCCATATGGCTATCCAACTTTTCAAACACTACTGGGTAAAAAGATTATCCTTTGCCACTAAATTGCCTTTATCAAAAATCAGTTGACTGTTCATGCTGGATCTATTTCTGAACTTTCTATTCTGATCTTTTGGTATATAACAGTGTGTTGGGAGGTATCACGGTCTTGATTACTAGTAAATATGGACCCTTAGTAATCTTGAAATCAGGGAGTAGAAATCTTCAAATTCTGATATTTTTGAAAATTCTTTTATTTCAGATTCTTTGCATTTCTCTCTATATATTTTAGAATCACCTTGTCAATTCCTTCAAAACACTTGGTAACATTTTGATAGGTACTGAATCTACTGACTGACTTGGGGAATGTAATATATCTTTCCAGTTTGGGTCTTTTTTTTTTTTTAAAGATTTCTTTTTTAATTTATTTATTTGACAGAGAGATAGCACAAGTAGGCAGAGCGGCAGGCAGAGGGAAAGGGAGAAGCAGGCTCTCTGCTGAGCAGGGAGCCTGATGCGGGGCTCGATCCCAGGACCCTGGGATCATGACCTGAGCCGAAGGCAGCCGCTTAACTGACTGAGCCACCCAGGCGCCCCGAGTTTGGGTCTTTTTAAATCTCAGCAATGGTATGTTAGTTTTCAGTGCACAGGTCTTGTACATTTTTGTCAAATGTCAAATTTTTATGCCTAAGAATTTCATATTTTTGATGCTATTTGCTATTGGTTTTCACTACAATTTTTAATTGTTTATTGCTAGTACCTAGAAATACAATTCATTTTTTTATTTTGCAACTTTGCTAAACCATTTATTAGTACTAGGAGTTTTTGGTAGTTTCTTTGGGACTTTCTACGTAGATAAGCATGTTGTCTGCATATAAGCACACTTTCATTTCTTCCTATTCAATCTGTATGCTTCTTGTTTTTTTCTTGCCTATTGCCCTGTCTAAAATTTTCAGTTAGATGTTAACAGAAGTGGTAAAAATGGATGTCCTTGTCTTGTTTCTAGTCTTAGGGGTAAAGCATTCAGTCTTTCACTATTAATTATGAAGTTAGCTTTTGGTTTTTCAATTATGCCCCTTATCAGACTGAGAAAGTTCCCTTCTATGGATGTTGAAGATTGCTAACTGCTTTTTTCCTCTATCTATTGAGATAATCATATTTTCTCCATTACATTGGCTATTATGGTGAATCACATTGATTTTTGAATGTTAAAACATTCCTGAAATAAACTCCATTTGGTCATGATGTATTATCCCTTTTACACATTGTTGTGTCTAATCACTAAAATTTTGTTAAGAATTTGCACATCAATATTTATGAAGAACAATGGACTATGTAATCTTTTTTCTTTAATGCCTTTGTTTAGTTCTAGTATCAGGTTATTTCCAGCTTCATAAAATGAGCTGGAAGTTCACTCCTTTTCTATTTTCTAGAAGAGTTTCCACTGAATTGTTGTTATTTCTTTCTTAAATAATGAGTCAAGTTTGGAAGGGAAATTATCTGAGCCTGGAATTTTTAGAAAAGTTTTTAACTACAACTTCAATGTCTTTAATAGATATAGGATGATTTGTGGTATTTATTTTTTTCTTCAGTAAGCTTTGGTAATTTGTATGTGTTTAAAAATTATTTATTTATTTATTTATTTAGAGCACAAGCACAGGGAGGGGCAGAGAGAGAGAAAGAGAGAGAGAGAATCCTAAGCAGACCCTGCACTGAGTGCAGAGCACAATGTGGGGCTCAATCTTATGACCCTATGATCATGACCTTAGCTGAAATCAAGAGTTGGATGCTTAACCAACTGAGCCACCCAGGCACTCTGGTAATTACTGTCTTTTAAGTACTTTGCTCATTCCATGTAAATTGTTGAATTTATTGACATATAGCTTTAATAATATCTTTATTATTCTTTTAATGTCAGTAGGATCTGTAGTGATGTCTTGTCTCTAGATATTGGCAATTTGTGCCTTTTCTTTTTTCCTGATTGAATTGACTCAAAGTACCAGCTTTTGGTTTCACTGATTTATTCTCGTTTCCGTACTTCATTTCATTGATTTCTATTTAGTTTTTCATTCCTTCCACCTTTTAGGGCTCAAATTGCTCCCCTTTTCCAAGTTTCTTAGAGTAGAAGCCTGGATCATTGATTTGAGACTTTATAATTTTCTAATAAGTGTTCAATTCTATAAATGTCTCTCTAAGCGAGGCATAATAGCTTCATCCCGCAAATTTCAATGTCATGGCTTCATTTTCATTCAGTTTGAAATACTTTCTAATTTCCCTTGTGATTTA
This sequence comes from Leptonychotes weddellii, assembly GCF_054177405.1. Lineage (NCBI taxonomy): Eukaryota > Metazoa > Chordata > Mammalia > Carnivora > Phocidae > Leptonychotes > Leptonychotes weddellii. Next base: position 100,272,622 of record NC_138370.1, read on the forward strand.
TTCTTTGGCTCATAGGTCATTTAGAAATATGTTGCATATATATATATGTATGTATGTGGGTGTATCTATATATATATTTTCTTTTCTGCTTTTTGTTATATATTTGTCTTATCTTTCATTTGGTTCCATATTCCTTTCAAGAACCTTTTTGGATTGATTCCATTTTTTTTATCTCTTTACTGATGGATTAGCTATACACCCTCGCCCCCACCACGACCAGTGGCTGCTTGCCTTAAGGTTTACAGTATATTCTGTCACTTCTCACAGTCTACATTCAAGAAATAGGATACAACTGTATATATAACATGAGAACCTTACAACAGTATACTTTCAATTCCCCAGCCTCTATGCTATTTCTACATGTTATAAACTTCAAAATGCATTGTTTTTTAAATAGCAAATTATCTTTTAAAGAAATTTTTAAAATAAGGAAAAAGGTTTTTTATTCATGTATCTACTGTTTATGATGTTTTCCATTCCTTTTCGTCAATATAGATTTCTATCTGGTATCATTTTCTTTCCGCTGGAGGGCTTCCTTTAACATTTTTAAAGTGTTATTAGTCTGCTCATGGTAAATTATTTCAGCTTTTGTAAGTTTGAAAAAAAAATATTTTGCCTTTACTTTTGAGAGTTGTTTTTACTGGGTACAGATTTCTAGGTTGACAGTTTTTTTTTCTTTCAGTACTTTAAAGATGTTTTTCCTCTATCTATTTTTCTTACATTTTTCTCTGATGAGAAGTTTAACTTTAGCAATGAGACTTTAAAAATCAAGGAACAAAGCAAGGGAAGAGCATTTAGATATGAAAAATAAGGATAATATATTCAGTTGGGGGAGGAGACAAAAATCAAATGGTAGGTTTTGACAGCATCCATAATCTTAACAGGTCTTCCCATGGACTGTGTGGAAATATCACGTAGCTATTTTTTTGATCTCTATTAAGACATATTAAGACATATGGATGAACATTACCACTAGTAGCGACCACGCAATATACAAAACACCTTATCCATTCACAGCCATTGATTGATTTAATTTAGATAGACATTACATCTATTTTTTATGTATTTTTTAATGTATATTTATGTATTTAAGTTTTTTATTTTTATTTTTTTCCTTTTCATTTTTTTATTTAAATTCTAGTTAACATAGATGGTAAAATTGGTTTCAGGTATAGAATTTAGTGATTCATCACTTACATATAACATCCAGTGCTCATCACAACAAGTGCCCTCCTTAATACCCATCACCCATTTAGTCCACCCCCCACCCACCTCCTTCCATCAACCCTCAGTTTGTTCTCTATAGTTAAGAGTCTCTTATGATTTGATTTTTTTCCTCTCCATATGTTCATTTTTTTTTTTAAATTCCACATGAGTGAAATCAGATGGTATTTGTCTTTCTCTGGCTTATTTTGGTTAGCATAATACACTCTAGCTCCATTCACATCTCTGCAAATGGCAAAATTTCCTTCTTTTTGATGGCTGAGTAATATTCCATTATACATATATATTATGGAAGAATGAATAACATGAGATCTACCATTAAACAAAGTTTTAAGTGTCCAATACATTATTGTTGACTATAGGTACACTTGTTGCAAAGCGGATCTCTAGAGCTTATTCATCTTGCTTAACTGAAACTTTATGCCCATTTATCAGTATATTTATTCAAATATAAATACTGAAACACATCTAAAGAGTTATACCTAATCATCTTGTTAAATTAAAATTTGGGGTACTGTCATATTTTGGATCTTCTAGGTTTGGTTAATGCATAAAATACTGCAAACATAATGTAATTGGGTGGAATATCAATGCTTAGAAAATCAGGTGTATATGACACCATCTATAATAAGAATCAAAAGAGTAAAAAGAACATTAATGCTCTGTTATTCTGTCCTCTTTCCCCAGCTAAAACCATGTGATTAATAGCACCTATAATAAAATTTATTCAACAGAAAATGGCCAACATTTTACAATAGTACCAAGCATCCCATATACTTTTGTGTGATACTTACCAAAGTAGATAAGGTTGTAAAATAACAGTATTAATCCTACTACTATTAACAGCATTTAAAATATTTTTCATAGACATCATATGCATTTCTAAAAACTTAAGTTGTGATATAAAACAACTTTATAAACAGATCATTATTTAATTTGCCTCTTTTGCTCCCACTTAAAAAAGAGAGTAGAGGTTTGAGGAAAGTGTTAAAGTCCATAATTGAAACAAGAGTAGCTAAATCATTAAATTAGTATTGGTCTCCCTGTCTGTCTCTGCTATGTAAACTAATCTAATCCCATTAGTCTTTAATGTTATTAAATGACAATTGTTTGCCAAATGTACTCTTCTTCATACTTCCCTGTACTCCCTGCTGCTGTGTACTCTGCTCACCTTCATCACCTCCAGCTTTCTTCCATCTATCAGTCTCCCTCTTTCCCTTAAATCTTTAACCTCTCTTACTATATTGTGCCTACCCCCAGCATTTACTTCACTGGTTTCTCACCCTCCACTCCTAAAATGACAGTGTGTTGCCTAAATGCCTAAAATGCCATCAGTAGCCTCTTCTCTTTATAATCTCCACTCTGAAAAACTGCATTCACTCCTATGTATTCAGCTTCAACTACTTGCATTTTGACAATTTCCAAATCTACAGTGCTAGTCTGGATCTTTCTCCTGATTTTCCATCTAATTATTCTAGAATTATGTCAAACATATTATGTCCAAAATGAAATGTATCATTTCCCCCTTTTGCCCCCAAACTTACTTTTCCTCACTGACTCCAAATACTAGTTAATAGAACCATCTGTCCAAGCCAGAAATTTGGTGGATCCTGAAATTTACCTTTTGCTTGTCCTCAGATCCAATTGGTCACTAAGTTCTGTATGTTCTACCTCAGATATTTTACATACTTATTTTCTTTATTCTATCACTACTGCCATTTCTTTAATTTAGGACTTTAACATCTCTTGCCCAATGACTACACTAGCTTACTTCTCCAATTTAATCTTACACTAACCTAAGTTGTATTTCATTTAATTTGGCTTATTGAGTGAACTTTTTTTTTTTTTTACATTTTCTATGTTATGTTACTCATCATACAGTACTTCATTAATTTTTGATGTAGTGTTCTTTTTAAATTAAATCACCCTCCTCTGCCACCAACACACACTTAAAATGCCCCAATGGTAGCCTTCTTACATACAGGATAAAGTTCAAAGATTTTCATATGGTCTCCAAGGCTATTTGTGATCTTAGTTGTCTCTACTTTCAGGGAGAACTTTTTTGTTCCTTCAGAAATGTGCATACTTCTATTCCAGCTGTAACTGCTATTTTACGTATCTGTCTCCTCTAAAGAAGGAATTCCTTAAAGACAGAAACCCTACATTGCTCTTTATGTCCACAGTGACTAAATACAATATCTAGTTTATAACAAATATATATATATTTAATATATGTAACATATACTAAATATGATATCTAGCTTATATCCATTTAATGCTTCTGTTGTTGATGTTATAATGACAGGGGAGACTTTACAGTTTTTTTTCCTTCTTCATGAACATTTCTGAACAAATCACCTAGCCTTCCAAATAGGTACAGCCTAGAACACACCTATAAAATAGGAAAAAGATGTTTTTGCTTGGTTCATGGAGCCAAGGCCAATTAAAAAGAAGAGAATCCAGCAAAATCTGATATATCTGGACATATGTATGTACACTTACAAAGCAGTACACTCATAGCTTAATATGTATAGACATATGTGAAAACAGTTGATATTAATAGGTGGTTAGAACCTACAATTTGGGCCACATAATTTTAGTTAACCATCAAACTCTGCTTACAGAAGAGATATGAGAACAAGATTAGTGGATAGAACAGCTTGTGAGACTTAAAAGCTCATTATCTTTACAGATTAAAAGACCAAAAATATGCTCTTTTGGATGATATAATTCTTATGTACCAGAAACAGAACATTGTGGCTTCACTAATTGGGAAGAGGAAAATTTAGAACAATAAAGGAAAATCATTGCTTCAAAAATATTTTTGGAAGTAGGTAGGTCATCAATAATAAGTAAACTGTTCCAATCATTGTCAATAATTTTTAATAAACTTACCTGATTATTATATGCATCAGGTGCAAGTTTCTTGTATGTTGGTGCCATAAGAGTGGACAGGTTTTGTAAATGAGACTCCAGTTTCTCTTCCTGTATAAAATGAATAACTCTACTTATTAAATTCTAAATCCTTTCTATATGTAAGAGATGCTATCAGTTAAATTTTTCCTGCTACATCTTAGATCCAAATGACAATATACTGTGTCTTTCTTTTTTTTTTTTCTTAAAGATTTTATTTATTTATTTGAGAGAGAGAGTGAGAGAGAGAAAGAGCACAAGAGGGGGGAGCAGGAGAGGGAGAAGCAGACTCCCTGCCGAGCAGGGAGCCCGATGCGGGACTCAGTCCCGGGACTCCAGGATCATGACCTGAGCCCGAAAGCAGTCGCTTAACCAACTGAGCCACCCAGGCGCCCTACTGTGTCTTTCTTATTAAATAAAGTTCGTTAACATGACTATTTCTAAGTTTGTATGTTATCAAAATATCTAGCTCTTTGGTATGTTTATATTAATCAATTTTGTACTCTGCATGCAGATATTTGGCATTTTATAAATATAAGCCTATGCTAGTAATAGGATAAGGAGAATGAAGCCATATGGTCTTAAAGAGGTCACATTCTCCACTCCTTCTCCAATCAGCTGCCATGGAAGATGAGCTATTGAAAGGATTTGTTTGGTTCATCTATTTTCAATCTTTATATTTTTAAATGTTTATAAAAATAGCATTCAAAATTTGAGGAGATCTTTCAACTGAACTAAAAGTTAGTAGATGCTTCAAATATGGATAAAACTCTCAGAACTAGAATGTGGTATACATGCAGAACTTTGTAAAGTTTACTTGAAAGGAGAAATGTTCAGTTACACTCCCTCCTCCCTACAAAGAGCAGATTTTCCAGGTAAGATGCTTATAAAATGGTAGGTGATAATACCCAGTTATTCCATTCATACTTATAAGTTCTCATTTCACAGTAACATTTCTCCAAAAAATCTTAAGATGTAAGATGTAACTACCTGGCAGGGTTATACTTATTTGTAGTTTAGAAGGTGAGAAGGTTTCTAAGCCAAGCTCTCCTACCTACCTGAGGGAGGATGTTCCTAGCCATCCCTTGGATTTGCTTTATATTAAATCTAGTCAAAGTGATAAACATTTATAAAATAGTGGTAAAACTCTCCAGTGTGGAAAATTAAAGTGGCTGATGATATGTAAAATTGCTACACTTCATTAGGCTTATTATTTGTATTTTTTATGAAAAGGGACATCTAGCCCATTTGATATAGTTTATTAAAAATATAATCCTGTGAAAAAATTTATATCATGATTTCACGAGTTTTTGTACTTTACTAAATTTCCACTTATAGTCACAAATAATAAAGCTAACACATTTTTTCATATAGAGGGAAATATCAATATTATAATATACATAGTATAACTATATAAGGTTCACAGAGTCACTAAAAATTTGGTCATATCTAAATGGTAAACATTCGGGGGTTTTCTGATTATTCAATTAGTATACACTAGAAGCTATACCCAAAAGTTGTTAAAATTGATATACATCTGTAAGTTATGTTTTGAGAAATTTAGTTAAAATCTAAATGTTTTAGTTACTTGAACGCATTCATTATGATAACTTTAAACTATCAAATCTTGTGGTATGAAAATATGAGAAGTGGTCTCTATTGAATGTGGCAGTGATGGACATGACTTCTGTAATTCAGGTTTGAAAAATGAAAGTTTTAACAATGAAATGTTAACACTTGGTTTTAATACCAGTGATGGCTGTTTATTTTATTTTTTTTTAAAGATTTTATTTATTTATTTAAGACAGAGAGAATGAGAGACAGAGAGCATGAGAGGGAGGAGGGTCAGAGGGAGAAGCAGACTCCCTGCCGAGCAGGGAGCCCGATGCGGGACTCGATCCCGGGACTCCAGGATCATGACCTGAGCTGAAGGCAGTCGCTTAACCAACTGAGCCACCCAGGCGGCCCAGTGATGGCTGTTTAAAACTCTGGAATTAACATAAAAGATAAGTACAAAAGGCCATAGGTATGAAGAGTTTATATTGTTCAAACTTTACTACTTTGGTATCACATGGTTATTATTATGCTAATTTTATCAAATATATAATGTGTATCTACCGTATAGCTAAAATTCTGATGTACCTCTGAGATGAAATTCTCTATGTTAATGAGAATTTAACAGAGTATGTTATATTGTTCACTTCATCTGTACTCATCAATTCTCCCCCAAAATTAAAGAGATTATATATCAGGAAGTAAACAAACCTCTTTTGGGTCATCCCCAAGCAGCTTAAATTTTCTTGGAATCTTGCTTCTGGCAAACTTACATCCATTGTAGTACATGCTCCATGAACAACCAAAAGAAAAGGAGGCACCACAGGTCTCGGGATCCAGCCCTTGACAGGCACAGGTTCTCCTGAGGAATCAAAGGACCAAGTTCATAGATATCGATATCGAACAATTTATCTAGGCTACCAATCTTGTATTCTGGATGTCTGCATGCAAAAATGAGTGTAAATTAGTTTTAAAAGAAGTTTATATTAAGCTTGCCATAACCACATCAGAAAAGAACTATTTTGATTTTAAAACACAATTTAAACAAACTTTTTATTGTAGCATAATATACAGAAAAAGTACACATAATTTTACAGCTTGCAAATGCTCACAAATAAAACATACCCAAGTAAGTAGCACTCAAAGTAAGAAATAAATATACACTAGCACTCCACAATCTCCTCTATACTTCCAGGCATTACCTATAACAATAACTTCTATCAGCAGAGTTTTGCCTATTTTTATATTATATATATAGTGTACTATATGTGTGTGTATGTATATATGTATGCATAGTTTTGCATATTTTTATAATATATGTAGTATATACATACAATTTTGCTCACTCATATATATACTATACTAAATTTTTATTTTTATTTATATAGTATACCATGTTTTTTATTTATATATGTAGTACAAAAATGGGTAAAACTATATATATATATATGTACACAGATACAATTATATTGTATAAGCTTATTTGTGTCTTGTTATTTTTGTTCAACATATGTTTGGGATATCCATCCATATTGTTGCATATAAGTGTACTTTTTCATGTATTTATTCATTGAGTACAATTTTCCATTGTATGAATATTTCACAAAATAACCATTCTACCATTGATGGGCATTGGAGTGCTTTCTAGTTTTTGGCTAAAATACAGTATTGTGACTTTATAGCCTAAGCGAGATATATCCTAAGGGCAAAAAACAAACAGAAAAAACTAGCAAAGAACCCAAAGAACAAAAATGATAAAATAACCTACTAGGAAAACTTAATAGGTATTTTTTTTCAGCTTTACTGAGGTATAATTGACAAATAGTAAGATATTTAAAGTGTACAACGGGATTTGATGTATGTGTACATTGTGAAAGGATTTGCCCACTGAGTAAATATATCCCTCACCTTTTTATGCCCCCCTTTTTGGAAAAGAACATTTAAGTTGTATTATTTTAGTAAACTGCAATTATATAATACAGTGTTATCAACTATAGTCTCCATGTTACACATTAGGTCCACAGACCTTATTCATTTTATAACTGAAAGATTGTACCCTTTTATCAACCTTTCCCTATTTCCCTTACTCCCAAGCCTCTCACAACCACTTTATTTTTTTATTATTTTTTAAGATTTAATTATTTATTTGAGAGAGAGAGAGTGTGCACAAAAAGCGGTAGGGAGAGGAAGAGGGAAAGAATCCCAAGCAAACTTCATGCTGAGTGCAGAGCCCCATGTGGGGTTCAATCTCATGACCCATGAGATCATGACCTGAGCAGAAACCAAGAGTCAGATGCTCAACAGACTGAGCCACCCAGGTGCCCTCACAACCAGTTCTCTACTCTGTTTCAGAGTTCAGCTTTTTTGTTTTTCTTTTTGATTCCACACATAAGTGAAATCATGTATTTGTCTTTGGCTTATTTCACTTAGCACAATGTCCTCTAGGTTCATCCATGTTGTTACAAATTACAAGATTCCCCTCCCCTTTTTAAGGCTGAATAATAACTTGTTTTCCCTCTCCTTCCATACCACATTTTCTTTATCCATTTACCCATTGGTGGACACGTAGGTTGTCTCCACACCTTGGTTATTATGAATAATGCTGCAATGAAGTGCAGAAATCTCTTTGAGATAATGATTTCACTTCCTTTGGATGTATACTCAGAAGTAGGATTGCTGGATCATATGGAAGTTCTATTATTAACTTTTTGAGGACTATCTATACTGTTTTCCATAGTGGCTGTAACAGTTTATGCTCTCACTAATAGTGTACAAGGATTTCCTTTTCTCTACCGTCTTGCTAACATTCTTGTCTTTTTGGTTCAAAGATATGCTAACAGGGTCAGGTGATAGATGATATCTCATTGTGGTTTTGATTTGTATTTCTCCAGTGATTAGTGATGTTGAACACCTTTTCATGTACCCATTTGTCATTTGTATGCATTCTCTATAAAAATGTCTACTCAGGTCCTTTGCCTGTTTTTTTTTTTTTTATTGAGTTTTATATATTCCTTGTATATTTGGGATATTAGCCTCTTTCTAGATATATTATTTGCAAATATTTTCTCCCATTCAATAGATTACCTCTTTTTTTTTTTTTTAAAGGTTTATTTATTTGACAGAGAGAGATACAGCTAGAGAGGGAACACAAGCAGAGGGAGAGGGAGAAGCAGGCTCCAATGCGGGGCTCGATCCTAGGACTCTGGGATCATGACCTGAGCCGAAGGCAGACGCCCAACGACTGAGCCACCCAGGCGTCCCAGATTACCTCTTCATTTTGTTGATGGTTTCCTCTATTGTCCAGTTTTTTGGTTTGATGTGGTCATACTTATTTTGCTTTTGGTGCCTTTGCTTTTGGAATGCAAAAAAACATTGTTAAGATCAATTCCAAGAAGTTTACCCCTATGTTTTTTTCTGGGAATTTTACAGTTTCAGGTCTTGTGTTCAAAACTTTAATCCATTTTGAGTTGATTTTTGTGTATAGCCTAAGAGAGGTCTGGTTTCATTCTTTTAGGTGTGATCCCTACTTTTCCCAATACCATTTATTGAAGAAATGATCCTTCCCCCATTGTATAGTCTTGGCTCCATTAAAAAAAAAAAGACCATATTTGCATACATGTATTTGTTGGCTCTGCATTCTCCATTAATCTATGTGTCTGTTTTGTTGCCAGTACCATACTGTTTTTTTTTTTTTTTTTAAAGATTTTATTTATTTATTTGAGAGAGAGAGAATGAGAGAGAGCACATGAGAGGGGGGAGGGGCAGAGGGAGAAGCAGACTCCCCGCCAAGCAGGGAGCCTGATGCGGGACTCGATCCAGGGACTCCAGGATCATGACCTGAGCCGAAGGCAGTCGCCCAACCGACTGAGCCACCCAGGCGCCCCTGTTTTAATTACTATAGCTTTGTGATATAGTTTGGAATCAGGAAGTATGATGACTCTAGCTGTCTTTTTCATTCTCAAGATTGCTTTGACTCTTTGGGGTCATTTGTGATTCCATATAAATTTAGGATTATTTTTTTCTATTACCATGAAAAATGCAGTTGGAATTTTGACAGGGATTACACTGAATTTGCAGATTGCTTTGGGTACTCTGGGAATGTTAACAATATTGATTCTTCCAATCCATGAACATAGACTATTTTTTCCATTTATTTGTGTCTTTTTTGATTTCTTTCATCAATTTTTTTTTTGAGACATCAATCTTTTGTGGTTTTCAGTATACAGATTTTTCATCTCCTTGCTTAAATTTATTCCTAGGTGTTTTCTTTTTCTTTTGTAAATGGGATTATTTCCCTACTTTCTCTGTTAGTTCATTGTTAGTATATAGAAACACAACTTATTTTTGTATATTAATGTATTCTGCAACTTTACTGAATTTGTTTATTAGTTCTAACAGTTTTTGGTGGAATTTTTAGAATTTTCTATGTATAATGTCATCTGCAAATAGTGATAGCTTTACTTCTTCCTTTCTGATTTGGATTCCCATTATTTTATTTTCTTGCTTGATTGTTCTAGCCAGTATTTCGAATTACATATTGAATGAAAGTGATGAGAGTAGGCATTTTTTGTATTGTTCCTGATCTTAGAGGAAAACCTTTCAGCTGTTCATCACTGAGTATGATGTTAGCTGTGGCTTTCTCATATATGGCCTTTATTATGTTGAGATATTTTCCTTCTATACTCAGTTTTTATTATGAATAGATGTTGAACTTTGTCAAATACTTTTTTCTGGGCTTCTTAAATGATCATATCATTTTTATCCTTAATTTTGTTCATGTGGAATATTGCATTGATTGATTGGGTATGTTGAATTATTCTTACATCCCTGGAGTAAATCCCACTTGATCATAGTATATGATCCTTTTAATGTACTAGTGGACCTGGTTTGCTAATATTATGTTGAAAGTTTTTGCATTTAATTTTTCATTGGATATTGACAGATAATTTTTTTGTAGTGTCTTTGGTTTTGGTATCATTGTAATGCTGGCCTTGTAAAATGTTTGGAAATAATTCCTTCAAGTTTTTGGAAGAGTTTGAGAAGGATTGCTTAACCCATCTTCAAATGTTTGGTAGAAATCACCCCTAAAGCCATCTGATCCTGGGCTTTTCTTTGTTGTGAGGTTTTTGATTACTGACTCAATCTCCTTACTAGTAATTGGTCTATTTAGATTTTCTATTTCTTCATGATTCAGTCTTGGTAAGTTGTATGTGTCTAGGAATTTAGCCACTTCCTCTAGGTTGTTCAACCTGTGGGTGTACAATTGTTCATAGTATTTGCTTATAATATTTTATATTTGTGTGGTAACAGTTGAAATGCCTTCTCTTTCATTTATAGTTGTATTTCTTTGAGTCCTCTTTTTTTCTTGGTAAGAGTAGTTAAAGGTTTACTATTTTGTTTATATTTTCAAAAAGGTAGCTTAGTTTCATTCATCTTTTCTATTGTTTTTTTAGTCTCTATTTCATTTATTTCCACTCTTATTCTTATTTCCTTCCTTCTGCTAACTTTGGGCTTTGTTTGTTGTTCTTTCTTTCTTAATGTTGATATTTATTACTATGAAGTCTCATTTTAAAACTGCTTTTGTTACAGTCCATAAATTTTGGTATATTTGTTTCAAGATATTTTTTTAGCTATTATTTCTTGAATAAGCGTTCTGCTCCTCTCTCTTTTGTCTCCTTCTAGGGCCTTTGTATTGTGTATATTGGTCCTCTTCTGGTGTCCCATGAATTCCTTAAGCTATCTTCACTCTTTTTCATTCTCTTAAACTCCTCTAGTGGATTTTTCAGTTTTAGTTATTCTTCAGCTCTGTGACTTATGTTTGGTACTTTAAAAATATTTTCTCTTGTTAAAATTCTTGTTTTGTTTATGCATTGCTGTCTTGACCTCAGTGAACATCACAGTCTTAGGAGTAATATTTTGAAATCATTTATGTATATTGTGACATGAAGAAGTCACTGTTAATGTCAAAAAATGTTCTTAATTAATTACAAATAGGAAATAATATAAACTCATGATTTAATAGCTCAAAATCACTCATTCTAAAAAATAATTACTGTATCTGTCCACTGAAAATGTCAAAAAGTAACAATATCTCAGTGGTAATGAACATATCTGGGCACAAACTGTGACCTCTAAATATCACTTCTCATCAAAATGAAACAGGTTAAAATCCACAAGTTAACAATGATACTAAAAAGAAAGAACAGACTAATTGATCATTTTGGGTGATTATTCGGACACCAAATCCCCATTCTCAAATTTCACAACTAAAGATATGTACCATACATTTATCTGTTAATTTGCTTACAAACTATATTTAATGGCAATTAAACAGTTGATAAGAAAAAGTTCTTTAAAGAATTCTAGCTAATAAATGCAGAAGGAATGTTATAATTAGAAATTATCATTTTAGAGATGTCAGCCAAAATGGCAGAATAAGGATCTCTGAAATTTCACTCCATAAAAGCACTGAGAATACTGACTGGTAAATACTGTCAGAATTAACTTTTCAGAAACCTGCAAATTAACAAACACTTGCAGCATTCCAGGGAATGTTTATGCAAGAAAAGTAATGGAATTTCAATAAGAAGAGTAAGCTTTGTAGTGTTTTAATTTGCCCTATTCCCATTGTTCCCAGAACTCTATGACAGCCTTCAAAACCAACAACCCACATTTATAGTAAAAATCAGCATCCTGGTGACCACTGGAAGGGGTAGAATTAGGTTAGATATCCTCTAATGCTCCATTCCCAGTAAAGTAGCATTATTTTACCTATTAGATAGCTTTGCTAGTAGGGTCTTCTGGAGAACTGTCTTCATTTACCTGACTTGGAGTTCACCTGGTGTGTACAGGTTTTTCCCCCGGGAGGTATTAATTGTTAACCACTGTGGCTGCCTGAGGTGGTGGATAACAGGCGGCATTTAAAAAAAAAGCTAATTGAAAAGCTTAAAATATGGGAAATAAGATGTCTGTAGAAAGCTTTATAAGTTCCAACATGTGCCTGGAAATCCAGAAAGCCATGTACATACACAGGGCTGTATGCCCACTCACAAAAGATATAAGCTCTAAACTGGCTAACTTTGAAGCTCTGCACAAGCAGGGAGTAAAGGGGGTAAGGCAGAGTTGTAAATTGCTTGGCTGACTGTTGAAAGCATGCTCCAATATACATCGTTTGGCCAAGACTAGGAGACTTACTGGTTTTAGGTACCTAAGGACCTGTGTCTAATCATTAGGTGACCACTAAGCTAACCAAGCACAGACTTCCACAGCTGCTGATGAGAAAAAATATAGATTTTACTGAAATAGTTTAGAAGAGTCACTAAACTAACAAACAGCACCAGCAACAATAACAAATCCTGGGTAAGGCAGAGAATCTAGCTTCCTAAGTAACTACATACTCTAAAATGTCCGGTTTCTAACTATGATAAAACATACAATGAAACAAAGTATGGTCAATACACAGGAAGAAAGCAGTTACTAGGAGCTGTCAATGAGGAAGTCCAGGTGTAAAACTACTAAACAAAGACACTGAGTTATGATTTCAAGTATGTTCAAAGAACTGAAGGAAGTGATGCTTAAAGAATTAAAAGTAGGAAAACAATGTCTTCTCAAATAGATGAGATAAAAGTAGAAGCCATAATAAAACAACTGGCAATTCTAGAACTGACAAGTAAAATAACTGAAATAAAGTCCATTAGAAGGATTCAACAGTAGATTTGAGTAGGAGACAGAAAAACTAGTGGGGAGAGAAGTTGAAGATAGGTCAATTGAGATTATCTGTTCCAAGAAACAAAGAAAAAAAAATGAAGAAAAAATTAACCTCAGAGACCTGTGGGGATACTGTCAAACGTACCAACATATTCATAATAAGCATCCCCAAAGTAGAGGAGGGAAGTAAGAGTATGAGGTAGGAAAACTATTTGAAGAAATAATGGTCCAAACTCCCCAAATCTGATGAACAACATTAATCTATACATTCAAGAAGCTCAGCTAACTCCAAGTAGCATAAAAAGGTGTTCCACACCTAAAATAATTATAACTGTTGAAAGCCAAAGATAAAGAATCTTGAAAGCAGCAAAGAAGAACTCATCATGTACAGGATATTTTCAGTAAGATTAACAGCCAATGATGCGTAAGACATAATGGAGGCCAAAAGGCACAGGGATGGCATACTTAAATGCTGCAAGAATAAGACTGTCAACTAAGAAATTCTATATCTAGCAAAACCATGCTTTAAAAATGAATAAATTGAGGTATGCCCTGATAAATAATCTGAGAGTGTTTATTGCTATTGGGCCTGCTCTATAAGAAATACTGAATGAAGTCCTTCAGACTGAGAGGAAAGGACACTGGACAGTAACTTGAATCCACATGAAAACATAACACTAGTAAAAGTAAATACATAGGTAAACAAAAAAAACCCTTGTATGTGTATTGTTTTTAACTCTTTTTCTATCTGAAAGAGTTTCTATCTGTATAAAGCAGTAATTATAAATCTGTGTTAATATATATACAATGCATAAAACTGTATGACAATAAAAGCACAAAGGAAAAGGGGCAAATGGAGCTATATAGTAATAAAGTTTCTGTACAATATTGTAATTAAATTGGTATTACTCTAAATGAGATTGTTATAACTCCAAAAAATATTAAAAGAGTGACAAGGAAGTGAAAATGGTACACAGAAAATATCTACTGAACACAAAAGTAAAGGAAGAATAGTGAAACAAAATACATATAGAAACCAATAATAAATTGGCAGACATAAATCCTACTTCAGTAATTACATTTACTGTATATGGTTTAAATAATACAATTAAAAAGCAAAAATGGGAAAATGGATTAAAATTTCAACTATATGTCATCTTTAAGAGACATGACTTAGTTTTAAAGACAAATAGGCTGAAAGTAAGTGGATAGAAAAAATATGTATCATGCAAATAGTGATCAAAAGAGAACTGGAGTGACTATACTGGTATCAGACAAAGTAGGACTTAAGACTATTATTACCAGAAACAAGTACATTTTATAAAAGGGTCAGTCCATTAAGATGTAACAATTACATATATGAACCTAAAAATAGAGTACCAAAATACATAAAGTAAAAAATGACAGAAGTAAAAGGAAAAATAGATTATTCAATACTCCACTTTCAACAATGGATATAACAACTAGACAAAATTAAGGAAGAAAAACACTGGAAATCAACTGAGCTAACCAATATCCAGCGAACACTCTGCCAAACAGCAGAATGCATTCTTTTCAAGTGTGCATGGAACATTCTCCAGGACAGATTATATGTCATATCATAAATAAGTCTATCGAAATTTAAATGAACAAAATCATGCAAAGTGTATTCTTTGGTATCAATGGGATGAAATCATAAATGGGGAAGAAGCAAAGTTGGGTAATTAACAAATATGTGTAACACACTTCTAAATAATCAGTGGGTGAAATTAAAATCATAAGGGAAATTAGAAAATACTTTGTGAAAAATGAAAATGGGAAAAACCAAAATATTAAAACTTTATGGGATGCATATACAGAAGGATTAGAAGAAAATTTATAACTTTACATACCTATATTTAAAAAGTTCTCAAATCAATAAAATAATCTTCTGCCTTAAAAATCTAGAAAAAGAAGAGCAAACTAAACACAACAAATGAAGGAAACACTAAAGATTAGAGTGGAAATTAATGAAATAAAGAATAGAAAAATAGAGAAAATCAAAGAATTGAAAGTTCTTTGGAAGGATCCAAACTTGAGAAAACTACATAGACTGAATAAGAAAAAAGAGAAGACCCAAACTACTAAAATTAGGCATTAAAAGAGAAAACAACATACTTTATAAATTAAAAGGGAACACTATAAAAATGATATATCGACCAAGTAGATAACCTAGATGAAATGGACAAATTCTTAGACACAAACTATGAAACTGACTCAAAAAAAAATATGAATAGAACAACTAATAAAAGATTGAGTTAATAATCAAAAAACTGCCAATAAAAATAAGCCCAGAAGTACATGACTTCACTGCTGAATTCCACCAAACATTTAAAGAGTTAGCTCTGGAGTGCCTGGCTGTCTCATTTGGTTGTGTCTGCCTTCAGCTCAGGTCATGATCCCAGGTCCTGTGATTGAGCCCCACTTCTTCCTCTTCCCCGCCCCCCACCCCGCTCATGCTCTCTTCCTCAAATAGATAAGATCTTTTTTAAAAAATAAAGAATTAGGGGGGAGGAGCAAGATGGCAGAGAAGTAGGAGACCTGGATTTCATCTGGTCCCAGGAATTCAGCTAGATAGGGATCAAACCATTCTGAACACCTACAAACTCAACAGGAGATCAAAGAAAAGAATAGCAAAAACTCTCTGTGTTCAGTGACGACTTTCTGGAAGGTAGGAAGTGCAGAGAAGTGAATCCAAGGCAATATTCGGGAAGATAGACGGCAGGGGAGGGGGCCTCCGTCAGCCACTGCAGGCAAGTGATAGAGCCGCGGAGCACAAAATCGGAACTTTTAGAAGTCGGCTCCACTGAAGGATGTCGCTCCAGTGGCTAAGTGGGGGGTGGAACCCTCGCTGGGACAGTGTGGTCTCAGACCCTCAGGGTCACAGAAAGCCCGGGGGTGCCTGAGTGCAGCAGAGCTCCCAGGTATCGGAGCGGGGAAGCCGGCTGCAGAGACGGAGCTGAGGCATAGGCTCTCAGCTCGGGGTAGCCATAAACTGTGATCCATGGCACAGTCGGCTCACTGCTCCTCCAGCAGGGACCCAAAAAGTGGCAGATCTGGGGAGACTCCCCTTCCTCCCCCGGGAGGAGTGGTGTGGGAGTGCACTGCAGGGATCTGCTGGGTTTGGAGACTCCACACGGGGTCGGGTGCCAAAGAGAAATGCTCTGTCACAGGCCGAGTGAGCACGGAGTGCGGCTGGAGATGGGAGTGACTGACTGCTTTTCTCTGGGGGCTCACTGAGGAGTGGGAAACCGAATTCTTGGCTCCTCTGGGGCAGAGACTGGGAGGCCGCCATTTCACTCTCGTCCTCCAAAGCTGTACGGAAAGCTTGCAGGGAACAAAAGCTCCTGAGAGCAAACCTGAGCAGATTACTTAGCTTGGCCCTCTGGCAAGGGTGGGGCAATTCCGGCAAAGACATTTGGGAACCATGGCAACCGGCCCCTCCCCCAGAAGATCTGCAAGAACAGCCAGCCAAGACCAAGTTTACCGATCAATGAGAACAGCAGAACACCAGCACTAGGGGAATACAGCACATAGAATTTGTGGCTTTTCCCCACCTTAATTCTTTAGTCTTTCAAAGTTAAGTTTTTTAATTTCTTGTTTTTCTATTTTTTTTAATTC
>NC_138370.1:100290158-100352158 GCF_054177405.1 Leptonychotes weddellii
TCTATGCCAGCAAATTAGATAACCTGGAAGAAATGGATGCATTCCTAGAGATGTATCCACTACCAAAACTGAACCAGGAAGAAATAGAAAACCTGAACAGACCTATAACCACTAAGGAAATTGAAACAGTAATCAAAAATCTCCCAACTAACAAAGGCCCAGGGCCAGATGGCTTCCCAGGGGAATTCTACCAAACATTTCAAGAAGAATTAATACCTATTCTTCTGAAACTGGTCCAAAAAAAAAAAAAAAAAAGAAATGGAAAGAAAACTTCCAAACTCGTTTTATGAGGCCACCATTACCTTGTTCCCAAAACCAGATAAAGACCCCATCAAAATGGAGAATTACAGCCCAATATCCCTGATGGACATGGATGCAAAAATTCTCACCAAAACACTAGCCAATAGGATCCAACAGTACATTAAAAGGATTATTCACCATGACCAAGTGGGATTTATTCCTGGGCTGCAAGGTTGGTTCAACATCCGCAAATCAATCAATGTGTTACAATACATTAATAAAAGAAAGAACAAGAACCATATGGTCCTCTCAGTAGATACAGAAAAAGCATTTGATACAGTACAGCATCCTTTCTTGATCAAAACTCTTCAGAATATAGGGATAAAGGGTACAGATCTCAATATCATAAAAGCCATCTTCCAAAAACCCACAGCGAATATCATTCTTTTTTTTTTTTTTTAAAGATTTTATTTATTTATTTGAGAGAGAGAATGAGAGAGAGAGCATGAGAGGGGGGAGGGTCAGAGGGAGAATCAGACTCCCTGCCGAGCAGGGAGCCCGATGCGGGAATCGATCCTGGGACTCCAGGATCATGGAGCCGAAGGCAGTCGCTTAACCAACTGAGCCACCCAGGCGCCCCACGAATATCATTCTTAATGGGGAAAAACTGAGAGCTTTTCCCCTAAGGTCAGGAACATGGCAGGGATGTCCACTATCACCACTGCTATTCAACATAGTACTAGAAGTCCTAGCCACAGCAATCAGACAACAAAAAGAAATAAGAGGCATCCAAATTGGCAAAGAAGAAGTCAAACTCTCACTCTTTGCAGATGATATGATACTTTATGTAGAAAACCCAAAAGACTCCACCCCAAAACTGCTATAGAACTCATACAGGAATTCAGGAAAGTGGCAGGATATAAAATCAATGCACAGAAATCAGTGGCATTCCTATACACCAACAAGACAAAAGAAAGAGAAATTAAGGAGTCGATCCCATTTACAATCGTACCCAATACCATAAGATACCTAGGAATAAATCTAATCAAAGAGGCAAAGAATCTGTACTCAGAAAACTATAAAATACTCATGAAAGAAATTGAGGAAGGCATAGAGAAATGGAAAAATGTTCCATGCTCATGGATTGGAAGAATAAATATTGTGAAGATGGCAATGCTACCTAGAGTAATCTATACATTTAATGCAATCGCTATCAAAATACCATCCACTTTTTTCAAAGAAATGGAATAAATAATCCTAAAATTTATATGGAACCAGAAAAGACGCCGAATAGCCAGAGGAATGTTGAAAAAGAAAAGCAAAGCTGGCGGCATCATAATTCCGGACTTCAAACTCTATTACAAAGCTGTCATCAAGACAGAATGGTACTGGCATAAAAACAGACACATAGATCAATGGAACAGAATAGAGAGCCCAGAATGGACCCTCAACTCTATGGTCAACTAATCTTTGACAAAGCAGGAAATAATGTCCAATGGAAAAAAGACAGTCTCTTCAACAAATGGTGTTGGGAAAATTGGACAGAAGAATGAAACTGGACCAATTCCTTACACCACACACAAAAACAGACTCCAAATAGGTTGAAAGACCTAAATGTGAGACAGGAGTCCATCAAAATCCTAAAGGAAAACATAGGCAGCAACCTCTTTGACCTCAGCCGCAGCAACTTCTTCCTAGAAACATCACCATAGGCAAGGGAAGCAAGGGCAAAAATGAACTATAGGGACTTCATCAAGATAAAAAGCTTTTGCACAGCAAAAGAAACCATCAACAAAACCAAAAGACAACTGACAGAATGGGAGAAGATATTTGCAAATGACATATCAGATAAAGGGCTAGTATCCAAAATCTATAAAGAACTTATCAAACTCAACACCCAAAGAACAAATGATCCAGTCAAAAAATGGGCAGAAGACATGAACAGACATTTCTGCAAAGAAGACATCCAAATGGCCAACAGGCAAGAAAAAGTGCTCAACATCGCTCGGCATCAGGGAAATCCAAATCAAAACCTCAATGAGATACCACCTCACACCAGTCAGAATGGCTAAAATTAACAAGTCAGGAAACAACAGATGTTGGTGAGGATGTGGAGAAAGGGGAACCTTCCTACACTGTTGGTGGGAATGCAAGATGGTGCAGACACTCTGGAAAACAGTATGGAGGTTCCTCAAAAAGTTGAAAATAGAGCTACCATATGACCCAGCAATTGCAATAATGGGTATTTACTCCGAAGATACAAATGTAGTGACCCGAAGGGGTACATGCACCCTGATGTTTATAGCAGCAATGTCCCCAGTAGCCAAACTATGGAAAGAGCCAAGATGTCCATCGATAGATGAATGGATAAAGCAGCTGTGGTATATATATACAATGGAATATTACGCAGCCATCAAAAGGAATGAAATCTTGCCATTTGCAACAATGGGGATGGAGCTGGAGGGTATTATATTGAGCAAAATAAGTCAATCAGAGAAAGATATGTATCATATGATCTCACTGATATGATGAATTCTTAATCTCAGGAAACAAACTGAAGGTTGCTGGAGTGATAGGGGGTGGGAGGGATGGGGTAGCTGCATGATAGACATTGGGGAGGGTACGTGCTATGGTGAGCACTGTGAATTATGTAAGATTGTTGAATCACAGACCTGTACTTCTTAAACAAATAATACATTATATGTTAAAAAAAAAATGAAGATAGTAGGAAGGGAAAAATGAAGGGGGGGAAATCGGAGGGGGAGATGAACCATGAGAGACTATGGACTCTGAGACTGAGGGTTCTAGAGGGGAGGGGGATGGGGGAATGGGTTTGCCTGGTGATGGGTATTAAAGAGGGCATGTTCTGCATGGAGCACTGGGTGTTATACACAAACAATGTATCATGGAACACTACATCAAAAATTAATGATGTTATGTATGGTGATGAAAATAACATAATAAAATTACAAAAAAAGAATTAACCCCAATCCTTTACAAATTCTTCCAAAAAAATAGAAGAGGGGACACTTTTCAATGGATTCTATGATGGTGGTATTAACCTGATACCAAAACCAAAGACATCACAATATTGTAGTATACCAATATCCTTTATTAATATAAATGCAAGAATCCTCAATAAAATACTAGCAAACAGATTTGAACAATATATAAAAGATTTGTTCATTATAACCTCGGGTGATTTATCTCAGAAATGCAATGTTGGGCCAATGTTCAAAAATCTAAGTAATATACCACATGATCGATCATCTTGTTAGATGCAGAAAAAGCATTTGGAAAAAGTCCAACATCTTTTCATGATAAAAATAACAGACTAAAATAGAAAAAAAAAAATTCTCAATCTGATAAAGAGCATCTACAAAATCTGCAGATAAGCACCATACCTAATGGTGAAAAATTAAGTTTTTTCCCTAAAATTAGGAACAAGACATAAATGTTCTTGTCAATTTTATTTAATATCTACTGCAGGTTTCACCCAGGAAAATTTAGGCAAGAAAAAGAAATAAAGGCACCCAGCGTCGAAAGGAAGAAATTAAACTATCTCTATTTATAGATGACATAATCTTGTATGTAGTAAATCCTAAGGAATCTACCAAAAGAAAAAAAATTAACACTAATAAACTAGTTCAGTGAGTTTCCAGAATACAAGATGAATACATAAAAATCAATTGTTGCAGAAGACTAATGAAAATGAAGTGCTAAATGAAACAGAGATAAGCAATATGCCTGATAAAAAATTCAAAGTAATGGTCATAGATACTGGACTTGAAAAAAAGGACGAATGAAGTCAGTGAGAACACCAAAGAGAAAGAAAATATAAAAAATAACCAGTCATAGCTGAAGTATTCAGTAGCTGAAATGAAAAACATCCTAGAGGTAATCCACAGCAGATTAAAGGGTGCAGAACAGATCAGTGATCTGGAAGGCAGGAGATGGAAAGCAACCAAGCTGAACAGCAAAAAAGAAAAAGAATTTAAAAAGTGAGAATAACTTAAGAGACTCTGCAACATCATCAAGCATGGTAACATTCACATTGTAGGGATCCCAGAAGGAGAAGAGAGAAGGGGGCAGAAAACATATTTGAAAAAAAAAAAAAACTGTAAACTTCCCTAATATGGGGAAGGAAACAGAATCCAGGTCAGAAAGCACAGAGAGTACCTATAAGATGAACCCAAGAAGATCCATACCAGGATACATAAAAACTAAAAAGGCAAAAAGTAATGATAATGAGAAAATTTTAAAAGCAGCAAGAGAAAACAGTTACATACAAAGAAAACCCCATAAGGCTATAAGATGATATTTTTTAGCAGAAACTTTATAGGCAAGAAGAGAGTGGCATGATAGATATTCTAAGTGCTGAAAGGATAAAACCTATAATCAAGAATACTCTACCTACTCTACCCAGCAAGATTATTACTCAGATTTGAAGAGATACAGTTTCCCAAACAATAGTTAAAGTAGTTCATCACCACTAAACCAGCCTTACAAAAGAGGTTAAAGGGAATTCTTTAAGTGGAAGGAAAAGGCCATAACTAGAAGAAAAATATGAAAGGGAAAATTTCACAAGTAAAAGCAAACATATAGTAAAGGTAGTAGAATAATCACTCATAAAGTCAGTGTGGAGATTAAAACTAAACTAGTAAAATCAACTGTATCTACAAAAATTAGTCAAGTGATAAAATAAAAAGATGTAAAATATGACTTCGCACACATAAAATATGGAAGGGGAACAAAAATTTAGTGCTTTTATGTGTTCAAATTTAAGTGACATCAACCTAATATAGACTGCTATACACACAAGATGTTCTATATGAACCCAATGGTAACCACAAATGAAAAACCTATAACAGATATACAAAAAATAAAGTGAAAGTAATCCAAGCATAACATTAAAGAAAGCCATCAAACCACATGGGAAGAAAGCAAAAGAAGAAAAAAGGAACTGAGAAGAACTATGAAAACACCAGGAAACTAACAAAATGGCATTAAGTACATACCTATTAACAATCACTTTAAATGTAAATGGACTAAATGCTCCAATCAAAAGACAGAGGGTGACTGAATGGCTAAAAAACAAGACCCATCTATATACTGCCTACAGGAAACTAACTCAGACCTAAAGACACACACAGCCTGAAAGTGAAGGGATGGAAAAAGATATTCCATGCAAATGGAAGTGGAAAAAAAAAACAAAAACCTGAGGTAGCAATACTTGTATCAGACAAAATCAACTTTAAAGCAAACACTGCAGTAGGACACAAAGAAGGGCACTACATAATGATAAAGGGATCAATCCAATAAAAGGGTATAACAATTGTAAATATCTATGCACCCAACACAGGAGCACCAAAATACAAAAAGCCAATATTAATAGACATAAGGGGAGAAATTGACAGTAATACAATAATAGTGACAGCACTTGCATAAATGAATAGATCAAGGAAACAGTGGCTTTGAATGATACATTAGACCAGATGGACCTAATAGATATATACAGAACATTCCATCCAAAACCAGCAGAACATTTTTTTTTTCAAGTGTGGAAAATTATCCATGGAACATTTTCCAGGATAAATCACATGTTAGGCCAGAAAACAAATCTAAATACATTTAAGAAGACTGAAATCATATCATGCATCTTTTGACTACAATGGTATGAAACAAGAAATCAACTGTAAGAAAAAACACAAACTTCACAAACATGTGGAAACTAAATAACATACTACTAAATAACTGATGACATGGCACCCGGGTGGTTCAGTTGGTTAAGTGACTATCTTTCTTGGTTTCAGCTCAGGTCATGATCTTGGGGTTGTGAGATCAAGCCCTGCATTGGGCTCTACACTCAGTGGGGAGTCTGCTTGAGATTCTCTCTCTCCTTCTGCCCCTTCCACCACTCACGTGTGCTCGCTCTCTCTCTCAAATAAATAAATAAATATTAAAAGAAAAACAACTAATGGATTAACAAGAAAATCAAAAAGGAGATAAAAAATACATGGAGACAAATGAAAACTAAAACACAATAGTCCAAAATCTTTGGGACACAGTTAAAGCAGTTCTTAGAGGGACGTTTATGACATTACAAGCCTACCACAAGAAATAAAAATCTCAAACAATTTACCCTCACACCTAAATAAATTAGAAAAAGAAAAAAGCCTAAAGCTAGTAGAAGGAAGAAATAATGAAGGTTAGAGCTGAAATGGATGAAAAAGAGACTAAAGAATAATAGAAAAGATCAGTGAAACGAAGAACTCATTCTTCAAAAAGATAAATTGATAAACCATTAGCTAGACTCGTAAATAAAAGGAGAGGACTCAAATAAAAACAGAAATGAAGGAGGAAAAATAACTGAAATCAAAGAAATATTAAAAATTATGAAAATATTATAAAAATCATATGCAAATAAACTGGACAACCTAGAAGAAATGGATAAATTCCTAGAAACATAAAATCTTCTAAAACTGAATCAGGAAGGAATAGGAAATATGAAGAAACCAATTACTAGTGACAAAACTGAATCAGTAATAAACTCCCATCAAAAATCTAGGACCAGGTGGCTTCATACATGAATTCTAGCAAACATATAAAGAAGAGTTAATACTTATTCTTCTCAAACTATTCCAAAAAATAGCAGAGGAAGGAAAGCTTCCAAATTCATTCTATGAGGCCTACATTATTCTGATACTAAAAACAAAAACACTATGAAAAAAAGAAAACTATAGGTCAATATCTCTGATGAACACAGATGCAAAAATCCTTAACAAAATATTAGCAAACCGAATTCAACAATACATTAAAAGGTTCATTCAGCATGATCAAGGGGGACTTATTCCAGGGATTCAAGGGTAGTTCAATATTCACAAATCAATAAATGTGATATAGCATATTAATAAGAAAGAATAAAAGCCAGATGATCATATCCCAATACATGGAGAAAAATAATTTGACAAAATACAACATCCATTCATGATAACAACTCAACTTAAGTGAGTTTAGTGGGAATACACCTCAACATAATAAAGGCCATATATAACAAACCCACAGCTAATGGGGAAAACTGAAGGTTTTTCCTCTCAAATCAGGAACAAGACAAGGATGTTCACTCTTACTACTTTTATTCAACATAGTACTGAAAGTCCTAGCTGCAACAATCAGACAAGGAAAAAAAAAAAAATCCAAATCGTAAGGAAGTGAAAAACATTGAAGACAACACAAAGAAATGGAAAGATATACCATGCTCATGAATTGGAAGAATTAATGTTGTTAAAATGTCCATACTACCCAAAGCAATGTACAGATTCAATGTAATCCCTGTCCAAATACCAATGGCATTTTTCACAGAAGTAGAACATATAATCCTAAAATTTTTATCGAACCACAAAATACTGCAAATAGCCAAAGCAATCTTGAGAAGAAAGCTAGAGTATCACAACCCCAGATTTCAAGATATACTATAGATTACTATAGTAATCAAAACAGTATGGTTCTGGCACAAAAAATAGACCCAGAGATCAATGGAATAGGATAGAGAACCCAGAAATAAACCCATACATACATTGTCAATTAAGCTATGAAAAGGAGGCAAGAATATACATTAGGGAAAAGACAGCCTTTTCAATAAATGGACAGCTACAGGCAAAAGAATGAAATGGATGACTTTCTTACAGCATACACAAAAATAAACTCAAAATGAATTGAAGACCTAAATGTGAGAGCTGAACTGATAAAACACTCCTAAAAGAAAAAATGAGCAATGATCTTTTGGACATTAGCCTTAGCAACATTTTTCTAGATATGTCTCCCCAGGCAAAGGAAATAAAAACAAAACTAAACTATTGGGACTACATCAAACTAAAAGGTTTTGCACAGCAAAGGACACCATCAAGAAAACAAAAGAACCCCTACCGAATGGGAGAAGATACCTGCAAATGACATATCCAATAAGGGGTTAATATCAAAAATATATAAAGAACTTATATAACTCAAAAAAAAATTAAAAATTGGGCAGAGGACCTAAATAGACATTTTTCCAAAGAAGACATACAGACAACAGACATATGAAAAGATGCTCAACATCACGAGTCATCAGGAAAATGCAAATCAGAACCACAATGAGGTATCACTTCTCACCAGTCAGAATGGTTAGAATCAAAAAGACAAATGGTGAGGATGTGGAGAAAAGGGAGCTCTCATGCACTGTTGGTCGGAATGTAAATTGGTGCTATCACTGTGGAAAATAGTATGAAGGTTTGTCAAAAATAGAACTAGAAATACCATATAATCCAGTAATTCCACTACTTGGCCCAAATAGCCAAGATATGAAAACAACCTAAGTGTCCATTAATAGATGAATGGATAATGAAGATGTGGCATATATATACAATGGAATATTATTCAGCCACAAAAAGAATGAGACTTTGCCATTTGTGACAACATGGAGAAATCTAGATGGTATCATGCTAGGTGAAATACACCAGACAAAGACAAATACCATATGACTTCATTTATATGTAAAATCTAAAACACAAAACAAATGAGCGAACAAAAAACCCCAAAAGAAACAGAATCATAAATACAGAGAAGAAACTGATTGCCCAGGGGAGGGGGTGGGAGTGGGGGTGGGGGGGGTGGGAGGACGGGTGAAATAGGTGAAGGGGATTAAGAGGTACAAACTTTCAGTTATAAAATAAGTTATAGCGATGAAAAGTACAGCATGTGGAATATATCAATAATACTGTAATAATATTGTATGGTGATAGATGGTAACTATGTTTTTCCTGGTGGGCATAGCTTAAAATACAGAATTGTCAAATCACTATGTTATATACCTGAACCTAACATAACATTGTATGTCAACTATACCTCAATAAAAAAAGCATAAGAAACAATTGTCTAAGTGTATGCTAACAATGAATAATCCAATAATGAAATCAAAATAATTCCATTTAATGGCATCAAAAAGAAAAAAATACTTAGAAATTTAACATAAGTGTGTAGGACTCGTATACTGAAAACTATAAAACATCATTGAAAGAAATTAAAGACCTAAGTAAGTGCAAAGGCATCCTTTGTTAACCAATTGGAAGACTTAATATTGTTAAGCTGACAATACTCCCCCCCCCAACGCCGATTCAACAGAACTCCTGTCAAATCCCAGATGGTGAAATTGACAAATTGATCCTAAAATTCTCAAATACATGAAAAGAATCCAGAGTAGCCCCCCCCAAAAAAAAAGTCTTGTAAAACATTGGAGGACTTACATAAATACAGAGAAGTGGTGGTTGTCAGAGGGTAGGTGATAGGGAGAATGGGCAGAAGAGATGAATTCCAATTTCAGAACTTACTACAAAACTACAGTAATCAACATTGTATATTACTGTCATAAGGATAGATATTTAGGTAGATTAATGGAATAGAAGAGTCTCAAAATAACCCATATATCTTTGTCAATTAATTTTCAACAAGAGTGACAAGACCATTTAATGGAGAAAATAATCTCCTCAACAAATGGTGCTGAGCCATATGCAAAAGAATGGTATTAGACTCTTAAAATCATAAAATTAACTTAGCAGTGATCAAAGAACTAAATGTAAGAGCTAAAACTCTAATACTCTGGAAAGAAAACAGATGTAAATCCTCAAGACCTTGGATCACACAATGGTTTCTTAGATAAAAGTACAGGCAATTAAAAAATACATAAATTTGATTTAATCAAAATTGAAAAATTCTGTGCTTCAAGGACATTATCAAGAAAGTGAAGAGGCAACCTAAATAACAGAAAATATCTGAAAGCCATATATCTGATAAAGTTCTAGTATTTGGAATATATAAAGAACTCTTACAACTCAAAAAACAATGAACTCAACTTAAAAATGAGCAAAGAATCAAGTAGGCATTTTCCAAAGAAGATAAATGAATAGCCAATAGGACAGAAAATAATGCCTAACATCATCAGTCATTAGGGAAAAGCAAATCAAAACCACAAGATACACTTCACACCCACTGGGAGGGCTATAATATAAAAGATAGACAATAACTAGTTTTGGTGAGGATGTGGAGACACTGGAACTTCCATATACTGCTGGGACGAATGAAAAATGGTACAGCTGTTTTGGAAAATAGTTTGGAAGTTCCTCAAAGAAGCTAAACATAGAGTAACCATATGACTAACAATGTCACTCCAAGAGAACTGAAAACATATGTCCATACAAAAATTTGTACACAGATGTTCACAGCAGCAGCATTCATAATAGCCCCAAAGTGGAAACAATCCAAATGTCCATTAACTGATGAATGGATAAAGAAAATGTGGTATATATACACAATGGAATATTACTCAGCCACAAAAAGGAATAAAATACTGATTAACATTAGGACATGGAGAACCTTTAAAACATTATGCTAAGAGAAAGAGGCCAGGCAGAAAGGCCAAATATTGTATAATTCCACTAATACAAAATGCCCAGTAGAGGCAAATCTATGGAGACAGAAAGTTGATTGTGGCTGCCATTTTAAGGGAGAGGAGAATGGGAACTGACTGTCTAATAGGTATGGGGTTTTCTTCTGGGAGTGAAAAAACATTGCACAACTTTGTAAATATACTAAACCACTCATTGTATACTTCAAAATGGTGAATTTTATGGTATGTGAATTGTATCTCAAAAAAATCCCTGCATAATAAGGTGGAGCAACTTCAAGATGATTTCCCACATGAAATGGCTACTAAAAGGCATTTTTATTTCTATAGGGCCCTTTCAAATAATATTAGAATTAGCACATGGCAGCCTCATTTAACATGACTCAAATTGGCTCATGGTTAAATGACAAATCAGTAAAGCAATTGTAATAAAAATATTCATCTATATAACAGATTTTTAAAAACATTCTCAACCGTTGAGTTACCATCTGGACTTCTGAAAGAAAAAAAAAAAAACAACCTCAACAACTTTAAACTAAAAATTAGTTCACATATTCAACCTTACGCAATTTTAGAAACACTAGCAAAAATTTGTTAAATCTAACAAATAAATGTATACTTCAAAAATAAGAAAATCATCAATTTGCAAACGCAAAACAATAGAAACAGGCAATGATCCTCAATGAATATGCTGAACCATTAGGTGAAAGTTTTCTGGGAAATTTGATGATGGACAGATCAAGCTGACAACTCCTGAACTCACTAAACACTCTTAGCAACATTAAGAATGAAACGAAGCAGACATTATAACCCTCATGCTGGATATGAAGAACTAAGATTATTTCATCACCACTTATGAAGCATTTCTGCCAATATATACATACATACATGTATACACACATAACTTGTTTAAGTCTCTTAATATCAGTATACAAAAGACAGTTGGGATAGAGGGGTAAGTTGAACAAAACAGTGTGCAATCAACCAAATCCAGAATGTGGGAAATTTTATACAGCAAATGATATAGTCTGTTTTAACAATAAATGCATTAAAAAGAGAGGGGGAACTGTTATAAACAAAAAGAGGCTTATGAATCATATAATTTATCTTCCAAATTAGGATACTTTTGAGAGTGAAAGGAAGTTCTATTTTTTTTTAAAGGAAGTTCTATTAATTATTATGCTAGACAACAGGCATGAACTGGGACCACTCAAACGTCTCAGTCAAATACAAGGCATGGGCTTTCATGTTGTCAGTATCTTTTTACTTTTTATTATTATTATTATTTTGAAACAGGATCCAATTAGGGAATCTGAACGTGGTCTGAACATGAAATGATATTAAAGAATCATTGACATGACACTGTAACTAGGTTTTGTAAAAAAAAAAAAAGTCCTTATCTGTTAGAGTTACACACTGAAATGTACATGGGTGAGATGGTATCTGTGTTTTGCTTTAAAACACTGGTGGGGGTAGAAAGTGTCGGGGAAATATGTGAAACAGTATTGATAAAATGTTGATAACTACTGAAGCTACATAATGGGTCCATGGGGATTCATTACCCTGTACTCCTCCATTTATGCATGTTTGAAAATTTTTTATAATATAATGTTAACTTAAAAAATTTAACATCACCCAGCATGGCAGAACATGTTTCTGGCTTTGACTTCTTATAATGACAGATACACTCCCACAACTCTTACTTGCCAAAATAATATTGGTTAGGCTTAGTCATAAAATGGAAATCTCAAGGGGAAATCTTTAAAGAAGAAACAGCTGGTTAGGCTCAAAGGAAACATGAAAATCCGTTTCTGACTTTCCCACTGAAAGATACTCTCAGAGTTCTTTTCTGGACTCAGAGTGGGTGGTTATGGTCCATGTAGGCATTGGGATTTGTAAGAAATCAGAGATGAGGTTCATACAGCTTTGAATATTAAACGGAGTCAGCAGCCCCAATTTGAGATTATCCTCTGTTTTTGGCAAAGCCATAATTTTAACTTCTGCCAGACATAAAATTTATTTTATGAGGTATTAGAAATTTCAAAAACTACATCTGAATGAAGTCTCTATTGCCACTGGTAAATGTCTATTTTAATTGTGTATGTTGTTTTGTTTTGTTTTTGGAGAATTGTTTTAAATATGCATAACCCAAATCTAAAACTTCATCTAAATAATTACCTTTACCTTTTGAAATTCCAGACAAAAAGAAGCAAAAGTACACAGATTGGCCTTTAAAATGTCTTAATATTTGAAGCACATCTTCTAATGGTTTTGTACTCACCTCCTGTTTAGACCAAAGTATAATTTTTCTTAGACCCTGGCTCAACTATTGCTCATGGATTTTAAATGCAAAATAACACAATTCAGGAAAGTTCTTAACATAGAATTTCTTTCTACATGTCAGATTCCATTTCAGGCAATAGCATTTATAGAAATTATAGAAAAGCCTACAGGGGAAAAATACCAGAGATATAGAATAACTGAAAATTAAATCAATCACGAAGAATGTGAAATATAGTTTGCATGAAACTTCAAGAAATTTAAATAAAACAACTGTTATTTTCACAAGAAGTTCTTCGGTGGTTTAGAAGTTCAAGCCACCAAGTCTAAGAGGAAGTCTGCTTTGAAAAAACAAAATCAAAAACAAAAAAACAAACAAGGCAGATACTTAATTCCTGAGAAAAATGCTATCACTGACATCATCTCAAGGTGCCTTAACTTCCATTTTCTTTTTTTTTTTTTTTTTTAAGATTTTATTTATTTGACAGAGAGAGACACAGCAAGAGAGGGAACACAAGCAGGGGGAGTGGGAGAGGGAGAAGCAGGCTTCCCACTGAGCAGGGAGCCCGATGCGGGGCTCGATCCCAGGACCCTGGGATCATGACCTGAGCAGAAGGCAGATGCTTAATGACTGAGTCACCCAGGTGCCCCTCATTTTCTTTCTGATTAAACTCATTTAAATACATCTTTTAGAGAGGGAACAATGGAAATTAGGGTACACTGAATAGTATTTTATACCTAGAACAATCCATTGTGAGTTTGAGTCATGTGTTATGAATCAGCATTCTATCTTCCAGCACATCATTTATAAAAGTGGATTAATGGCATTGAGGTACACACCATTACATTTTTGGATCATAACTACCACAGGAAGCCAAGTCACACTTTCCTATATGAAAAGTAACTTTCCTAGACATATTATTTATAGTTGATTTGCACACCCCCCCCATGACCCAGAGAAAACCCATGTCAACATGAAGTTAGTAAAACAGTATCAGTCAGATTAATAGCAAAGGAACAAATTATGGTAGCAACGGGCTGTTGCAATGAGCAGCACAGTATTTCCATATATTCAATAAACTGTACTGTAGTTTGGTGAATGCAGAGGAAAGGAAACTAAAGGAAGAAGTGCAAAATTAAAATTATTTTAGGACCAACTGTGAGTAAAATAACTCCTGTAGGATTTCAGTGTAGCACTATAAATTCTCCTGTATTCTTCTAATGTTATACAGGAATAGTATAGCAGAGGAACAATCGTAATGAAGCTTTCTCCAAGTGATGATTAAACTTCCTAAACTGGATGAGGTTAACAAACAAAAACATACTAGCACTTGGATGCACTAAATATATTTAACTGCATACCCCTGCTCTCCTATTCCAAATGTTTAAATTCCTCAAAAATAATGCAAGTCCATAGCCGCTAATTTCTTGCTTATATAGTAGTAGTAAAAATGAAATTAATCTTTATTACTATTGTGAAAATAATAAACGGGATTGAACTGACATATGAATCAGTTTGTTTCTACAGAAATTCTATAAGCCTAATATTTTGATGTTTGCTGCATTAGCATTATGTATCTGTTTCAGATACTGCAACATAATAATGGTGTCAATACTTACTAGTGTGGTGGCCAGGCACACAAGACTTGTCACTTGCAGCAAGTGGACACACAAATACTTTCAAGTTTATGGCACGATCGAGTTCACGGGGTACAGACATTCAGACTTTCAGCAAGCTGCTCCTAACTAAATGTCTGCACTGTCTGAAGGTATGAAATGGTTAAGGAAATCACCTCAAATTACCCACGTTAGCAAATCCAACTTCCTTCTGCATGACTGAAACAGCCATTTTGGTCTCCATTTTATAAATGTAAAAATGCAGGTTCGACTCCCTTGGGTCAGACCCATGATCAGGTTTTGCGGTCAGTGGAAAGAGAGGGGAGGCTTCACTTACTCTTCATTCAGGGCACACCGGCGATTGGTGAGAGTGCCGTATTTCCTCAGCGTTTCAGTGAGCTCTGAGTAGAGTTTGTCAGCCAGGGACAATGGGATTCCTTCCCACACCAGGATGAGAATCACAATCACTGCAGCCTCACAGGTGTGGCCAGCTCGCTCCCGCACCAAGCACAGTAGCTTCTCCTCACTGCAGCTTCTGCGAACCACCTGTGCGGGTCCCCATTCCACCCCAACACCCCCACCCCCACCAAAACAAAACAAGGGTCACTTGTGGCAGAGGAGGGCACTGATTTATGTATGCATATTTTTTCATGTCTGGGTCACAATTACGGCAACATTGGCCAGCACCTGCAACTTGCCTTTTGCTACCCATCTGTAAAATGGGGTCAGAACTGCGAGAGATGCAAAACTGCTCAATGTTTAGCAGACTATACCAGTACAGGGAGGGGTGATGATCCCTGCATTAAAGCTAGAGCTATATGGAAGACCTGCAGGTCTTTTTCACAAAGTTCAAGGCTTTCAAAAATGACAGTATAAAGATTAATGGAAGGTATTTAAAGGATTAAGGATGACTTCACATTCCAGAAAAATTACACTTTTTATCAATTTGAATGGACCTCCTCCCCACTAAAGTCTTTCAATTAAATACAGTTTGTACGTGCTTTAAAAACTAATCTGCCTTTTTCTTAAGAGCTAACACAAAATAAATATAAGCAATGTTCATTTCAACTGGCATAAATGACTCTGATCTGGTAGCCCAATTCTCAGGGTTAATGAATCAAAACGCCCAAGATTAAGACCAAAGGCCTTGTCAGGTCACTTACCCATTTAGCAATAGGACATCCCTGAGAACTTTTGCCTTCTTTACCAGTATAGATGACTCTTTCAATCCTAATAGCTTTACCCTTCTGTCCAAACCTTAAAAGAAATCCACAGAAACACACACACACACATGAAATTAGCAAATGAAACCGAGGCAACCAAAATATTGAACATTTGAGCATAATTTTATTCTATGACCACACCTTGAGAAATGAATGGTTTAATTTATTTTTAAAAAATAAGTCTAAGCCAAGCAAATTGGATAACAGACTTTAAGCTTTGTATTTCTTTGGTATCAAAATATATTGATAATTGTAATGAACTAGTTTGAAATTATATGTTGGGTGAAAATAAATGGGAAAGCTTATTTTTAGACATAATTTCACAAAGCACAAAACTTTTTTAAGTTTGTTAAAGTCAGTCTTCTAAGATATATACTATTTGATTTTTGTCCTTTACTAAATTTAGCTATTTTAAAACTTGGGGAATCACAACAGATTTTAGTTAGAACTGTTCCTCAAAGAATCTCTACCATTTTTTAAAGATGGCTTGCAAATAACTAGCATCCAGCAATTTTGAAAATATAGGATAGCTCTAGAGATAGATTATATTTTCCCTTTTGACCAAGGCACTACTTACTACTTGCTAATGACAAAAGGCACTTAGGGAAATTCACTGTATCTGCCAGGCTACTAGAGGATTATTTAGTGAATTTCTACATGCTAATTTAGAAATGGATAGTTTGTAAATTGGGCAAGAGTGATACAAAGTATGTCCCTGCTGCCCACAATGTCTCCTAACGTATTTTAATAATAACACTGCCTACCTCTTAAAGAAAAGGCCCCCTAGCATAGTTAATAGCTCACGTCTGTGGGTACCTATATGAAAGTCTCTCTGCACGGATTGTCTCACTCGTAAGTCTTCCACACGCAGGACTGACTAACTGTGTAGATTCAGGTAAACACTTGCCTACCTGACTGACAGTAAAAAAAAAAAAAAAAAATGCAGCTATAAATAGAATCTGTCTCTATTTCTATTCAGCATCTCACACTTACCCTCTGCTCATACTAAGGGACAACTTCCTTATAGATAACCACTCATTTACAGCTCTAGGTGAATTTAACTCAATGGTTCCTTTCTTATACCACATCCCCCCTCTCTTTCTTCTTGGACGCTTTATCATCAAGTAGGAAAGCCAGAGTGGGGCCTCTCTTTACAGGCTGTGCCAGGACTCCTGTGCCTGGCAGGCGGGCTGGCTGGTTCTCGTGCGTGCCTGGGTTTTCTGGCATCCATCTCAAAGTGGGCAGCATGTGCCAGCTCGCAGACTATTAGTCCTGTCAAATATTGTGACTCTCTGGTGAATAGCACAGTGTGGAGTGCTGGCAACCCTAGAATAGCTAAGCCTACTAATAATTACTCAATTTACAATTGTTTACTGCTTTGTATGTGAAAGCTGAAAAAATTCTGACATATACAAAAGGATAAACGTTAATCTGCCCTGTGCCTTTGCGTTAATTACCTTTCTTCCATGATTTCTCTAATAGCTGCCACATTAGGACCTGCTCCTAGATGGGTATAAAAAGGACCTTCATCTTTTTCAATAATTTGCTCTGTTGAGATAATAGAAGATTATTATTTTAGACCTCAATTATACTAAATATAAAGGCTACATCCACAAAGCTTATCCCCCAACTGCACATTAAGGGCCCTAAATGTGACTTTAAACATTTTTTTTTCTTTAAAATGAATAAACTGATGGACTAATCTATTAGAAAATGTGCCAAATAATTAAGTATATGTACATGCTGGCTGTTGGATAAAAATATATTAAATTACATTTCAGATATGGAATAAGAAATTATTTATTTTAAACAAAGTAAGTGGAACTAAACAAAACAGTGAGGGAATTAGAATATATTATATGTAATACCGATTACAATCCAGTTTTTTGAACTGTAAGAAAATTTTTTATAGCTAACTAGAAGCCTGCCTGCTACGTGGATGTTAAAAGATTAAAAATTTCCTGTCTTATCTCACCCCCAGGATATTGCCCAGTTTTTATGGTCAAGGTACCTTTTTCTCCTCTTGTTTCCCCTCAACATTTAATTGCTGTGTTTTGAAAATAAGAATTCTGATCCCAGACCCGTATTTGTATGTACTTTAGAATAATTTATGATGAGAGAAAATACTGGAGAGAGGGTCAGGTCAAAGGAAGAGGTTCTTGTAGACTATCAAAGATGGAAAGTGGGAGGAGAGGTTAGGATGATGGGAGAAGAGACTGAAGATAATTAGAACTTACCTAACATTATCTATGACATGTGTGGTATGGCACCCCTGGGGCAACCTAATATTAACCACACAAGGGGGTAGTATGGATCCTCCCTCCATTCTTCTATAAAATGTGGGGTGTCCCGTTGTAAGAGGAAGAACATGAGGTGGGTGGACCACTGGCCATATCAGTTCAACATTTGTTTTTACAAATGTCCTCTACTGTATTCAAGCTGAGAGACTATAATGAAGTCTTTATATATATTTTATATGTAATATAAAATATACATATACACACATATGCATCTATCAGCAAGATGTTTCCCTATTCCAACAGACCTATCACGTATCTTGAATTTTAACAAAAACATGTTGGTTTGAAAAAAGAAAAGAAAAAAGCATATTTTCTATCAAAAAGATGACACTTTAAAGAGAAAACAGAATCAAAATGAATATAAATCATATAATATTTCAAGTGTATAAATGACGGGCAATGTCATGAGTATTCAGAACTTCAGCATTACAATTTCCCTCAACTCACCAAGACTGAAGATAATTTCCCCCATCTAGAAATTAATGTTGTAAAACCACTAATATGTTCAACCTTGAATTAATACATATTAAAAAGCTCCCACATTAAGTTGCATATAGCAGTTATTTTTCTCATTTTAATAGATATTTTTAGAGATGCCTAGGCGTCTCTCCAGGAGATCATATACAAAGAGTTAAACAGACTGATTAATCTAAAACAGATACCTTTACATTTTAAAGGGTTTGATTAGAGGAAGAAATGAGCATGCACATTGTTTTATTTTTTTTTGGAAAAACTGAGTGTAAGTGAAGTTCTCTCTTGCACAGCACAAGCATCTGTAATTTAAAGACAAAAAATGTAAGCTTCAGGTTTTTTATGAGCCCTTACAAATTGCTGCCAGACTCAAGATTTTTTTAAAAAAAGAAAGAAAATCCCGTATCTGAAGATGAATTTGCTAATTCTGGATAAACACCATGTGTCTCAGTACATTTCTAGCACTTACCTACACATCTGCATGATGGGAAATCATACTGAGTCTTGACAGGTGTATCCAATAAATTTTTTATAGGAGTATCTAGTAATTTGGAAGGTGACTCTAAAAAATTATTGAGAACAGAACCAGCTGTTCTTTTGGTTGGTGTCTTTTCTGAAGAAGGAGTTGCTTGCTGCTCTAAAGCTTGGGTGTGGCTATCAAGTTCTGCAGCAGTTGTCTGTCTAGTTAAAACTGTGACTGGCCCTGACATTTCAACTTTTACTTGCTTCTGTGATTTGAGAGTTAGAGCCTTATGGTCAAATAATGATTTGACCTGAAACTGCTTCAGATGTTGCTCCATGGTCTCAAGGATGCTCCTTTGCTGCACATTATCACAACTCGGGGGTGGAATCTCTTGCTTAGTTATCTTTTTCCACGTTTTGTTTTCTGGCTGTGCCGACATGGGGCGCATACAGGTATGGGGTTTGGATCCAGGTTCAACCTTAATTGGCCTGTGCATCTGACTATGACAAGACTCAGTTTGGGGGTGTTGTAACTGCTGCTGTTCTTGCTTTTGCAAGAGATGCCACCTTAGAGCAGCATGCTTTTGAATGTCCTTCTGGGGAGGTGTCTGAATGTGACTTCCTCCCTGGTCAGACACAGGGAAAGCATTTGCTTGGTTTTGCATCAGGTACCTTTGCTGAGGGAGCTGTGCTGCTTGCTGGCCAGACACATCTTGGTTTCTACTTCTATATCCCTGTAGAACTGAAGCTTGTTGAGGCTTCTGCTCTTGTTCTTGAAAGCACCTATGAAGAACGTCTTGCTTTGGAGTCACATTATTTGGAAAATATTGCCTGTGATGCAAGTTTTGGGTCTTGTTTCCTGCAAAGAGTTCAGAATTTATAGTCTGTTCTTTATTTTCTGGAACTAGGTGTGTATTGTTTGAACAAGAAATCTGTAGTTTGCTTGCATTTGATTTCGAGATCTGACCATAGGGGTAATTTCTACTATTCATATTCTGTACTTGCTCCAATCCCATTTGAGTAGTATGAGTCTGGAACTCACTTGATTTCAAATACTGATTTTCACCACGGAAACATTTTTCCACTTTAATCTGGCTAAAGAATGATCCTTCCCTTTGCTGATCATTGTTGCCTTGGGGATGAGAGAAAGTCTGGGGCATTTGTTCTTTATTCTTCATTTGTAATTTTTGCTGCTGCTGCTGGTTTTGAGAGATAAGTGAGTTCTGGGATGGTTGTGTTTGTGCTTGTGCTGCCGGTTTATGAGGCTTGTGTTGTAAAAGGTGTGAGTTTGAGAATGGCTCAGTCTCTGAAGCCTGCTGATTCAAGTGCTGTTTTAATGTTGGGGGTATGAGTTTCTCACTTTGGGAATCTGGTCTTTGTTCACAATAAAACCTGTGGGTGCACAATGACTGCACGTGAGCTTTGGATGAAGGGTCTGTCTTGGAGAAGTGCACCTGGAGTGAGGGTTTTTGGAAATGGAGCTGCTGGTCCACTGTACCTTGAGACTGCCCTGGATTCATCTCACCTTGGTACCTTTGTGGCCTCTGCTCTGGCTGCATTATTTTCTGGATGTAAGCCTGCCCTGGGAGCCCCCCAGGCAAGCTGGAATTTCCAGTGTATTGTTTGGAGGTCATTTGATTGGTGGGGTTGGACTGATACTGAAGAACTGACCGCAGTGATGCCTCATGACACTTGGGGTGCGATTCTGCTTGATGAAAGTGAGGGGGCTTCAATTCAATCCACCCCGGTTTCAGATAGTGCTGTGCTGGGAGCACAAGACCTCGTGTTTGTTCCTGGTCTCGACCCTTCGGCATATCTTGCTCTTTGTGTCCCATCAACTGCTGGCAGGGGTCCTGTGGATTCCCACTGCTACCAAGAATTGGTGGATTATGCTTGAGGTGTTCTGATATTTGTCTCGCTTTCTCTGAACATGCTGGAACCGTCAACGTCCCTGGAGTCTGCATGTCATTCTTGTTAACACAATTATTCTGAGGCCTTTCTGGAAGCATCAGAGAGTGGTTGGATGCATGTGTAGATGGATTAGGACTCGGGGATGGCTGTGCCTCGGGCTGACCCTCTATTTTCACTTCCCTTAAAAGAGTTGGGTTACTTTGGTTGGGGTAGTGATGGTGTTCTTCCAAAACTCCATCGTTCAGAGTGCTCTTTCTTTCTGAAGGAAGCTGAGAAACTTGTGGAAGAGGAGGAGGAGGAGAAAGAAGCAATTGTGATGGTGGTGGTGTGGTAGGGGCAGAAAAGGAATCCTTAGTGAACACTGAGCTTTGCTTGAAGTAAGCACCATTTGTTTCATTTTGCTTTAAATACCGTTCAGAGCTGCCACCGGGAGCCTGCACATTGCTGCTGGAACCTGAACAGAATTCTTCACCAGATACCAGCTTTGTGGTTCCTTGGATAGGACTGTTTTCGGCACGCGACGGGCACATGTCAAAAACTGATTTTTGTTTTTCTGGTTTCTGAAAGGGACAGGTCCCTATCACCGCAGCTGTCTTACTGGCTTTGTCAGCATCACGGGCCTCGGTCACCACTGCATCTGGCTCTGGAGGCAGCTCAGAGTTCGAGGTCGGTGGGACATTGGTCTGCCCTGAGGTATGCGATAGGTGAGTGAGCTCACAGGACAACTTGTTAGTAGCCTGACTGTTAATGGCATGTATGTGAGATGTGGTTTTCTGCACCGCAACGGAAACACAATCTGGATAATATTGAGACAGTGTTTTTTCCAGGAGTTCACCATGTGTGTTTTCCATGGAAGAGGCAGAAACTGTAGCACCATTAGGCATTAGCACTGCCTTGTTTTTAAGAAGTAATACAATGTTCTTGTCATGGTAGTTAGCATTTTTCTCTTCCTGCTCATTCAGAATCCGAAGCTCTGGTTTTTCAGACCTACTGCAGTTATGTGTTGAAAAGCTGATGAAATCTTTAACTGCATTTTCTTGGGCTACAGAGCTCACGGATTCTCTCTTATCACTCAAATCGGAGACATTCAGTTGACTGCTGCCTTTGCCTGGATTTCTTTCTTGGCTTTCCCCGAAGTTATTTCTTTCTCCATTAGCTTTTTGGTCTTGTCTCAGTTTCTTGTTCTGATGAAGCCCAGAGAGAGAAGGTTCACTGACTGTGCGCTTTATTCCTCCATTTTGCAAGCACCTGGAATACCCTCTACCTTCTTGTATAAAGTCCGGACTCACGCGACTATTCTGGCTTCTCTTCATGTGGGGTATTCCATAATAACTTTTGAAAGACTGCCACTTGGTGTCTCCATTTACTTCTGGATAAGGTCTCTCAGTTAATGGGCTTCCATTCTGGAGCTTTAGAGCCAGAGGTTCTGTCTGGCAGATGGGAGAAGGAGATGGTGTCAGGAATGGACTTAGTCTGTTGCCCTCAACATGGTTGGTTCTATCCTGTTCCATCAGGCTTGCTTCGGGGCCATCCACAAGGCTGCCCTCTGAATGAATTCTAAAGAGCAGGGAAACAGAAATTGAAGTGCATTTATACATATTAGCACTAATAATAAATCTGGGAGAATAATCATGGCATTAATGATACTGAAATTCCTAGATGTAGCAAACTGCGATACTCATTTTCATGTTTCAGACTGACAACCGATAGCTACTCAGGAACTGATTACTCCTGTCTTCTCAGCAACTCTCAAATATTTACGGTCATGGAGAACAAATATGATCAAAAGCACCAGCTAATGTGGGAATTTCACACTGCATTAGTAAATAGAATCAACTTCCTTGCCAAATAATTCTTTTTGTCAAAATGCTAAGAACAACAGAGAAAGATTACCTCCTTTATTTCTTCTCTAGTACCTTATACATCCAATCACTTGCTAAGGTCTATCAATTCCATTTCCTATATGTTCCTTGAATTATCCCACTGATACTTGGTAGCCAGACATACATTATTTTACTTCATTATTTGTTGCAGTAGCTTTTTAGAGGGATTCTTCCCCCAGCCCAGCCTGTCCTCTCCCTAGTTCTTCAAGGTTCCTTTAAATTGTTACCAAAGGAAATGTCCTCAATGTAAATCTGATGTCACAGCCTCCTTAACATGCTTTTCTGGCTCCATATTGCCTGTATTAGTAGTTCTCAAATTCTCTCACCCACATGCCTGAAAGACAAGGCATGCTCCCTTTAGTGTTAATATTCCAGGAAATGGAATGGGGTGAGAAGTGTCGTTTATAAAATGCCATTTCTATTCTATATCTTCTTCCACAGGTGCTGGCTGCCCACTTCCACTGAGAATCCCTGCCTGACACAAACAGTTTTTCATAGGCAGATTTCTGTTTTTCTCTCCTCTTACTTCCTCTCACAGCTTATACTCGAACTCTAACAGCTTATAAATACCCAAACATGGTAAATGGTTTCAGACCTCCATGCTGTTGTTTTGTCAGCCTAGAATGTCTTCTGAGTACCCTGATTTGCCCAGTGACTCCTATGTGTTCCTCTGAAATAGTCTCAGATATTACTTCCTTTACGATTCCTTCTTTGATTTTCCAAGAGAATAAATCAGTCCCTTTTCTATGTTATTTCTATATCTTGTATATGGTTTGCCGCTGAACATATCATACTCGATTTTATTTTGTTTACTCACTGGACTGTGAACTTCCTAAGATTACTCTGTTTTTGTGCTTAGTATAGAGTGAGCATCCAATCAGTTTCACAAAACTGATATAAATTTGCTCATCTTACAGTCATTTCTTCATTCACTCATTAATTCAAATATTTTTGAGACCAATATTGATGGAGATTTCAAAGTCCAAATGACTGGAGTGCACGGAAAAATGGGCACTAAAAAACATAAATAATCCATCATATAAAGTGAATGCTGCCCCATTCATAGTACAGTCATGCTTTATTTTCCCACAGTTTTTCTCATCACATTTATTTTAAGGAGGTAAGTAAAAAATCTAGACTATTTTCCTTTTGGGCTATAAAAAACTATAGCCATTGCTTACTAGTGAAAAAGAGGAAGAAATAAGATATAAACACTGGAAAGCAACACTAAAGTTATCATTTACAGATAATAAGATTGTATACTGGTCAACCAAGAGAATCAAATGAAAAAATGTTAGTTTATGAGAAAAGTAGTTGAATAAGAAAATCAATAGCTTTGATATATAACAGCAACAATCAGTCAGAGCTTTAGTGGAATAAAATACTGTAACAGGAAAAAATATTCTTAAAACACTAGGAATAAATTTAAAAAGAAATGTGGAAGTCTTATTTAAATAAATCTTTAAGACTGTATTGACAGATACACGAAAGCAAAACAAGTAGAAAGGTATAATATGTTCTTGGGTAGTTGTCAAATGAATTTATTAATTTAATTTATTCCCAATAAAAATACTAGCAGAATGTTGTGAGGAATTACAGAACCTGACTCTAAAGTTCATGTGGAAAAATAAACAAACTGGATAGCCAGAAATAACCTGAAAAAGAATTGTAAAGGGGCCTGGGCAGGGCAGTAACCAAATTAAAAGATACTAAAAAAGAACAAAGGCTACTATACTTAACACAGCTTGTACTTGCCAATTAGTAAATAAAAGAGTGTTAATAAGACCAATGAAACAGAACAGAATGTCCAGAAATCGATTCTAACACACACAGAAATGTGGCATCCTGATGATACTGCAAATCAATACGATATTGGAATAACCGGACAGCTTCTGAAAAAATGATAAAGTTGGATCTACCCCCAACATCTTACACCAAAATGAATTTTAGATGGATTTAACACTTAAATATGTAAAACAAAACTCTAAAAAAAATCTAAAACAGTCTGAGAAAACTTAAAAAAAAAAAATCTAATGACTGGGTAAGGTCTTTATGACACAAAATTTAGAAGCCATAAAAAACGAGAAAGTTCAGTAAAATTTACGCATGCAAAAATAAACCCATAAGTGAAGTTAAAAATCACATAAAACTTTCCTTAATATACAGAACTCTTACAAATTGACAAGGCA
The DNA here is from genome assembly GCF_054177405.1 of Leptonychotes weddellii. NCBI lineage: Eukaryota > Metazoa > Chordata > Mammalia > Carnivora > Phocidae > Leptonychotes > Leptonychotes weddellii. The sequence continues at coordinate 100,315,173 of NC_138370.1, forward strand.
AAAACCAATCATTGAATAGAAAAATGAGCAGAGGACATGGACAGTTCACTGAAAATGAAATGCAAATGGCCATTAAATGTTTAAAAAGATGTCTAGTATCACTCATAAAAAGAAATGTAAATTAAAACCTCAGCAAGATACAGTTTTTTTTTTCTCAATTTGGCAAAAATCAAAAAGTTTGATAATACAAGATGTTGGCAAGCACATGGGGAATAACACTCCCTTGTGTCGTTCATGGGAGTGAAAACGAATACAAATACCATGGAGGACAATTTAACAATAATCTTCAGAGTTTCATAGAAACTTTCTTTGACCCTTCAGTTTTAAGAAGTTATATAACAAATATGCTCATATATATGTTAAGTAATGTGTGAACAATCTTTTGCAATAGTAAATGGTTGGAAACAACCTACATTTTCAGGTGGAAGTATTTCCAAGTAATTAAATGAAGTACAGCAAGCTGCAGAATGGTATGTATAAGAATGCTATAACCTGGGGGGTGCCTGGGTGGCTCAGTCAGTTAAGCGTCTGACTTTGGCTCAGGTCATGATCTCAGGGTCTCAGGATCAAGCCCTGCGGTTGCTGTGCCCCGTGTGGAGCTCTATGCTCAATGGGGTGTCTGCTTTTCCCTCTCTCTCCCTCTGCCCCCGCAACTCGTGCTGTCTCTCTCTCTCTCTCAAATAAACAAATAAATAAAATCTTTAAAAAAATGTTACAACCTGTACGTTTACAAAAATAAATATAAAATCAGCTCTGGGACAACATAGAACAAAATCGTAATAATATTTTGCATCCAGAAAAAAGAATGGAGAGTCCAGAGAATAGCACTGGGAAGGAAACTGCTTTTTATTATTGTTTTTGTAACTTTTAGGCATGTATATTACTTAATTAGTAAATAAAACTTAAACTACAAAGTCACAATTCCTATTGGGCAAAGAAAACAACAGAGCATAGTGTTTATTTCTGCTAGACCAACTTCCTACAAATGTTAAGAAATGGGTTAGATGTGCATAGCCACTAGTTACATATAGCTATGGGGCCCTTTAAATGTGGTGAGCACAAATGAAGATGTGCCATAAGTGTAAATACACACTGGATTTCAAAGAATTTAGTGTGGACAAAAAAATATATAAAATAACTTGATTTTTAAAAATATTTATTACATGTTGAAATAATACTATTTTGGATATTTTAAATAAAATATATCATTAAAGTAATTTCATTTGTTCCTAAATTTTTACTTGTTTTAGTGTAAGTACTGGAAAATTTTAAATTTCATATATGGCTTATATTGTATTTCTACTGGACAGCTCTGAGCTAGACTAATACTCTTGATCATCAATAATCCTTAATAATAATAAAAAAAACTTTAGGTTCTGGAATCATGAATGAAAATTGATTTGTAAGGGGTTTCTGCAAAATCAGGGCCACTACCACTCTTCAAAAATTAAGGAGCACAGAAATAACCCTAGATAAATTCTTTAGAGACCAGGTCAATTAGCATTCTAAATACTATAACAAAAAATGCTTTCTTTTGGCAACTGTAAAATCATTTCACACTCATACCAATCAAAAAGTATTTACATATACACACACATGTATATTTATGTTATGTATTTTATAAAACTTGCAGTCTCCATATACAATATATATTATTCTACTTAATTTTCTAGATATAAAATACTGTAAGCACTTAACACATTATTCTCTATTATGATCCATTCCACATAATTTGGACATTCTTTAAAGTGTCAAGGGCAGAATTACCATAGATGGAGTTTGCAAATCTTTTATGAGAATAGCTCCTAAGAACAAATGAAGGTGACTTAAAATGAAATTTATTTCAATATAGAGCTTTAAACACAATAACCATCTTTAAATACTAATTTAAACTATTAACAGAACTATTCTGTCTGTGACAGCAATTTCTTAACTGAGTATAACCACTGGATGTGAAAAGGTAAAGAGTGAACTTTTTTAAGGAGAGCAAGAAAATTATGTATTATCTTTTTATTTTAGGACAAGGATAATTTTTTTTTGAGGCTTAATTGTAACTGGTTTATGAATCTGATTCAGAAAATTCAAACCATTAAAGTGCCATTGTAGAGGAAGAAAAAATATTTTATTCAAATTCAATATATCCTAAACCACATGTTTTGTGTACATACCCCAGAATATTACATGATCCAGTAATCTAGTTGTACAGCACATTATTAATTTTATACTGACACTGGTGATTTTATACTGACACTGGCAAGCATTATTTATTTTTAATAAATGAAAGAAAGAAATGAGACCTGTACCTCTTGCTCATTGTAGAAATATTTAAAAAAGCATCAACACTATAATCTTTACAGCATCATTTACATAGTTTTTCCAAGCTTACAAAAGTCAATAATTTATATATAAAAGAAAAAATCCAAGATAATTTTTTGTAGATATCATGCTGATCAGTAAAACTAGAGTTAATAGGTTGTTTTTACAAGTTTAGGGAAAAAAAATAAAACTTTTTCTGAAATTAAACTGAATGTAAATTTTTACTATAGAGATTTTTGTGTGACATTCCTTTTGCTTTTTAGAGACCAGGAATAGAAATTGTTTTTATTCATTCATATCTGCTCTTATAAGTAAGTGATATCAGAAATATTTTGAATTCTCATAGCTGTTTTGAGATTGAGATTAAATATCTTTTAGTTCGTCCTAGAGAACATTTAATTACTATAATGTACAGTATCAATCAGGATACCAGTCCCTTGGGCAACTGAATATTCAAATGTTTTTTTTAAAGTAATGCTAGCTCTTGGAGGTTTGTGTATGGTAATTTATGCCAAATAAAATTGTATCTATAAAAATCAGGAGAGATAATTTTTATTTTAGGAGTCTCATTTTTTCACTAAGGATAGTGACTCGCCTAAGAGGATACTGTCCAATCAAAATTAAGGCATTTTTTCCCTAAAATTGTTATGAAGTTTATATGCAAGAGTATAGGCAGAAGAGCTTTTTTTTTTTTTTAAAGATTTTATTTATTTATTTATTAGAGAGCGAGCGAGAGAGAAACAGCATGAGAGAGGAGAGGGTCAGAGGGAGAAGCAGGCTCCCCGCTGAGCCGGGAGCCCGACGTGGGACTCGATCCCAGAACCCTGGGATCATGACCTGAGCCGAAGGCAATCGCTTAACCAACTGAGCCACCCAGGCGCCCCAGAAGAGCTTTTGGTAAACCTGGTAAAGATGACTGGTTAGGCTTACCCAGTAATCTTTTTCATGGTGCCAGAACTTCATGTTACAGTAATTAGTTACAATTTAAAAATGAATAGTGAGCTTTTAGCATATTCCTGAAGAGATGCTCTTAAGGGTCATGGCTATTTTCAAGCTATCAACCTTCAGCTTACAAAATTCCTGAAAATTTTACAATCTGCTCTCACAAACTGTTACAAGATGGTTCTAACACACTACTGTTAGAGCTACCAAAATATTAACAAATCGTATTACTTACTTTCTTTTCTTTTTTTTAAAAATGGAATGAAAGTTCCCTAAGATCAAATACATGCCATATTATTTTGATAGTCTTCAATCCAGAGTCATACTGGACAACAAAACTCTTATTCCTAGAATTAGTGAATTGCATTTTAAACTTTTGGAAGGCTAAGAAATTTTACAGTGACATATCCAAAATGAGTGATAATATGTGATGATGATGGTCCTAACAATGTATAAAACATTTCAGAGTATAGGAAAGGATCTAGTTCCATTCTCTCACTTTACAGATGTAAAAAACTGAGCAATTTGCTTGAGGTTAGGCATCAAAATAATCTCCCACAAGGGATAGACTGGTGGCTCCGTAACATCAAGAAAAACACATAATTCAGAGAGTAGGTTTTATTTTATTAACAAATTCACTTTGCCAACATTTGAGTCTTTACAGGATTAGGATGAAAAAATAAAGTATTCTGGTTACATGTCTGTAGGGCTGTAACTATTTGCACAATTAAGGGCATTTTACATGTATTTCAAAGTATCATGTCTTTGAATTGGAACAGAATAAAAAAGAAAATGTAAACATTTAGTACATGGAATTTGAAGTTCCCACAGTTATTCTGATCCCTTCTTTCCTACCTTTCTAGATTACCTTTTCAATTGATGCTGGGTTGCTGATGATTTTTTTTCTAAAATATTTGAGGACAATTTCCCTGGTAATGTCACAGAGAGAATTAGAGCCCAACACTCGCCAGTTCATTTGTGCATTCAGTCAAGCATTAGTTGAATCCCTGCTCAGTGCAAGCGCTATGGAGTAGAGCTAACACAAAGATGTACAGATCATGTACTGCCCTGGACTGTGGTAAGGCAGTGTGACTGTTCAAGAGCCACAGGACTACAGGAGAGGGGAAATATGCTCCTAGCTGTCAAGGTCTGCATACCATCAACTGAAATCTCTCATGAAATTTAATTTCATTCCCTCTTGCCGTAGTAAGAAACAAATACTTATCCCACTAAGTCAAAGTTAGTTTTAAAAGGATAATAATGAATATTCATCAAACATGTCTATCAACATCACTGAGGCAGAAGGACTAGTGTCTTAAGTAGAATATATCAGTAGTCATCAAGTACAGAGGAGACTATGTAAAAAACTTGGTAGAGTACATTTTTAATTTTTTAAAGATTTCATTTATTTATTTGAGAGACAGAGAGTAAGAGAGAGAAAGCACTAGAGGGGGGATGGTCAGAGGGAGAAGGAGACTCCCCGCTGAGCAGAGAACCCAATGTGGGACTCGATCCTGGGACTCCAGGATCATGACCTGAGCCAAAGGCAGACGCCCAACCAACTGAGCCACCTAGGTGTCCCAGTAGAGTATATTAAAAAACAAAACAAAACACAAAAACTAGGAATCTTCAACAAATGACTTAAGGAAACTTTTCTAACTACTGAACCCATAACCTAGGAAAAGACACAGCATACACTTATCTGCTTTAATAGGTATCTTTGCTAATCAAAATGCAGTAAGTAGCTCATTATTTAAATTGCACACACATGCACACACACAGGGTTTTTGATTATGTGGTACAGTATGAGGTTTCTTCATACCTAAAAAGGCAACAATGTGACTTAAATGTTAAGAATGCACAAAATATAACACTCAAATTCTAAAACCAGCTTTGGCATTTTTAAAATAAAGATTTATTTATTTATTTTTGAGGGGGAGAGAGAGAGAGCATGAGCAGGAGGCGCAGAGGGAAAGGGAGATTCACGCCAAGCGTGGAGTCTGACATAGGGCTTGATCTCACAACCCTGAGATCACAACCTGAGCCAAAACCAAGAGTTGTATGCTTAACCAATTGTGCCACCAGGTGTTCCTGGCATTTCTTTTTAAAGACTAAAGAGACAGACTTAGAAATTATTTACTTAAATGACAGATGTCAATTAAACCAAACTTAAAATGTCGTAATTTAGATCCTATTAGTCATATTATTTATGTTTATCCCTTTATTTTAATAGTCCAAAATTTCCCATACAGTATGGCCTTCTAAGGAACGAAAAAGAATAGTTCTATCAGCCATAAATATCACCAATTTTGTTGGACATTCTAAAGGTCAAATTATAACCAGGTAATGTAATATATATATAGGAACAAGCAAAAATATGTTATGGTCACCCTATGATTGCAGCTAATGCTCCTGAATAATTTTTCAGAAGCTACAAGAGTGAGTGAGTGAATGAGTGAGAAAGAGAGAGAGAGAGAGAGAGAGAGGGAGAAGAAAGGGAGGGAGGGAGGGGGAGAGGGAGGGAAAGAAAGATAATGAGACAGAGGTTGAGAACTTTTTGTTTTTTTGAGATTTAGAACTTTAAGTGAAAAGGCCAAGTATGTCAACCTTCATCCTCTATGTCAGAGGTACAAATTTATACTCAGCTGAAAATACTGGTCTTTTGACCAGTTTCCTAAAACCAAAACAGGTTTAGCCACAGCAGTTTTCCTTTGGTATTTGATTTGGCTCCTTCTCTGGCCTCTCTGACATAATTTATTATGAATTCAAGTCACATCGGCAGCATCTGTGAAACAATTACTGCATCTAGGACTGACTCTGCAGTCTAATCCATCATAATTATGACAGGCCTCTTTGAAGATGCTATGATGCATGACTTAAAAATAGCACATTAGTGTGCAAATGGATCAGCATCTCATCTCACCAATATGCATTTAGGGTTGTAATTTAGCTCAACACCATTTGACTCTATTTGAATCACTCAAGAATGGTAGCTTTATCTCTCACCACATAAAGCTGTAGATGGTGCTCAAAATTTGTGAAGAGGGCTTTTTGTTTCTGATTTTATTTTTTGGTTTATTGATTTTCTTGGTGGTGTGTCTTTTACTGTTCTAAGAGAAAAAAACGTATCATTTAAATCTCATGTCAGTTTTTTCTTCAAGGAGGCAAAAGAGTCAATTTATAGATCTGCAGAGTTGCCATACTATAAGGCAGTAAAGTTTTTTCTATAAAAAACCTTTGACTTCATGTACTACTATTAAGAGTACATAAAATATTCTGCCATCATCAGATGAGTCCTGTTTACTGATATAAGCAAATTATTGGAGGTAAATTCTTAAGAGCAGTACTTGTAGGGACTGTATCTAAAGTCCATGTTTCAGCATCAACCTTAGGAGATGACTGAATATGTTTCCAACACCTCCACTGGCAGGCTCTGCAAACCCTATAGGTAATTCTGGTGTTAAAAAATTAATTCCTTCTTGACATAGAAAATGCTGAGTAAAGATGATATATTTGACTCTACTTGCATAGATGGTACTAATCTCCAGATCTATTTTAGAATCTTTCTACCAAAATGGGACATGATTGTGTCAATTATACATTTATTGCAGGATATGAGCAGGACAATGGGCCTCAGTATTGTCTATTAAAGCATCTGTATGCATAGGGCTCTAAAATCCTAACCATAATGTTGATTTCAACCCCTATCTTCTGCACCTATGAAATTCCATTTAGTTTGACTTTCCTTCTTAACAGATAATATTAGTATGGTTGTTAAGTCCCACTCTGGTAGTAAGCAAAGTGTTTTTTATAGGGCTTTACTAATGAAATTAAAAACTATTCTTTATTAGTTTAATATTAATTCCATATTAGAACAAAAATTTAAAGGCAAATAGTCAATCCAAAAATACATATTTTCAATAGCGAAATTAATGTACTCAAGCTATATGTTAAGACTGGAATATAATGCTTCCTATATGCATTAAGTATGGAAAAAATATGAGGTGAATTAGTATTTTCACGATAAAACTGACTTTTACATTTTTCAATCTTTAAGAACTTTCAATCTTCATATTAAGGAGTCTGTGAAGACACATTTCACATCTTTTGAAAAGGACCCGTGAACACACAAGCATATCACAATCTCAGAGAAAGTGCCTGCCTTTCTGGAAGTGCATTAACAAGCAGCCGTATACACATGGCGAGCATGTGCATTGCTCCTGCAGTGTGTTGCATACTCAGAGGGGAGACCTTGTCAAGTTTTTCATAATCCTCAGTAGAGACTATTTAATTCCAACGTTTGAAGTTTTAAAATTTGTTCCTTATCTTGAAATAACAGCGGAGACAAAATTTAATAACGTATAGATTATTTGAGGGAGGAGACTCAGGAGGAATGTCACTGAAGATTACAGAAGAGGCTTACAGACAGAAGTCTGCATTTAAGATGTGGAGACAACTGACAGTTTAGAAACGTATCTGCTTACAGTTTGCAACTCCAGTCAACCTGGTTCCCAGTGGGTAAAATGGGCATCATCTTGTCAGTTTCCAATTATCCACATATCTGTTAATTGTGGGATTGTTTCTCAAATTGGGGCGTATTCTTCCTGATCTCTAACTCTCATGAAATTAATATGTGCTGAGGGAAAAGATCCCCAAACAGAATCCGAAATGTAATTTGTCACAAGCATTATTTATTTCTCATAAATTATAAAAACTATTCAGATTTTTTGGTTTCAGTCCATTCTTATCATTGAAATGGCTAACTGTGAGCTGGTTGTTCTTACTAGGATACCCTCTAGAGTACACTTACTAGGCTACACACTATCCAAAGTTTGACACTACACTTTCAATTAAAAATATATACACGACAGAAACTGTAGTTGTTTGGGCTTGACCTCACTGATATCTTACGTAGAATCTATCCAGTGGGCAAGCCGACTCAGTAGAAGGAGGCTGTAGGGTAGACTCTGTAGGCAAAGCAGAAGTGGGTGAGGTGACAGAAGAGATGAAAAGGAGGGAGCTGTGCAGTAAGAGCCCCCGCAAGCCCCTCTGAAGAACCCATATGTGTCAAGAGAGAGCCAGTATGTGAATGCCTGCCTCACAGAGGGCATCCCATGGCCAGTCAATGTCAGCTACCAAAATACAGGACCAAAAAATCCTGCAGTCTTGTTCAGGTCAATAAGGAGCCCTGGTGCCCTAAGCTTTTTCCATCCTTCCCAGCCCTGCTCAACCTTCTAGTGGCTGGAACTTAAAGTAGGTGGCAGGGGGAGATTTTCTGAGTGAGACTCTCCTACTCTTAACTGCAAATGTTGGAACCTGAGGTCAAGCCTGTGCTGGGGAAGAAGAGTACTGAATCAGGCTTGACTTGGGAGTTTTACGATGAATGGGACTGAGTTTCAAACACTGGAATAAAATTGTTCTAATAACCAAAAGATCTATAAAAATCACAGAATCTAGTCAAGAAGACACCAAAGGGAGAGTAGGTTGGGAGGAGACTATCATAAATATCTCAGGGGCAATATAGGGGAAAATGCTTTCATTTTTATACCTTGAGGTATGACTTTTCCAATAAAATGGTTACATAAATCCAATAACACAGTTTCTAATAATATATAAGAACTTTATATAAATTCTGACAGTTCATGATCATTCAATGTTTTTACACAATGACAGTGGTAGAGTCATAAAAATAACCTGTCAATGTATTCATTATTCTTTTTAACAAATACTTATTGAACACACCCTACGTGCTAGGCACTACTGTAGCCAGCCACAGTGCACCCTGAACAGAAGAGACGAACACCCTTGCCTGACTGGACCTGATATTCTAGTGGGGAGAGAAACAATAAACATAATAAGGAATAAACGATATGGTACAGTACTAAGGGAAAAGCACATAATGAGGGATCAAGAGTACTAGGGAGGGGTTTGCAGGTTGCAGTATCGAACGGCATAGTCAGAGTAAGTCTCATTGAGATAGTGAGATCTGAACAAGGTCTTGGAGCCAAATTATATAATAAACATCCAATTCACTGAGATGATCTTAATTATTCAAAGTGTTAATTCTATATTATTGGATACATTATCCTGCCTTAAGCCCTAAAATCAAGAATGGAAAAAAAAAAAAAAGCAAAACCATCAAGATGGTTAACTATATTAGAGCCAACTAAATTGTGACATACCAAGGGGCTCTAAAAATATTAACGTGAAAATAATAACATACCTAACATTTCATTGAAAACTATACTAGCAATCCCTACACACATGCATTTTGGCAATTATTCACTGTATAGTATTCATGAAATCTGCTCCTTCTCAAAGGTGTTTTAATCCCTCCCATTGCCTCAAAGGACATGTCATCTGTGTTCTGAGATGTTCTATATAACCTTGAACAGTCCATCTTCATACCAATCCAGTCCTAATCTGCTACAGTTATGAAAAGCTAGTTGTTTTTCTTCTTCCTATTTTGGAGCAATTAGTGACTACTGTGTTTCAATTAACTTGTAGGGTGTCACAAAATTATACTTAAGGGTAAAATGAATATTCTACTTAAATATTAAAATGGAGACGCCATTAAACCCATTACCCACCAATGGCTATCAATTTAAGATACTGCAGTATGCTCCAGTCCCAAAGAAAACTGCTAACATTTTATAATATAAATAAAATAATTTTGGTCTACTCAGAAGAAAAACAAGTAAATTCTTAAGTGGGTAAAGCATTAGGAAAATGAAAAGCATCAACTACATAGATGTTTTAAAAGAATATCATATAGGGGCGCCTGGGTGGCTCAGTTGGTTAAGCGACTGCCTTCAGCTCAGGTCATGATCCTGGAGTCCCGGGATCGAGTCCCGCATCGGGCTCCCTGCTCAGCAGGGGGTCTGCTTCTCCCTCTGCCCTCTTCCTTCTCGTGCTCTCTGTCTCTCATTCTCTCTCTCTCAAATAAATAAATAAAATCTTAAAAAAATATATCATATAACCACGTATTCATCAGAAATATGTCCCCATATTGTGTTACTCTCACCTTCTTTGATCATCTGTGTTCTGCTAAAAGATCTGATAAATACTTTAGATCATCCAAAATTACAGTGGACACTTTAAATGTTATCAAAATAAAAGCAGAAAGACTACTAAATTTTTTTTCCTCAAAAAAGTTTCTTACTTCTGGAAGCACAATCTATGGGATCCAGAAGTAGTATCAAATATGGTCTCTATCTTTAAGGATTTTTTTAAAGTATTTAACCGGCAAGACAAGACATGGGAATAGCTATTCAGAATAAGAAAGCTGGCTTCTAGTTCTGGATATGGATTTCTGAGCAAGTCACAACCTCTACACAACACAATTAAAAAAAATCTATAATGTAAATATGAAGGAAATGAACAAGATTACATCTAAGGTATTTTTGAGTTCTAAAATGCTATAATCCTCTAAAATTGGCAGTAACAAATATCTACTGGTGTCTTATTGAAATAAGTCATCACAAAGACTACTTTTGGTCTGGAAGGTATAATTTTCATGTCATTTTACATATAAGTAAACAGAAGCTAAAAGGGTAAAGCAGATTGGCATTGCTGACATGAGGCAGAGGTAAATAAGAAATGCAGACCTGTCCCAACTTCTGAGCCATTGTGAACAGATGGAGGGATGGTCAGTTCAGGGCAGAGAAGCAGATTCAACATTCTTTATCAATACTGTCTTAGGAAGGGAAACACTGGATTGGCTGATATGAATAGAGTCAACAGGCCAGCAAATTCTTCTATGGGACAGGGATGACTAAGAAGCTGTCTTCAGTAAGGGCTAAAGAATAAAATATTCCTTAAGACTCTCCACCTCCACGAAACACTGGGTACCCTTAATGCAAGCATTTTGAATAGTGGATATAAATCATATTTTGATCACTGGAAATGTGAATTCCTGATTATGAAGTAACAAATATATAAATCTGTTTAAACACTAAACCTCAAGTGAGTCTGATTAAAACAAATCCCTTTCCTTCAATCCAATTAACTGTGAGGGAAAGATAAAATTGGATGACTAGATTTTCAAATTAAGGCACAGATCTTGGGCAATGGTGTCCACCCCAAAGTTAGATCTTCCTGATAGCTCTACCAAGTCTCTTTATAAGTGTATTGCTAATAAACTACAGATGAGTCTGTATGTATAGGTGGGGGAACACAAATACACACCCATACTAATGGAACAGAGTCACATCACATGGATTTAATGCTTATTTATAAAAAGGAAGGGCCAGGCTGAGGGAGAACAGGTAGGGAAATGAAGTTAAAAATAAATTTAAACCTTTCTTTAATGAAAGTCTTCAAAGACTTTAATATGATGATGGGATCTCTAAAAAGGCACTATGATATGTACCATTTCGGAGTATCTTACAAACCAGCATTCCATGGAATAGCGCATACTGGAAAACTCTAATTCAGATGCATATGATAATTTCATGCAGTTTTAATATGTACATGGATCTTGAGGCACTGATGAGAACCTGTGGCCTAGGAGAATATAAATTCATGTCACTGCTCATAACTTAGCTATAAAGAGCTCTGAGTCCATCTTCAAGAACCAAAGACATGTATATATGCCAGTCTTGCTTTTACTTCAAATTAAACATACAAACACTGAACTATTTTCTTCATCTTATTTCTTCCAATTATATTACTATTCTAATTATTCAAACTCTTCCTTAGAAATGGCTCTTGTTTTTAGCTCAAAATCTCTTCTGTACTGGTAGAAATGTTCAAAAGCATTAATAAAGTCTCAAATTGAAATAAGAGTATTGAAACAGTAACTCATAATTTCTGTAATAGTAACATTTTTTCTTGATAATTCTAAGAGTGGCAGCCATTTAATTAATGCCAAAAGTGATTTCCATCATATATTCTTATTTTAAGAGACAAATGAGCACTTAGTTTTAAATTTTGTAAAAATAGCCTTTGTGATCTCTACATTCCCACCTGCCACATCAAGAAATCTACTCTTAATTGTCCAATACCAGATCACATCAAAATGTAATGGAAGCATAAGGACTGACATAAGGTAAATTTTTACATACTAAGTATAAATAATAGAAATAAAATCAGATTAGTTGAGAAAATACAATGATATAAAGGGTACTACTGAATAAAATAGGAATAGAAAACAGCTTTTAATGATTATTTTTTAAATATGAGAAATGCTATGATGTTCATATATGAAAGAGAAATAATTTTCTGTCAAAGATTTTGTCAGCCTTGTAATAAACGATTAAACTTTTTTCATCTAAATCTTTCCAAATTTATCAGGTATTAGATAAAATAGTATTTAGCATAATGTAAAATAACCCTGAAGCATAATTTTTAAAAATGAAATTAAGAGAAACAGGAAAATTCAGATTCCCAGTCGAAATTTTATTTATATTAAACTATCCCATGTAACTCTTTACTTTGCCCAAATACATAGGAAATTGTTAAAAAAATTTATCTGAGCAAAATAGACTGTTTAAGTTATGTTTTTATTTTTTATTTATTTATTTATTTTTTAAAAAAGATTTTATTTATTTATTTATTTGAGACAGAGAGAATGAGAGACAGAGAGCACGAGAGGGAGGAGGGTCAGAGGGAGAAGCAGACTCCCTGCCGAGCAGGGAGCCCGATGCGGGACTCGATCCTGGGACTCCAGGATCATGACCTGAGCTGAAGGCAGTCGCTTAACCAACTGAGCCACCCAGGCGCCCCTTAAGTTATGTTTTTAAAGTTAAGAGAAAGGTCTGCTCTCAGGGTATAATCTAAGTGACCATTCCTTTAATATAGCGTTGCTGATTCATATATCTTCATAGAGTATGAGGGGAAGGAAAAGAAGGAAAAAAAGAATATTAAAAAAAGGATTATAAACTCACTAAATCTAAGCATTAATAAAAACTAAAAATATACTTCCATATATGTCTATATTAAAAATACCATTTGAATTCAAAATAAGACCTAATTACCTGCAAAGTTATCCTTGCAAAGAATTACAGAGAAATAAACACATTGAAACATTCATTTGTTTTAGTCTTTGGCTTTAAAAATATTAATTTCTACTCTACCTGTCCTCTTCCATCTGCCCCAGAAACTCTAACCAAACTCCAAGTCCACTAACTCTAACATTCACAGTGTGGAAATGTTTTACACTGTCTTCTAAGCCCACATTTAGCAATGAAGATCTTAAAATACTCTGAAGCTAAAATAATTTTATTTGAGGGGAAAACAAAGGATAGAAGGAAATGGTAGGTAGCCTCCTAACAGGAAAATTACCTTACTCACATAGGGAGAAAATAGAACTCTGAATCGTCAGTTTTCTATTCAAAGATATTGACTTACAGTTAAAACATTACTTAGGCCACTCATTTATAGTATTACCTAAAAATTCAACACTGCCTGCTGAAAGAAGTTATGGGTTAGAATCCCAGAATTGAGTTGGCATTCCAGTCCCCTTTCAGTTTCCTACAATTCAAGGCAAACTTTCCCATCTTTAAATATTCTCTTTGTGGCAAAATGCAGCATGAAGACATGGTGAAAATACTGCAGCCAAGAAAACAAAACAAAACAACTGGCTGATCTCATCCTCACTGCAGTTAATGCTTTGAGAGGATGCTTAAAATGGCATTATTGAAGCAATGCTAGGAAAATGTATTCCTTTCTGTTTCTCTATTCAAAATACTTTCAAAACCATAAATCTTTCCTCGGAACCCTGACATTTCCAGCTTTGGAAACTGCCAAAGAGCTACCAATCTTGTAAAGAGTTAAAGTACCTCCTAGCTAATTTAAGTTTTAAATAAATTGAAATTATAATATGCTGTATAAGAATTCAGATATTTTGGTAATAAATATAAGTCAAATGTCACAAAAATTAAAAAGCTCTCTCATTAATTTTCTTGAATATATATTTCACAATCTAGCAAGTGATAAGATGCTGTTATAAAGGCACACTGAACTAACCCATTCTCTTCAGTTTAAATGCTATTTAAAGAAAGTTGGAGTTTATAAAAGCTTTCATGTGGCATTTTCTGTGAAAGTAAGCATTACACCTTTATTACTATACATGGCAAATGTTTAATGGTAGGTTTGACACCTATTTTCAAAACTGTAGTTCAGCTCATTGTTTACTGAGCCTGTCACCTGAGCACTGTGCTAGATGCCATGAAAAACACAATGGTGACTGGCCACAGTGCTCTCTGGGAGCTTACACTTAATTTAAAGGTAGATCATGGAGTTAAAAGCAGCTATGTGCCATCAGGCTCATACAAACATGAACTACAGTAATATCAAAATGAGGACAGAGATCCTAAAATAACAAGAAACCAATTCAGTTCCACATAGGTATATTTAAAACCTTAGAGTGAGAAGGGTACAGATGTGATCATAATTAGGATGTCATTTTTAGAAAGGCTATTTATGATTGTTACAAGCTTTGATGCATAATCACTCAACTTGATTAAAATTGGCTTAAAAATTTAGTACGCTTCTTCTAGATTTTACTTCTGAATATATTTGAAAAACTGAGAATCTTCCCAAATTTTATTTCCATGACCTTAGGAAAACCAAGAATATTATCAAACTTCAGCAAGTTATGTCAATATGCTTACACATATTGACGTCTAGTCCTAAAAAACAGTCACTATAAGCTATTTCATACTGTGGCTGTACATTTCCATTTCAGAAGAAGGGTTGAAGAGTTTAGTCAAGATTTAAACTCAGACTTGAAAAACTGGTCTATGCAGATAAAAAGAAATTAGATGGGCAGATGCATTTGTAAACTAAAACTTACATGGAGTCTTCTGGTAGGGGAAGTAGGGTACAGAATGAATGCCCTTTTTTTTTCTTTTAATAACAAAGTTAGAAAATCAAGACTAATAAAATTAATCCAATTTTTAATGTATTTAAGCTGGGAAAAAAAAAAACAGCACTAGCAAAAATAGACAGCCTTCACAGTTTTAGCTTCTAGAATTTTGGGAATCCTAAGCTTTGATTTAGTGTGCTCAAAGGAAGAATTTTATTCTATTTTTAGTTGTGTAAAAAAACCCTGTAAGTTAGCAGAAGAAGGAAACAATAAAGATTAGAGCAGAAATAAATAAAAAATAAAATAAAATAACCAAAAAACAACAGAAAAGATTAACAAAACTAAGAGTTGGTTCTTTGAGAAGGTAAAATTGACAAACTTTTACCTAGATTAACCAAGAAAAAGGAGAGAAGACTCAATTAAATAAAATTATAAATGAAGGAGGAGACATTACAAATTATACCACAGAAATACAAAGGATCGTTAAGAGACTACTATGGACAACTGTACACCAACAAACTAGAATATCCTAGAAGAAATGGATAAATTCCTGGAAACATACAAACTACCAAGTCTGAATGAAGAAGAAATAGAAAATCTGAGCAGATCAATAATGAGTAAGGAGACTGAATCAGTAATAAAAAATCTCCCAACAAAGAAAGGCCCAGGACCAGATGGTTTTGCTGGTAATTTTTACTAAACATTGAAAAGAAAAATTAAGATTAGAGGCCAATACT
This sequence comes from Leptonychotes weddellii, assembly GCF_054177405.1. Taxonomy (NCBI): domain Eukaryota; kingdom Metazoa; phylum Chordata; class Mammalia; order Carnivora; family Phocidae; genus Leptonychotes; species Leptonychotes weddellii. Next base: position 100,330,977 of record NC_138370.1, read on the forward strand.
TCTCAAACTCTTCCAAAAAATCGAAGAGGGAACACTCCCAAACTCATTTTACAAGGTTAGCATTACTCTGATACCAAAGTCAGATAAGAATACTACAAGAAAAGAAAACTACAGGCCAATAGCCCTGATGAAAACAGATGCAAAAACTCTCAAGGAAATACTAGCAAACCAAATTTAGCAGCACATTAAAAGGATCATACACCATGATCAAGTGCAATTAATCCCTGAGATTCACAGATGGTTTGCCATACTCAAATAAAAAAATGTGATACATCATGTTAACAGAATGAAAGATAAAAATCACATGATCATTTCAATAGAGTCAGAAAAAGCATTTGACAAAATTCAGCATCTGTTTATATTAAAAATTCTCAACAAACTGAATATAGAGGGAACATACCTCAACATAATAATGGCCATATAAGACAAGCCCACAGCTAATATCCTACTCAATGGTGAAAGGTTGAAAACTTTTCCTCTAATACTGGAAAGTAGACAAGGGTGCTCACTGTCACCAGTTTTATTCAACATAGCACTGGAAGTTCTAGCTAGAGCAATCAGGCAAAAAACACACAAAACAAAAACAAAAAACAAAAAACAAATAAAAAGCATCAGAATTGGAAAGGAAGAAGTAAAACTGTCTCTTTTTGCAGATGACTTGATTTTATATATAGAAAATCCAAAAGACTCCACCAAAAAACTGTTAGGTATAATCAATGAATTCAATAAAGTTGCAGGATACAAAATTAACATGCAAAAATCAGTAGTATTTCTATACAGTAACAATGAATTTACTGAAAAATAAAGAAAATGATTCCTTTTACAATAGCATCAAAAACAATAAAATTCATAAGAATAAATTTAACTAAGGAGATGAAAGGTCTGCACATTGGAAACTACAAAACATTGATGAAAGAATTAGAAGACACAAATAAATGGAAAATCATCTGTGTTCATGAACTGGAAGAATTCATCTTGTTAAAATACCCATACTACCCAAAGTCATCAGTGCAATCCCTATCAAGATTTCCATGGCATTTTTTTTTTTTACAGAAAACAAAACAATCCTAAAATTTGTAAGAAACCACAGAAGACCTCATATAGCCAAAGCAATATGAAAAAGAACAAAGCGGGAGTCAATGCACTTCTAATTTTAAGCAGTATTATAAAGCTACAGTAATCAAAATGATACGGTACTGGTAAAAAACAGACACAAACACCAGTGGAACATAACCAAGAGCCCAGAAATAAACCAATGCATACATAATCAATATCTGACAAGCAAGCCAAGAATTCTGGAGAAAAAACAGTCTCTTCCATAAATGATGCTGGGAAAACTGGATATTCACATGCAAAAAAATGGAATTAGACCCCTATCTTACACCACTCACAAAAATTAACTCCAAATGAACTAAAGACTTGAACATAAAGACCTGAAACCATAAAACTCCTAGAAGAAAGCATAGGAAAAAGCTCCTTGACATAGGTCTTAGTAATGATTTTTTTGATATAACCTAAAACACAAACAACAAATAAAAAATGAACAAGTAGGACTACAACAAACTAAAAAGCTTCTGAACAGCAAAAGAAATAATTGACAAAATGTGAAAACCTACAGATTGGGAAAAAAAAATCTACAGGTCATATTTCTGATAGGAAGTTAATATCCAAAATATATAAAAAACTCATACAACTCAATAGCTAACAACAACAACAACAACCCAATTAAAAATGGGCAAAGAACCTGAATAGACATTTTTCCAAAGAAGAGGTACAAAAGGCCAATAGGTATCTTATAAAGTGCTCAACATGACTAACCATCAGGGAAATGCATATCAAAACCACAATGAAATATCACCTCATACCTGTTAGAAAGGCACTCATCAGAAAGACAAGAGATAACAAATGCCGATGAGGATGTGAAGAGAAGAACCTTAGCGCACTCTGGTGAGAATACAAATTGGTACAACCACTACAGAAAACAGTATGGCAGTTCCTCAAGAAATAAGAAATAGAACTACCATATGATCCAGCAATTCCTTTTCTGGGTATATACTTGAAGGAAACAAAAACACAATGTTTTCTTTGGAAAATGTCTATTCATTTCTTCTGCTCATTTTTTAACTGGATTATTTGTTTTTTTGGTGTTGAGTTTGATAAATTCTTTATAGATTTTGGATACTAACCCTCTATCAGATATGTCATTTACAAATATCTTCTCCCATTCCTAAGGCTGTCTTTTAGGTTTGCTGATTGTATCCTTTGCTGTGCAGAAAATTTTTATTTTGAAGAAGTTCCAATCATTCATTTTTGCTTTTGTTTGCCTTGCCTCTGGAGACATACCTAGTAAGAAGTGCTCACGACATCAAAAACTAATGATGTATTGTATGGTGACTAACATAACATAATAGAATTAAATTAAAAAAAAAAACTTAAAAAAAATCAATTAAAAAAAAAAGTTCTACAGCTGATGTCAAAGAGTTATTACCTCTGTTCTCCTCTAGGATTTTGATGGTTTCCTGTCTCACATTTAGGTCTTTCATCCATTTTGAATTTATTTTTGTGTATGGTGTAACAAGGTGGTCCAGTTTCATTCTTTTGAAACTATTGTCACATTACTTGTTAACTGGAATTTAAATACAAACTTGGAACTACAAAAAAATTTAAAAATTAAAAACAAAACCAAAAATATGATGTTGAAGGAATAATTTCACCCCCATGTTCTTTGCAACATTATTTATAATAGCCAAGACATGGAAATAATCTAAGTGTCCATCAACAGATGAATGGATAAAGAAAATGTGGTATATTTCAAATATCAAGTGATCTGTATAGGTCATTTTGCAAAACAGAACAGAAAAATGACAAAGAGGAGATGCTTCTCATTACAAGTAAATGATTTGTCAACCATCTGACCAATGGAAACTGCACAGTTCAAACATTTTGGAATTTCTCATATTTTGGGACAGATAAAATGCTGAAATGAGAATACAGGCACATCTTGTTTTATTGCATTTCACTTTACTGTGCTTTGCAGATAATGCATTTTTTTTTAAATAAATTGAAAGGACTGTGGTAACCCTGTGTAGAGCAAAAATTAACAAAAACATTTTTTTTTTCTTTCAAATGCAGTTCTTTTCCAACATTGCCTGCGACAGCTTTGGTGCAGAGATTTTGGGGGGTGGGGGAGGCACATGGGGAAAAAGGAAGGAAAAAACCAGCCAATTGCACAAAGCCTTTCCCTGGAAAAGCCCAGGCTCTGGGGGTGGTCAGGACTTGTGACTGCCCTCCCCACCATTCTTCCAACAGCATTTGCTCACGTTGTGTCACATTTTTGGTAATTTCCACAGTACTTGAACTTTTCTGTTATATTTGTTATGGTGATCTGTGATCATAATCTTTGATGTTACTATTATCGTTTTGGGGCATGATGCACCACCCACACATAAGATGGTAAATTTGAACAATAAATGTTGTATGTGTTTTAACTGCTTCTCTGACCAGTCATTCCCAGTCTCTCTCCTCCTTGGGCCTCTCCTTGGAACACAACAATATTGAAATTAGGCCAATTAATAACCCTACAATGGCCTCTAAGTATTCAGATGAAAGAAAGAGTCACATATCTCTCACTTTAAATCAAAAGCTAAAATGATTAAGCTTAGTGAGGAATTCCTGTGGAAAGCTGAAACAGGCCTCTTGCACAAAACAGCCAACTTGTGAAGGCAAAGGAAAAGTTCTTTTTTTTCCTTTAAATTTATTAATTTATTTGAGAGAGAGAGAGAGAGAGTGAGAGAGCACAAGATGGGGGTGGGTCAGAGGGAGAGGCAGACTCCCTGCTGAGCAGGGAGCCCAACGTGGGACTCGATCCCAGGACTCTAGGATCATGACCTGAGCCGAAGGCAGCCACTTAACCAACTGAGCCACCCAGGTGCCCCAAAGGAAAAGTTCTTAAAGAATATTAAAAGTGCTACTGCAGTGAACACATGAATGATAAGAAAGTGAAACAGTCTTATTGCTGATACGGAGAAAGTTTGAATGGTCTGGACAGAAGATCAAACCAGCTACAACATTCCCTTAAGCCAAAACCAAATCCAGAGTAAGGAGCTCACTCTTCAATTCTATGAAGGCTGAGAGAGGTGAGGAAGCTGCAGAAGAGAAGTTGGAAGCCAGCAGAGGTTGGTTCATGAGGTTTAAGGAAAGAAGTGGTCTCTGTAACATAAAAGAGTAAGGTGAAGCAGCAAGTGGTGATGTAGAAGCTGCAGCAAATTATCCAGGAGATCTAGCTAAAATCATTAATGAAGGTGGCTACACTAAACAACAGATTTTCAATGTAGGTGAAACAGTCTTCTGTTGGAAGAAGATGCCATCTAGGACTTTCATAGCTAGAGTAGAAGTCAGTGCCTGGTTTCAAAGCTTAAAGGACAGACTGACTCTGTTGTTAGGGGCTAACGCAGCTGGTGATTTTAGGTTGAATCCAGTGCTCATTTGCTATCCCCCAAATCCTTGGGCTCTTAAGAATTATGCTAAATCTACCCTGTCTGAGCTCTATAAATAAAACAACAAAGCCTGGATGACAGCACATCTGTTTAACATGGTTCACTTACTATTTTATATTTTAAGATTTTATTTATTTATTTGACAGAGAGAGACACAGTGAGAGAGGGAACACAAGCAGGGGGAGTGGGAGAGGGAGAAGCAAGCTTCCCACCGAGCAGGGAGCCCGGTGCGGGGCTCCATCCCAGGACCCTAGGATCTTGAGTTGAGCTGAAGGCAGATGCTTAACGACTGAGCCACCCAGTCGCCCCTCACTATTTTAAATTCACTGTTGAGACCTACTGCTCAGAACAAAAAAGATTCCTTTCAAAATATGGCTGCTCATTGACAACGTACCTGACTCAAGAGCTCTGATGGAGATGTACAATGAGATTCACGTTATTTTTATGCCCGCTAACACAACATGCATTCTGTAGCCCATGGATCAAGAAGTCATTTTGACTTTCAAATCTTATTTAAGATATATATTTCATAAGCTGCCATACACAGTGATTCCTCTGATGGATCTGGGCAAAGTAAATTGAAAATCTTTTGGAAAGGATTCACCATTGTAATGTCATTAGGAACATCCATGAGTCATGGGAAGAGGTCAAAACATCAGCATGAACAAGAATTTGGAAGAAGTGATTTCAACCATCATGGAAGACTTTGAGGGGTTCAAGACTTCAGTGGAGAAATTGCACATGTAGTAGAAAGAGCAAGAGAACTAGAATTAGAAGTGGAGTTTGAAGATGTGACTGATTTGTTGCAATCTCATGACAAAACAGATATGTTCCTTCTTAGGAATAAGCAAAGAAAGTGATTTCTTGAGATGGAATCTATTCCTGGTGAAGATGCTGTGAAGATTTTTTTTTTTAAGATTTATTTATTTATTTGAGAGAGAGAGAGAGAGAGCACATGAGCAGGGGGAGGGGCAGAAGGAGAGGGAGAGAGGATCTCCAGCAGACTCCCTACTGAGCATGGGGCCAGATGCTGGGATCGATCTCAATGAGATCATGACCTGAGCCAGAATCAAGAGTTAGATGCTTAACGGACTGAGCCACGTGTGTGTCCCAGTGCTGTGAAGATTGTTGATATGACAGCAAAGGATTTAGATTATAACATAAACTTAGTTAATAAAGCAGTGGCAGGGTTTTGGAGGACTGACCCCAATTTTGAAACAAGTTCTACTATGGGTAAAATGCTGTCAAACAGCACTGCATGCTACTGAGAAATCATTCATGAAAGGAAGAATCAAGCATGGCAAACCTTATTGTTGTCCTATTTTAAGAAATTGCCACAGCCACCCCAACCTTTGGCAACCACCACCCTGATCAATCAGCAGCCATCAACACTGAGGTAAGACCCTCACCAGCAAAAAGATTATAATTTGCTAAAAGGTCAGATGATAGCATTTTTTTAGCAAGAAAGTATTTTTCAATTAAAGTACATATATTGTTATTTTAGCTATAATGCTATTGCACACTTAATAGACCACAGTATAGTGTAACCATAACTCTTATATACACTGAGAAACAAAAAAATTCATTTGACTCACTTTATCACGATGCCCACTTTACTGTGGTTGTCTGGAAGTAAACCCCCATATCTCCAAGGTATGCCTGTAGTTAATTTTATCCTTAACCTCAATTTCCCTTAATGCCATAATGGGAATATTCGAAGTTAAGCCTATCTGTTATACTGCCACTATGCTTGTTCACACCTCATTCCACCACTGGCATACTGTTACTTGCAGGGTGAATATGAGTTATCTATAGAAATTTGATGACTTAAAGTTGGAGGAAGAGTAAGATTCAGATAGATGTGAATTTAAATTCTCATTCTTCCACTTACTGTGTGATCTTGATCGAGGCTTGTTTTTTTTAATCTAGTGACTAATACTAAAGGGGTTACTCTCAGAATTAAATAAGGTATGTGAAAGACAAATGAGATGACTCTATTCCCCAAACAGGCATGCATTTTCTGCACCTAGGCCTTTGTGCTTCCATTCAGTCCTTCTTAAAAAATTCCCTTACCTAACTTCCAAGGTTCAGTAAAAATTCACTTCCTCCATATAGCTTTTCCTGCTCCCTTTCAGCCAGAAGGAATGCCTTATTCTGAACTCTCTTTTCCTTCAGACCTGCATTAGGGCATTTCACTTTAGTGACACCTTGGTCTTAGTGGTCCTCTATCTCTCATTGCTCTTTCTCAGTCTCATCAAGCTCTTCTTCCTTTGCTTACTCCTTAAAGGCTAGTGTCTTCACGGTTCTAGTGCAGACCCTCCCCAATATTCATTCATCTATTCAAGAGATAGCTGTATCAAAGTATCATTCTGAGTTCAAGGGATGTATGAGTGAACAAGATAGTCTGGGTTCCCCCATTAGTAAAGCTTACTTATACAAACACATAAGCCAATAAGACAACTGCAAATTGATAAGTGCTATGAAGGAAATAAATCTGAATGCCAGGATAGAGAACTGAAATGGGATTAATTAGATAGAGAAGTTAGCAAAAGACTCTCTGTGTTGGTGACATCTATCTGAGCTGACTAAAAAAGCCAATGGTAGGATGAGCTGGGGAGATACTATTCCATCCCGAAGGAACAGACTATACAAAAGCACTGAAGCATAATTGAGCTTGGCAATCTGAAGAACAGAGAAATTGGTCTGGTTGGTTCTCAGCAAGATAGAGAGTGGTTTTAAAATGAGGTTAGAGGTACACAAAAGCCCCGTAAGGGTAAGGTACTTAAATTACTATTTAAATCCAATGGGAAGCCATCAGAACATTATATATAGAATAGTTGCATGCTCTGACTTGAACTTTTAAAAGATCACTCTGGTAGTCTGTAGAGAATGAACTGAAGACATTAAGCATAAATGTTGGGAGACTGTAGTAATCCAAGAGAAAGGCTATGATATCCTGGACTAGGGTGACAGTGGTGGTAATTTAGGTGGATTTAGGATACATTTTGGAGGCAGAACAGAAACAAAACAACCTGGAATTGCACTGAATGTGAGGGAATAAATGAAAGGGAAGAAACCAAGCTAATGCCTAGTTTGGGGTTAGCTACAAGGTTGAAGATGGTCCTGTGTACTGAGATAGAGGTGAATGGGCGTAGTAAGACTGATGGGAACATTATAAGTTCTGTCTTGAACAACCTATTTGAAATGCATGACATCACTCAAGTGGGTATATTAGACATGCACTTGTAAGAAGGGCTAAGTAAGAAGTCTAAGGGCTAAGAAGTCTAAGCTGAAGATAACTTTGAGCTTTGTCAGCCTACAAATGCTATCTAAAGCCATAGGACTGGATGAAATCATCCTGAGTGAGGGTACAGTTAGAGAAGATGGCCTAAGATTGGGGCTGAGAAAACTCTAGAATTTAGAGATTGCAAAGAGAAAGAAAAGACAGCAAGGTGATCCAAGAGATGGCCAGAAAGAGTGAAATCACCATTTGCTGGATGACCCATTTACATCCCATGAGCTCTAGGAGCAGATCAATCCCAGATCTCCACTTCGAGTCCTCAGCAGAGTCCCCAGTCTGAATTTGCAATAGTCTCTTAATCATCTCTGTATCCCAAAGTGAATTCATTGTCTTTCACTCCAAACTTGTCCCCTCTTGTATGTTATTCCCTATCCTACTGGGTAGTAATATCATCTACCCATTTACTTATGAAACCTTGGATATTTAGTTCTTTCTTCCCTCATACAAACATCCCATTAAATACCATGTATGATTAGTTCTACTTTCTAATTGTTTCTGGAATCCATAAATTATCTACATCCTCACTTTTACTACTATGACTCTTGCTGTCATCATCATTCCTGGCTCACTACAACAGTCCATTAAAAGGACTTCTTGCTTCTGGTCTTGTTCATCTTCTACCTATTCTCTATACTAAAGCCCAGTGCTCAATACCATCACTTCCCTTTCTTCCCACCCTCAGTAGATCCTCTTAGTTTTCCATACCCACTAATATGACCCTAAAGCTGTCAGGATCTGCCCTGGCTGCCTTTCTGGGATTTTCTCTCATGCCCATTTGCCCCAGCCTCTTCTTGATATTTTTATATAGTTCCTCTAACATACCATGTTCTCAATTGCCCCTGTGCCTTTATACGTGTAGTCCCTCTCACTGTAACAAATCTTCCCTATCTCTCTCCTCTTTACCCTTACCATTCTGGGCAAATTAATTCTCACATATTCTATCCAGGTCTTAGTGTAGACAATACATCATCTAGGAAACCTTGAATGACTTTCCAAGAGAGTGTTAGATGCTCTCCAGAGTGTTCCAAGAACACCTTGTATTTTTCCTCATCACAGCACTTAACACATTATACTATATCTACCTATTTCTTATCTGCATCTTCCATAGACTTAAACTTCTTGCAGAGCAAGAGCTATGTCTATTGGTTTCATAGTCGTAACTAAAATATACTTAAGTCAGTACCTGGCACAAAGTAGATATTCGATATATGCTGAATGAATGAATGACAGTGTATACGTATTCTCTTTCCTGCTGGTTTCTAGCAATCTTAAGATTTACATTTAGCAATCCTATCTTTTAACATATAAATTTATTTTAGTGACTAAGCATATTAGAAGCTGGAACACACAACCCTTCTATAAAAGGAAAAAATACTGTCAGGTATAGATAAGGTATTACCTAGAAAAAAATGAAACCTAGTCATGAATTAGTAGTTGAGAAAAACAAGTTTAAAGTCTCTTCCCATACATGTTTATTTTCAACCCAGGTCCCAACAAACACAAAAACAAACTCTCAAAAAACTGCTTAACTACAATAAAAATGATTCACTTATTTTTTAGCACATTGGATAAAAGTGCAAGGACTTCAGAGGGGTTTGGAGCCTAAGTTCCCTTGATAACTCCTCTACTTATCACTAACATGGTTTGTCCTTTGGCTTAGTTATATCTGAAATCCCTACAGGCAAATACTATGCTTTATCTACCTTCCCTTCCCATCTTGAAACCTAACACAGGTATGCAGCAGGCACTCAAAAACTGCCTGTTGACTGAATGAAAATGGAACAGATATGACTATTTTTGACAGGCTCCACTGTAAATAAACAAACCTGAAATGTCAGTAACATGTCTATATCTAAATATTGTATGCCAACCACATGGGCCTGGTCTTAGCATTTTGGAATTCCCAGCTGATTAGAAATAAACTCTAAGTTTTCTGTTTCTATTTGAAATACTTATTTCATGGCTAGCTACAAGTTTAAGATTTCTGAATTTTACTAAAGACAGCTTTTAATTCACTGTAGAAGAGCAAAGTCACATATTTAATTTCATTAAGAAACACAAAAAATATGAGAGGAATCTGCTATCAGATTTCAGTTCTGTTCTCACTGTGACAAACCAAGCTGACATGTGTACTATTTTAGTTAAAAGAAAGCTGTTAGAGGCACATCATGACAGCCATGGACCTGAATCAATGGGCACAGAGTATTCAAACCTCTAACCTCAGAAGACAATTCAACTGACTTTGTGATAGAAAGAAACAAAGTCAGTGGATTGTGTCCAGGATTATCCAGAGCATCTTGGTTACAGTAAGAACAGATAGTTCAAATTTTAAGTTTCTTTTGATGATAAGGTTGAAGACTTGTTTGGATCCAGAAACCTGTTATTACACTTGACTCATCCTAGAAAAATCCAAGCTTCAAATACTGCTAATCAGATGCAAACTTAACTTGGAATTTTTTTGGTACAAACTTAATCACAGTGGTTGAATAACTCATAGCTGGAATGAACACCAAAGGTGAATGTATAAACAATATTCATGCAGACATTCACCCAATGTATTCAGTTTTGCTGGAAGCGGCCCCCACCCAAACATACACACCATGCATTAGGCATCTATTTATACTTCTGCTGTGCAAGTTGTAACTTATTAAATACCAAACTTAATTAAACTGGCATGCATTTTAATTGTTTTCCAGCACATGCTGAAATTTAATAGCTTTGTTCCTTTATTCCTGTTTCACTCTAAAACACTTATCACTATTTGAATTTGAGATTACATTTGCTGACAGTTCAGTTTTTTGGTGAAGGAGAACTGGTTTTAATTGGTACCAAGTTTCCTGCTGTTTCCTCTTTGTTATGGAAGGTCACCATGTCAAAACAAAACAAAACAAAACCAACACCATAAAAAACAAAATCCAAAAAAAAAAAAAAAATCAGGAAGACACCAAAGAATAGAATTAATGCTAAATTAATCCCAAACTTTGAGATTAATTGGAAACACTGTCTACTCACCACTGTGTCCTACACACTCCTATTTTACTCTTTTTCATCTTACAAGCTAGTAAATAAAATTGAGCATGATCAGCAACTTTTCTATGACTGGAAAAGATTCAAGAAATATAAAAGGGTTAAATAGTAAAATAAAGATGCCCTAATTAGGTCTTTTAACTTGTTGCTCATAAAAGTAAATCAGGTCTTTCTGTGTCCTTTATACTTCACTTAATGGTAAGAAAAATAATTAGATGATAAAAATAAATGAGAAAACCAGAGTCTCCCAACTTAGGAAACTGATTCTTCAGAGGACTTACCAGTAATGCAGAGGAATATACTGAGGAGTCCTGCTCACTCCTGGACAGTTGTTCACAAATTGAACAATCAATTGGCTCAATTTTTGTAGAAATATGTTCTACCAGTCCACCAAAACAAACAGCAGATGAAAATATCCTGATACATCAGAAGAATATGCTTTATTTATTCTGCTAGTGCCTAACTGCATAATGAATGTATTTTTAGCAAAATACCTTTAGCAGAAAAAGTTGTGTTAAGAGGAAAATAGCTGGGCTCTTTGCCCCTCTGCAACCATAGAAGTACACAGTTGCCATCATGACCAATCATTTTAGTTCCTTCTTATGTTCCCTTAATACAGACAGTGAAACTGAAGCTGAGGCCAAGAGAAACTAAACCTGCTCTCCACTTGTCTTTAAAACTCCCTCCTTCCTCCTTCAGCATACCAGAGGAACTACGCAATACAGGATCTTGTTTAAAATCTGTGGATTATTCTGGATGTAGTTCAAATCATCCAGTTTTCTGCACTCCAGTTGCAGCTCTTTACTCCCCTTTTATGTAGTAAAAAGAGTTTTCATGCTTAAAGTTTTTATGTTTGTGCTAAAGCAATCTCTTGTGGAATCAGGCTTATTATCCAAAATAGAAACTCATAAGATAATGAATTTTTGCCTTAATTTTCTTATACATTTGCAGCATTCATTCCTAAGCTCTGAGATCCTGTTGAGAATCTTAGGAAAGCAACTAGTCTCCTTTTCCTAGCAAAATTTATGTAAGAATGCTTGTGAGTTAAAGATTTTAGCTCTTCAGTTTCATTTGAAGAGTTCAACTTAAATTAGAAATGTGTAAAAAAAAAAAAAAGTTTACTCCAAAACCTGTTTCATAAGATTTGGCTTATTTTTGTCCTTGTGAAACTGGCTGATAATTTATTCTCTCTTCTTGAAAGCCTACTTTCTATTTTGAATTTCCTTGAAAGCAGCATCCAATATTAAATCCATTTGAGGAGCTAATTTTCATCATGTTCATGAACAAAATTAGGCTGGAGGACTTGTAGAGAAGTGGTAACATAAGAGCAGACATCCAAGCTCTCTTTCCAGTGAATCATTGAAATAATCAAAGAAAAACAAAAATTGGAAAATATCCTGCATCAGCACTAAAATACCAAGGAACAGTGCTAGCTGAAAGACAGAAAGTTTGAGAAATTTATGGATAAACTGCAGATGAATCCATATTAAAGGACAACACTGAGTCTAATCACAGTCCCTCTTCCTAAGTCAGTTGTGGAAAATAAAGAAAACCCTATCTGACTGCCCAAATACCCCTTATTTGGGGGAGAGGGCAGGAGGAGGGAGAGGAGGAGGGGAGGGGAGGGGACTGAAGGGAAGGGAAGAAGAGGGAGGGAGGGAAGAAGGAGGGAAATCAGACAAAACCAAATTATGAACCTGGACTAGAGACCACAACAAGTGAAAGAGAAATACAAAGACAGACTGGGGGGTGGGGGGACCTGATCTCTTAAGCAATAGTTTCAACAAAGAGAAAAAATAATGTTCTAAATGTCCCAGTAAAAGAAATGTTTTGAGTAGTCTAAGGTACTATCACACTTTTGTGGTAGTAGGTGAATCAGCCCTCCTTCAAAGATATATGAGTAAGGGAAGATAATCCAGAATGGTACCTACAGAAAAAAAAAAAAAAAGAACTTCAACTGAAAGAAAAAACAATTAACTTATTACTCAACAGTAGTAGAAGAGCATGCTTTCAGACATGATTTGCTTAGTGTTCTAGAAATAAATTGTAGATCTCCTGTGCCTTGTCCTGCCGAGGGAAGTTTTCACAGGTACTTTCTGAAACAGCAGATGAATGATTAAATTGGAAAAGACACTGAAATTAAGAAGTTAAGGAAAACAGAGCCAGATGATGTAATTCTATAGCAAAATATAAAACAGAATCAAAGGAAGAAAAAAAATAGAGTTCATACTGCAAAAAATCAGTCAAGTAGAGAATAAGCTGAACAAATTTTTTTTTCTAAATAACTTTTTGCTCAAAGAAGAAACAAAAACTTAATTTTTTTAATGAAAACTTTAAAAGAAAGGATTTCTGAAAAACAGATAATTATTATAGGACATCCTGAAATGCATGAGCTGTAGCCAAATTATAACCACAACCTTAAAATCTTTTAAAATAGAATAAAAATAAATGACATAAGCATTCTAACCCAATAGTTTAGGAAAATAAAACAAAACAAACTTAAGCAAAAAAAAAGTAATTAATAATAAGAGAATTAAGAACAAAAACATATAAAGTAGGTTCAATGAATAAATCCAAGAATAGATTTTTTTTTTTTAAAGAATTTATTTATTTGAGAGAGTACCAGCGATGGGAGGGGCAGAGGGAGAAACAGACTTCTCACTGAGCAGGGAACCCGATGAGGGGCTCGATCCCAGGATCCTGAGATCATGACCCAAGCCGAACGCAGACGCTCAACCAACTGAGCCACCCAGGCACCCCTCTTTCTTTTTTTAAGATTTTATTTATTTATTTGTCAGAGAGATAGAGTGAGCACAAGCAGGGGGAGCAGCAGGCAGAGGGAGAAGCAGACTCCCCGCTGAGCAGGGAGCCCGATGAGAGGCTCCATCCCAGGATGCTGGGATCATGACCTGAGTTCCCAGGTGTCCCCCAAGAGTAGATTCTTTGAAAAGGAATACAGTGGACAGAAAAATCACTAAGAAAAAGAGAAAAAAAACCCCACACAAATGAGTGTAGACAGAGGTGCTATAAATACAGATATAGAGAATATTAAAAAATAAAATGCTATATAGTTTTTTTTTAAAGATTTTATTTATTTATTTGAGAGAGAGAAAGAGACAGCACAAGTGGGGAAAAGGTCAGAGTGAGAAGGAGGCCCCTGCTGAGCAGGGAGCCCAATGAGGGACTCAATCCTGGGATGCCGGGATCATGACCTGAGCCAAAGGCAGTCACCCAACCAACTGAGCCACCCAGGCGCTCCTGCTATACACTTTCAATGAACAAATTAGAAAACCTAGATAGATAGAATGGTGGTATAGGGAAATATACACTGCTAAAATAAGCTCAAAAAATATATTATGCCTAAATAAGTTTATACCTTTGGACTATAATCTTTAAACTTTTCAAATTATTATCTGGCAATTAGGCCCAGAGCTCAAATGTTCTCACAAACACTCTTTCAATTTTCCAAGAAATATGTAACTCTTGTGCTATTTAAAATTTAAAAAGCACAGAAAAAGAAGAGATTACTAGAGATCTCTCTACAAATAAATTATTCTGAATAACTGAGAGCATTTTTTTCTCTCAACTGTATACCTGATATTACATGGTTTCTGTATTTTTAGGCAATAATAGCCCATTATTCATTTGAATATTTATTAAGTGCCTGGTATGTCTGAAGGATTCAAGATTCTTGTCCCTGAGAAAGAGAGATTCTTGAAACATCATAAGGAAATAGTGTGATTAGTTTTCTACTAGATTTTTATAAACATGCTTTGCAGACATAGAAAAGAAAGGGTCTAAATTTGCTTCAAGGAGTTGGGGATGACTTCACAGAGGTTGTGTATTTCTTACTATAATTAAAACTTACTCAAATTTTGCCCAAGGCATTTCCTCAACATCCTCAATCATGGCTCTGATGTTTTTGGTATTCCCTACTGCTTGGAAGCATCACTACTGTAATTAAGAGTTCAGTAGCTGTGTTTCCCAAAGCCAGGCACTCCTTTCTGTGTGATGAAATGTGCTAATAAATACATACAAAGACCTTTCTCTGACACAAAGCACATTCAATTCCCAACTGTTTACAGTATTGTTTAGGATTTTAAAGTTAGAAACAAGATTATTTTCCAGTAAATCCATAATTTAAAACCCTCTCTGACCACATCCTTTTCCAACTATCTTCTAACCCAGTTTGGTGCTTTGTGTATTATGTAAGCCAAATATGAATTTATATGGTATAAGAATGGAATTCTTAATATAGCATAATCATATGGCACACTTTTATTTTCCTCCCAAATCTTATATAAAATGTTTCAAAGTAACCAACTTGATATTGATAGACAGCACTTTCCCAACGCTCTTCCTCATTCATAAATCAATGATAATCATTATTCATCTGCCAGGCATTTATTAATTACCTACCATGTTCCAAGCACAGTGTTAGGGACCATAATAAGGATAAAAGAGAAGTCCAAATACTTCAGGAGCTCAAAACTCCATCAGGTCATTTTCAGTTTATGTGGATGACTACACAATTCAAATGTTTTCACTGATATTTCTTAAAACATTTAAAAATATTTGTCCAGGTAACCAATTATATTTGATACCTGTATTTACTGGTATTCTGCTTTGTTCCAAAAATGTTTGCATTTACTAAATTTTCATTTTGCCTGCTATAGTTAACAGCCACTCCATTTCTTCACCATGAAATCTTTTTGGGCTAAATGGGTGATGGGTATTAAGGAGAGCACTTGTTATAATGAAATTGGGTGTTGTAAGTGATGAATCACTAAATTCTACTCCTGAAACCAATATTACCCTATGTTAACCAACTACAATGTAAATAAAAAATTGATACAAAAAATATTTATGGTGCTTATATAGTATCCACTCTTTTGTTGTCAGTAATCCTGTTACAAAACTATGGAACCTAAAGGGCGGTACTTTCTCTTTAATAAATTACAAGCAATGAAGGAAAAAAAAGAAAGAAACACCCAAACTTCATTATAAAAAGTAGAAATATGGTTCAAAATAAAGGCTAAATGTGGCCATGCTGATTGATTAAAGTTATGTTACTAAACTAAGTGTCATTCAGAAGAGGACACAAAAATCCACTGCCTTTAAAGAATACAGAATTTCAGAGAAGAAAAACAATCACTAAGATATCAGAACCATGGGTAATTAGAAAGGTGTTTCCTTTAATAATTTCTTTAATAACAATGTATCAGTTTATGAAAAAGATTAAAGAGAAAAACTATGAATTACAGACTTTTTAAGATAGATGTTATATGGCGCTGTGGGTAAAAAGCCACCTATGTATGCATTCAGAGGATCTGAGAGGCAGACCCAGTACGACCAGTAATTCACCACTTCATCCTGAAGCAGTCACCTTACCTCTCAGAGGATTCGGGCTTCTCAAAGGCAAGGATAAGGAAAAATAGAATTAATTTGATTTTCATATTACTTTCAGCATCATCTATCCATTAAGTAAGGTTAATACATGTTATTTATCCACAGATTTTGCAAATCCTCTGTAATAATAAAGTCTGAAGAGGTGTGTGTGTGTGTGTGTGCGTGCGCATGCGCGCACATGTACATTCATTCATTTATTTCCCTGGGAACTAGTTCATTGGACATATATCTTTGTTCAAAATATGTCAAGGACTGAAGCTGGGGGACAGGTGTTATCTCAGGTAATATGCAGCAATTTTCATGGTCACAGAAACCTGGAGGGCAGGAGTTGGTAATGCACAGATTTTGGATGAAGGTGTCCTGTTAATAATACCTTATTTAACTATATTGGCAGGAATTCAACTCTATCCCCAACTTGGAGGTGACCTTCTATTGCTTTATACTTTGCTTCATGTAATCCATGATTAGTAGTCCTGAAACCCCCTCAGTAAAATTAAAAATTTTTTTAAAAGCTCATATATAAGCAATACCTCCATTTACTAAAGTGCCTAGATTAAATGTTATCAACTGATAATTTTATTTACAGAAGCTATTGAGCACTGAAATGGGAACAGAAATTAGCATAGCAACAATGCCCACATTATTTATCACTTTAAAATTCTTTTTTTTTGCCTTACATCTGTTGTATTACTTATATGAATGCATGAAAATATACTTACACTTTCCATAAAATTTTTAAGAAATCCCTTGCATTAAACAAGAGAGCAAATAATGTCAGTCTGAATCACTTCAATAGGAAAAGATTTCTTCTGCATTAAGTATTTGGGAAAAATGGGGCCTCTTCTGAAGAAGTGATTTTGTTTTAAAGGGCAATTCATCCAACTTTTTAAAATACATCAGATGTAATGTTTCCAAAGTAAACTCTTGATTTGCAAGTACTTAAATGATTCAGCTGAATAACTGAATTTAAAGGGAATTCTTACCAATCTTCCAGGGGTAGAAGGATTCAGCAACAGGTCTTTCAATCACAGTATTATCAAGGGTCTTAAGACATAATTATCTCATGAACATAAAAGACAACAAAAGCACCCCAGTGAAGTCAACCTTCTTTCTCATTTTGATTAAGAGTATGACCTAGTTATTTAAAAAACGTGTGTGTGTGTGTGTGTGTGTGTGTGTGTGTGTTCGTATCAGGCAAACAAGAAGCAGTGTTTTCAGAAAGGGAGGAAAATGAAAAACAGTTAAAAAGTAGAAGGGAGTAAATGAGAATTAAGTAAAAAGGTAATTAGATAGTGGTTGAGTGAACATATAAAGAATAGGGAGTTAATATTTTTTATACATACATATACCTTTTCCTATGTTGACAAAACAAAACTCTTGAACGAATTTTCCCAAATAGAAATAACGGATGAACTGAGGCTTAGGGAAACAGCTGTGGAAGTTTAAAGCTTATATACATCAGTTCTAATGTCCTCTAAAAACAAATCACAGTTCTTCATATCAATGCCAGTTGTGCTTATTATATCATTCTGACCCTCATATTCTAATGTGACTTAGACCAAACATTCTCAGGTTTCTATGATTTATTATCAGGTATATTACCTGCTATTCCTAATAAATTGATTATATAGAAAGTAAGATGAAAAATGCATTATCTGCAAAACCAGTGGAACATCTCTAAGTAAAGGCAAAAGGAACCACACATTCAGAACTGAGAAAATTGCTTCAATATGTTCAAACCTACTTTCTAGTACATCCTTAGGTTCATGATTCATCACTGTGTCCAACTCACTGAACAAATTCCTTAAAATGACTCCAGTAAGGCCTTGCCAATTCCATATCTGCCCTTTGTTTAGGGAAGGAGGACATGGTGGAGTGGGGTGGGGTGCGCAGAGTACATCACATCCTTCTCCAGCTGCCTCCAGTCTGTGGGAGCCATCTATTATGTTGCTGGTTATAAATGTAAAGTTGACTTTTAAAGTTTTAAAAGTATGGTGTTATATCAAGAAAGTAGATCCTTTTTTCCCATGAAGTAAGAAATCTGATGCCTCCATTTTCCAGAGAAGAAAGTTAAAAATAGAGAAGATGAAGGATATAATGAGTAAGAGTTCTTCTAAATTTTAGCTAAGATTTTAATTAAAAACATATGACATGTTCTCTCAATGATTATCCACTTAAAAAAAAAAGAAATTATATCAACTTAAATCAGTAATAAAAAAGAAGTCATCTTTACAAAATTTATAGAGAAAATGATAAAGAAAGAGAAGAAAACCTGTGTTTATAAACAATACATGGAATGGAAATAGATTTTCATAAATTTGTGTAGGCTTAAAAGAGGAACTAAAAATAAGAAAATTTAATTTAATAAATTAAATGTTAAAATCTTCAACACTGATTTAGACAATCACAATAGGAAAGTAAAGATGGAAGAGATTTGGTTTATCAGCTGCCTGTGTGGGGGAAAAAAAAAAAAGTATGCTGCCACTTGAGTGTGAAAAGCGGTATGTACTCACAGGCAAGGACGCAAGTGTGGTCCAGGACTCGAGTGACAGATGTGCAGTGTCCAGACAACTAAAGGGGAGCCCTAGGTGATCTGAGGGTGTCTAAAATACCAAATACCACAGTTTAATATTTAAGGGACCTTTGTATGAAAAAGGGATCCAACATTCTTTAGTAAATGCAAATTGTAGCTCAGCATGACACTAAACCAGTAGGACTTCCTAAAAATGTGCTAAATCAGTGCATTGACCATAATCAGAAGAACCCAATCAGGTGCTAGACTAGTCCTTTCTAGGAAGGCAATAAAGAAGATTCCTGCATGGCATGAAAGGAAATAATCATTTTCTTTGAGCTTTTAAATATATAACTTTTCTGATTTTGTAATATTACAAAATTTGCAATTGTAAAATTACAAATTTAGTAAATATTTTGAGTCTCATAAATTTAGTCAATTCCTTTATCTCCTGGCCACTTCTCTTCCCCTTCTGCCCTTTTAAACTTGCCTCGATAAAGATTTGAAAGTAGGCATTTTATGATAAATTCCAGTTGTATGACTCATGTTAATGAAAAGAAGTATCTTCTACATCATTAGTAAAAGCTAGTTTTTGAAAAATAATTTGATATTATCTTCTGTCCTATTGGATGATAATCCCATTACTCAATCAAAAACTATTAAATACTTACTATGTGTTAGGCATTCATTCAGATATGCTTTACTACCTTGCTACTCTAGGAAAACTTGCTAGTAGAATAAGCATCAAAGTAATCTCAATTTTTAAAATGTCTAAAAGAGTGACCCACCTTGAGAAGGCAGAAATTTTGAAAATGAGAAGGGGACAACTAAAGTACAAATTAAACAAAGAAAACTACTACATTATACCTTAAGAAAGTATGAAATGGAACAAGAGAAATAAAACCTTTTTGAGACCACCTGGTTTTATACTTTGAATAAATATGACAAAAGGCTATACATTTTTTTTGTTCTAAGTGAAATACATTTAATATGTCCAAGTGTTCAATTCTGAATTTTATTTTTTAAAATTTTTTATTGTTATGTTAATCACCATACATTACATCATTAGTTTTTGATGTAATGTTCCATGATTCATTGTTTGTGTATAACACCCAGTGCTCCATGCAGAACGTGCCCTCTTTAATACCCATCACCAGGCTAACCCATCCTCCCACCCCCCTCCCCTCTAGAACCCTCAGTTTATTTTTCAGAGTCCATCGTCTCTCATGGTTCATCTTTCCCTCCAATTTCCCCCCCTTCATTCTTCCCCTCCTGCTATCTTCTTCTTCTTCTTTTTTTTAACATATATTGTATTATTTGTTTCAGAGGTACTTAAACCTCTGAAACTAAAATGCAACTCTGCATTTTAATTGAGAAGTTTATTTACTCTCTTCTATGAATTCTCATAATCTAGAAAAGCTATGGATTCTAATAATCACTTTACTATTTGGTTAGGGAACCTGGAGCTCAGAAATCTTTCCAAAAATGCTCTCTAGAGTTCTAGCATATTGATTTAGCCTGGCAAGCTTGCATACATTCCCAGCTATGTCCTCTTAATACCACAAAGCACCCAGACAACAATGCCAAACATATGGCCTCCCAAAGAGCTTATGTTCTGAAGTACCCTGACCACTTTTCTCCTCCTCCCTCCCTGAGACTGAAAAACAGAACAAAACAAAAATGGCCTGAGAAGAAAATCTATCATCAACTAAACTTTTTGGAATTTTAAAAAATTTTCTTAATTCATGTTTTACTAAACAAAGTCTTGAGTGTATTTATTCATGAAAATTATCATCCAGTAGACATTAAATATCATCTCTCTTCAAATCTCTCTTCCTATAGTGAAGCATTTATGTTCATCAGTACTACTGGAATTAGAACACTGAATACATCCCCAAAGTCTCCCAAAATAGCCAACAAAAGCACAAATCCCAATGGCAATAAATTTAATTTGGGTAGGATACTGCAGGAAAAAAATATTTCAGGTAGCAAATGTTACTTATACAAGTGTTAATTACAACTGAGTATGTGTGGGGTTCAAGCTCTGAAATAATGTTAACTTCCTATATGATATTGCTATGCCTAGACACTTGAAGTTCCAACTACTCACTTTCCACTGTTCCTTACTGCCCCCCCCCCATCCTCCAATGGGGCCGGTGTTGTATTTATTTTAATAGGGGATAAAGAGGACAAAGAAAAAAAAAAAAAAGATATGAAAAAGATCACAAAGTGAATTGTTTTATTTATTTTTTTAAAGATTTTATTTATTTATTTGAGAGAGAGAGAATGAGAGACAGAGAGCATGAGAGGGGGGAGGGTCAGAGGGAGAAGCAGACTCCCTGCTGAGCAGGGAGCCCGATGCGGGACTCGATCCCGGGACTCCAGGATCATGACCTGAGCCGAAGGCAGTCGCTTAACCAACTGAGCCACCCAGGCG
>NC_138370.1:100352658-100398132 GCF_054177405.1 Leptonychotes weddellii
TTTATTTTTTTAAAGATTTTATTTATTTATTTGAGAGAGAGAGAATGAGAGACAGAGAGCATGAGAGGGGGGAGGGTCAGAGGGAGAAGCAGACTCCCTGCTGAGCAGGGAGCCCGATGCGGGACTCGATCCCGGGACTCCAGGATCATGACCTGAGCCGAAGGCAGTCGCTTAACCAACTGAGCCACCCAGGCGCCCCAAAGTGAATTGTTTTAAAGAGTGTGACTGAGCGCCTACTATGTAACCAGACGCTGTGCAAGATATTAGGAATAAGAAGGTAAGACAGCCTTTGTCCTAGGGATTTGAGTTTATAGAGAAACAGGCACAAGAGACTACAGTAAGTGTGGGGTTTGAGGAACATGAATGCCAGAGATATGAGGCTTTGCTGATGAGAAACCTGAGTTGGGTCTTTATTGAAAAGGCGGAGGAGAGAAATAGCCAGTACAAAGGCTTGAATGTGCGAAATATAATGTTAGGTTCAAGACCTATAAACAGTAAGGAATAATTACCTCATGGAATCTGAGGGACAGTATGGTGACCTGGAGGTTGAAGAGTAATTAAGAGCCAGATAGGGCTATCAAGCACACAGTATTTTCGTTGGGTCAATGGTTTTCCAAACTGAGTACTTTAGATGTCAATGGTTCACAGAGCTGTTCAGGGCCACACTGGTTAAAGAGGGGTTAGCAGGTGACCCTAAGACTCCCAACATTGCATCTATTCCTGTATTGACCAGATGAACTCCATTTTAATTGTAAAAAGTTTGTGGGGTGGGGAGGAGGAAGCTTCTATTGCTTTAGCAAAGTTTAACAATGGGTAAACATTAAAGGGTATTAAGAAGGAGAATACATGGTTAGATTTGCATTTAAGAATAAGCACACTGGGGGCGCCTGGGTGGCTCAGTCGGTTAAGCGACTGCCTTCGGCTCAGGTCATGATCCTGGAGTCCCGGGATCGAGTCCCGCATCGGGCTCCCTGCTCAGCAGGGAGTCTGCTTCTCCCTCTGACCCTCCTCCCTCTCATGCTCTCTGTCTCTCATTCTCTCTCTCAAATAAATAAATAAAATCTTTAAAAAAGAAAAAAAAGAATAAGCACACTGGGACACTTTAAATTGACCATCAGGAAAAAGAAAAGAATAGCAGAGGGAACAATTAAAAAATAATTAATTCATGGAAAAACTGAGAAAATTCTGAAGAGAGGCAATATGGATCAGCTGGATTTGAGGGTATGAGTGGAAAAGAAAAGTAGAAGTTCTTGCCCAATGAGTTCAATATTCTAAATAAAGTAGGAAACAGGCTGGCTAGAAGGATTTAAGGAAGCATGTGAGTGTGCACACGTCTAAGTATGGAGGAGGATTCAAGATCTTGAGAAGATGGCCAAGGTTTTTTTCCTTAAAGTCCCTCTAAGACTCCTAGCAAAATTCAAGGACTGTACATGCCTTTAAGAATTACAAAAGTGCAAAAAAAAAAAAAAAAGAATTACAAAAGTGCAATACACATATACAACTTTATATGGTCACAGATTATCCAAGAAACCCATTAATTATTCTCCCAATCTTCTCAACATTAAAAAAGCCAAGATAACACACTACAGTAGTTGCTGCCCTGGCCCCATTTGGTTTTGCTTTCTGCAGTTTTGGTTATCCGTGGTCATCTACCATCCAGAATCTTTCTGACACATGGTCAGAAGGTGCTATGTCACATTGACTATGCTATTCACCTCACTTCATTTCATCATGTAGGCATTTTATCTTCTCACATCATTACAAAAAAAGAGGTATTTTGAGGGAGAGGAGAGGGAAAAGGGGGCACATTCATGTAATTTTTATTACAGTATATTGTTATAATTGTTCTATTTTTAGTTATTGTTGTTAACCTCTTCCTGTGTCTATAAATTAAACTTTATCACAGCTATGTATGTATGGGAAAAAAACAGAGTATATATAGGGTTTGGTACTATCCACAGTTTCAGGCATCCACTGAGCATCTTGGAACATCCCTCCACCCCCCTCCCCCATAAGGGGAGACTACATTGATTGCATTATTTCACATTTTGAGAAAAAGCTTTGGTCAGATTAACATCTGTAAAGATGGGTAAACATTTCTAATGCCCTCATTTGCACTGCAACTTTCTTTCAGAATACAAAGTGTTTTCACCAAGACTTTCATTTCTGCTTAAAATATCCTATGAGATCAATGGAGACAACTGATACTTCACCCTTTGATGGGAAACTGAAACAAGAATGGTGAAAATAACTTTCATAGTGTGTAGTCTATTTTAGCATGGCTTACTTGTTCTAAACTCATACTACAGGTCACATGTGGATAGGCATTAATGCAAAAAAAAAAAAAAAAGCTACAGTGCTATTTGTGAATTCAGGGATTGCCAAAGCTCTCAGCAGAATCCCATGAGAATGTCAATAGTCTTCTATAATTCAGTCTCTTGGGACATAGAGACAATGAGACCAATCTGGGCCTTAAAATATACACAAGATACAGCGTTCATACAGTTCAGCCATGACTTGTATCATAATGTGGCATGTGTAATGGAGAGAGTAAAGAAACATAAAGAAAGATTTGTAGCACTATTGTAAATAAAAAAAAGTAAACATTTTCCTCTTTTAAATACACTTCTGCACATTGCTAGATAATTACATTTTATTAAAAAGAAGAAAACACTTAGTAACAGATGGGTTGGAGAATAACAGTTTGAAGAGCACTGTGTTAGATGATCTCTAGGATCTACTTTTGTTTTAAAGTCCTGTGACTCAAAGGATAAATCAATTGGGTTTGTTAGAATAATGATGATGGACTTTAGTTCATAAGACTGGTCTGCAAAGAAAGGACATTTGGAGTCTTCATTTTAAAGACTACGTGGTGATTTAAATTTGAGATAAGAAAAGCCATTTTTCTTCCGAAAGATAAACAGAAAAAATACAATATTAGAAATAACTGTTCTGTCTCAAACTATTGAGGAAATAGAATGATGACTTATTTTTTAATCAGGATACATCAACAATGACCATAGGTGGGAGAAAATGACTAGGGCAAGAAGGGTGAATCTTGTAAATGAATAAGGTCTGTTTCACGAGGAAGGGTGAGACTATCCATAATAATTAGAAGAATGGCTACAAGAGAGTTCTAATGGGCAAATCCAAACCTTCTAACTCTTTTCTCCACAAACAAGACAGCAAAATACAAATCACTAACACTTCTTATAGATGACATGGGGAGGTAGTAGGTCTCAATAAGGACACTTACTGAGGGGGCTAGTCCAGGTTTTGCCAATAGCTAATGACATGACCTTTAGGAAGTCATGTATTATGTCTGGGTACCCTTTAGTCTGCCTTAAAATTAGCCAACTGGACCAAGGTGATGTCTGATGGCCCATTTTTGAGCAATACTTTTATGATTCCCTGGTGTAAAAATATAACATTTTGACAGGCATATTCTCATACAATTTTTGCACTAAGTTAATATTTAGATTTCAATGCACAGTGAAAAATTTCTCTTAGCAACTCAATTCAACCTGTCAAACATTGCATGAACTTTATCCTTAGTAGTCTTAAGGATACCTACCCTAGATTGTCTCACCTCCTTCACCATGAGTTCAAACTCACAATATGCCCCTACTTCTCTATTTCCTTTAATGCCAACACTTAACTGGTCATTTAAAACCTGAAAAGAAAACTTTGATTCTTCTTATCCTCTATTTGCAATTAGTGATCAAATCCTCAGGATTTTCCCTATCAAATCTATCTTCCTTTTTCAGTCTTACCTCTAATATCATAACCCATGTTCTCAGCCTCACTCCTGAATCACTCAACCACTTCCTCCAACTCCATACTCTCCTAAACTTGTCAAAATAATAGTATTGCTAATGACCTGAATGCATCTGGTTACTCACCTGCTTCCACTGTTCCTCAGTATTTGTATGATGGCATGTAATCATCTTTAGCCTGGCCTAAGAGTTTACAAAATTTGGCCTCACCTGCTTTTCTATCTTCGCTCCCACCACTTGCCATGCGTATGCAAGGTAGCCTCCCTTTGCCTCCCTCCTCGTCCTCTGTCTCGCCCACCTGCCCTCAACACCAACATCCTTATTTCACTCCATCTCATGCTGTTTCTCTTCCACTTCTCCACTAGGATGTCATTCCCTGTTTTGTTGTTGGTGTTGTTATTGTTTTTATGGTTGAAAGTGTGAAGGCTATGGAACTGTGATATACAAAAATAACTTTAATTAGAACTTTTTCTTTGGAGGTTTTCTTTCAGTGTTGTTGAGGTACAACTGACCAACAAAGCTGTAAGATATTTAAAGTGCACAATGTGATGACTTGCTATACACATAAATCATGAAAGGATTCCTCCCCATCACGTTAATGAACATATTAATCACCTCACATGTTTACCACTCTTTGTGTGTATGAGAACACTTCCACTCTCTCTGCAAATTTCCATTATACAATATGGTGTTATCAACTATAGACACCATGTTATACATTTGATTCTCAGACCTTATTCACCTTATAACTGAAAGTCTGTACTCTTTTGCCAACTATCCAATTTCTTCCTATCCTTCAAATCCAGGCCACCATCGGCCACATTCCTTTGCGAAGTCCTCCTCTAACTGTTTTAGTCTGGATGGACCTTGCTATTCCTTGAACTTCCAAAGTTCTTATCTGTATCACTTACTTGGGTAAATGTGTACATATTTACAGATGGTAGATGATTTAGCTGTATAAGATCCTCTGATTCTGTTTGAATCATTCTGTGAAAACTTTTTACTACTCTAGGTCTTTGTGGTATTCTCTCCCCTACCTGTTCTTCCCCATACGACTTTATGGTCTATTTATATACTTTTTTTTTAGGTTTTTACTCAAAACTAATCTTCTCACGAGGTCTTTCTTGACTACTCCATCTTTAATTACTACTTCACCATCCCTCCAATTTTCTTTTTCTGTCTTAAATTTCTTATGCTTAGCACTTCTTGGTATTTAATGCACTATACATTTTTATTTATTTATCTTGTTTAATCTGTCTGCCGCTCTAGATTCTAAGCTAAACAAGTACAGGGACTTTCACCTTTCTGCTCAGTAATGCACCCTGGTTCCTAAAGAGCGCCTGGTACTGGATAGGAACTCAAGAAATACTCTTTGATTGCATTTATTATTTAAAAACTGAAAGCAACATCAACAATAGTAAAAATAGTAATAATAAACAAACACTAATACAATTTTGAATTTAATTGTGCCAGGCCCTGTACATATTATCCATACATGTACATATATCCATATATGTATATAATCCCATTATTGTTATTTATGACTTATTTTCCTCCTTGCCAGATAAAACAAGGCTTGAAGAGGTTAAATAATTTCCCCAAGAACACAAAGCTAATAAATATTACTAAAAATAAGTCCTAGGTTTATTTATCACTAAATTCTAAATATCTCCTAGGCTGAGCTTATCCAACTGTAAAAAGCTAAATACAAAATAATACTCTTTTTCGGATATGAAGGAAGAACTCCTCTGGGAGTTACTTGTGAAATCAATCTCTCTCTCTCACAAATAGCTAATACTTCAATTTCTTCTTTTCTTAATAATTTCTCTTACATTTTCCCCCAAACGTTGTACTTCCTTCCTTACCTACACTTCATCTCCAAGAAGAGAAAAATTCTAATGTTATTGTAAAACTTCCATTTTAAAAATGCATCTCAGTTCTCATATAAAGGTCAAGTACAGAAAGAGTAGCCACAGTCCTCACAGTGAGAGGTAAAGCATCCATTACGGGAGGAGGGGAAAAGCAAAGAATGCTTTATTCATAATTACCTAAGATTTTCCAGCCCAGCCTTTGAGGGGAAAGAGGAAGTCTATTTTCAGTGACAATGAATACTCTAAAAATATTAGCATGCAAGGGGAAAATTCTCATTCTGAGAGTTAGTAGTGCTGAGTTCTCTTTCCCTTACAGAGTGACTTAAAATTCCCAGGGTAGAGAGGTAATCTAGGCAGACGTAGTTGCCTTATGTCTGGAAAATGGCAACATCTAGGAATCATGGGAGTTTAACTGAGGACACAATGGGAAGGATTTCTCAGCACCAGGTCAGTCTCTAAGAAGTATCAAGTGGCAGAGCAGATACTTATATCCTCAGGCATCTAGAGTGAGGGCAGAGATTACAGCTACATGGGCCTTTTAGAAGATTTGTTATGCTGAATGCATAAACAAGATTCAGTGAAACTGAAGCTGAACTACCTGCAAAAGAGTTACAGAAGGAAAAAAAAAAACAACACTCATTCTTCTTCTTTTTTTAATCTAACCTCCATTTTCTTTCCAATGATGCCCCCATAATTTTAACTGACTGAAAGTACAGGCAAAGGTATACATGGAATTCATTCTGGTGTCCATCTTGAATATTTTGGGAAAAAATATCAGTTATCAGTTCCCCATTTCTGTTCATCTATATAAATGTTAATGGTCTGATAAATAACCCTTGGGTTGGGACACTTATTAGCCTGTCAATGAAGGGCATTCAGAACAAATTGATCTTTATTAATAACAACTGTAGATGAAAAAAGTACTTCGTATCTCCCTGTCAGTACCTCTATTTATATTTTCAGAAAAATCATGTGGAAAAAATTACATAGGCTTTCCTGAAACTGGTCATTGTGTACTTTAGTGCTCTGATGGTTCTATGGGGCCAAATTATCATGAAAACTGGCTGCCTAGGCTCAGGAGGTGCTCACTCTTCTGATCAGCAAATAACCACAAGTAATCACTTTTTTTTTTTTTCATCCTCAACAAATAAGACAAAGTGGCCACAAGTGAGGTAATAATGGAGAGGAGAAATACTGTGACAAGTGGTTACAGATATCACATTTTCCCATGCTTATAGTTATATTTGCATGGCTCTTATCTTTTTAAAAAAATTTCAAAGACATTTGAGAATCTGATGAAAATCTTCCTTTTCTCCAGAAAACAATGTAGATACAAATCCATCCATCCATACAGGTTAGCACAAAACTCCAGGACATTCATAGATCTTAAAATCTAACCCACGTGTCCGAAGCATAGATAATTAAGATATTTGAGAGAGTACAGAGTAATTTCGAGTTGAAAGTTAGAAGAGAGATTGACCATTAAGTTAGGAATAAATTTCTACTTCTCAGAAACCAAGCACCAACTGTACCCAACTTCTTACCAGCAGCTCTATCCCTTACTGCTCCTCCTGGATCATGACCTGTTGGCTGCTGCTGAGCCCATCTCCTGCTTCCAAGTGTGGTAACTCAACAGGAGCAAGGGCAAGTGGACAATCTTGAGAGGGTTTGATGATGATGTTGGCTAGCCTGGAAAAGACACAGAGTTTGAATATTTTTAAGTTAGCAAAAAGGAACAAGATGTACATCTGGTATGAAAACTATCATGTAAAGTTTAAAAGGTTATAGATGCCCATAATTTGGTATGTCCAACTAGACCACTGGCTGTTAAAAAATTCAGGGTTGGAGGATCATTCTCAAAGCAGAAAACTCCCAAATGCACCATAATATAATACTAATATTTGTAGAGAAAACTTTGCAATGCCCAAAGCATCTCTGCCTAATCAGCAATCCTCACATCTTGACTGCGATTATCAGTTAGTCTTGGTACCCACTGGGTTATATTACTTCATCTGTTGAATCCAATGGTTCTCAGCCTTGGTTGTAATAGTATCACCTGGGTGGGAAGCTGGGGGCTAATGCTCAGAGATTCTGATTTGTTGGGCTAAAAATGAAGCCTTATTCCCCAAGTAATTCTAGGGTGCAGCCAGGATTGAGAATTTAAGGCCTTGTACTTGTTGAGATGCAGCACTAACTTAACTTATAAATAGCAAATGTTTATTCAGAATATACTGTATCAAGGCAATGTGCTAAGTGTGATGGTAAAGGTAGAACATTGTAACATGTAGTCCCTGTGCTCAGGGACTTTAATTTAGCTCAAGAGATTGAATACAAATTTTAATCTGATCACCTAACAAGACACATACTTTTTAATTATTATTATTATTGTTTAATTCCCATTCTGCTGACCCTTCTTAGTATAGTAATCACTATACATGCAATTAAGATGGGTCCACTTGAAAATGCTTCTTAACCACCAAACTGAACAAGGCAGATAATACATTTGATATGCTAGCAAACTGCAGAGTTTGGTCAGCCTCAGTCAGTACTTTCAAAAATTACATTAGAATAAGATACAACCATCTCCCATTTCTCATTTGTGTTACTCCTGAAATCTCCTATGGGTCCACAATACATTTCTATGCCTAGGCTTTGCTTTGGAAGTTTATGCCGATTATTGTCCAATGATTCATTAATTGCATATAACACCCAGCGCTCATCACCACACATGCCCTCCTTAATACCCATTACCCAGTTACCCGGTTACCCCATTTCCACCCCCCCCTTTCTGTGACCCTCAGTTTGGTTCCCAGAGTCCAGAGTCTCTCATGGTTTGTCTCCCTCTCTGATTTCTTCCCATTCAGTTTCCCTCCCTTCCCCTGTGGTCCTCTGCCCTATTCTTTATGTTCCACGTATGAGTGAAACCATATGATAATTATCTTTCTCTGCTTGACTTACTTCACTTAGCATAATCCCCTCCAGTTCCATCCATGATAAGACACATATTTTTAAAAATATAACCAAAGTAAGGCTTCATTAGTCAAAGATGGAGTGAGAATCTTGGGTGCTCCAAAAGTAGAGATGACTATGAACTGAAATGAGGGAGAAAGCCGAATGCATGAAGAAAGTCGTCTGAGTTGTAAGGGCAGGATGAAAGTCAGAGAAAGACAGGAACAGGGAGAAAGCGTTTTCAAAGACATAGCTGTTAGAATATGTGCAGCAAACTGAGGGAGACTAAACAGCCCATTCTGACTGACGGATTTCTGTAAAGGAGCATTAGAAGAATTTGGAGAGGCAGATTTGAGCTAGAATGTATAGACTAGTGATAAATAGCTAAAGAAGTTGGGTCATTTTCTGTAATATCTGGAAATAGTACCTGGGATAGTATTGAGAGCTGTTGAATGCTCATGTCCCAAGGGGTCTTAGTAAATTTACTGGGTTCTTAGTAAATGCCAGACACTGTGCTTGATGCATTACATATGTTATCTCCTTTAACACAAACATCTGGTTAGGTAGTTATTGTTATCCCTACTTTACAGAGTAAGAAGGGAGGTCACTTAATTTTCTCAAAATTCCACAGCTAGAAATAGTAAGCCAAGACCAGACAACATGCTGTTTCTTTAGAACACAACATTACAAGAGTTATATATTAATACTTACGGTTTTTAAAAAGTGAGATATAATTCACATTCCATAAAATTAATTATTTTAAAGTATTTAATTCTGTGGGTTTCAGCCAAAAAGTTGTGCCATTGCACAAAAGTTGTGTTACTGTCACTATCAAATTCCAGAACAATTTAATCACTCCCAAAATAAATCCATTAGTCAATAGGAGTCAGTCCTCATTCATCCCTCCTCCAGCTAATCACCCTTCTATTTCTATGTATTTGCTCATTCTGGATATTTCAAATAAATGAAATCATGTAAAATTTGACTTTTTTGTGTCTGGTTTCTTTCACGTAGCATAGTGTTTTCAAGGTTCATATATGTTTTATTGTGAATCAGTACTTCATTCCTTTTTATGACCAAGTAATATTTCACTGTATAGATATACCATACTTTATTCATGATGGATATTTGAGTTATTTCTACTTTTTAGCTATTATAAATAATGCTGCTATGAACATTCATTTACAACTCTTTTTATATTGTGGTAAAATATATGCAACAAAAATTTAGCATTTTAACCATATTTTAAATGTATAGCTCTATGCATTAAGCAGTCTTATTGTTGGGCAATCATCATCACCACCCATATTTAGAAATTTTTATCTTCCCAAACTCAAACTCTATCCCCATTAATTAATAACTCCCCAATCTCCCCTCTTCCAAGCCCCTGGCAAATACAATTCTATTTTCAGTCTCTATGAATCTGACAATTCTAGGTACCTCATATAAGCAGAATCATATAATATCTGTCCTTTTGTGACTGGCTTATTTCACTTAGCCTAATGTCTTCAAGATCTGTCCATGTGGTAGCACACATCAGAATTCCCTCCCTTTTAAAGGCTGAATAGTATTCCATTACACGTATATACCACATTTTGTTTGTCTATTCATCTGTTGCATTGCTTCAACCTTTAGACTATTGTGAATAATGCTGCTTTGAACATGGCTTTCACTGTTTTTAAGTTTTGTGTGGACATACCTTTTTAGTTCTCTGGGGAGTGGAATTGCTGAGTCATATGATAATTCTATATTTACCCTTTCAAGGAACTGCTAAATTGTTCTGCAAAGTGAATGGCTGTGTCATTTTACATTCCCATCAGCAATGTATGAGGGTTCCAATTTTTCTTCATCCTCACCAACACTTGTTATTGCCTGACTTTTTTTGAAAAAAGCCATTCTCACAGGTATGGAGTAGTAGAAGATTTAGCTGTTCTAAATTATTACATACAAGGTATTGGCTTATTGCAGTAGTTCAGATATAAAGTGATGAGTCTGAACAAGAGGGTGGTAGAGGAAATAAAATGATCAAGCAGGGAAATATTACTGATTGGGAAAGGAGTGGATATTAGTAGCATTGTAGATATAGGGAGAAAAAGAAAGACTCGATTATAGAAGTAAAACTTTGAGCTTGGCTGCAAAGGAAAATAATGGTATTAATCAGAGATAATTCTAGAAAGAAATCTGAAGCGACAAAATAAATTGTTGCCATGATGTATTTGAGAACCATGTAATCCAAATAAATAATTATCAGATAGGAGGTCAGGGTTGGAGACAATAAAATATCTTGTGTTTTTAGAAAGGGTCAAAGAGGCATTGGTAAGACTAGAAGAGGGCCACTGTCTGTACATGTTTAGATTCCTTAAGGCTGGGTTTACTTATGGGTCAAACACTGAGGAATACAGAGCAACAGAACTGTATATTTGCCTTCCTGTTTTCTGTTCAAAATACTAATACAAAACTTAAATAGTAAAATAATATATTCTTTACACTCAGAGTTTTATCAGAACTTGAGCTGTAAGTCCCTTGAGGTGGTATCAGATTTTTATCTATACTTTGAGTCATTCGGGACAGCAGTGCCCTTGGTTCAGAATGGTGTGAGCAGGCTTAGTGGTATTGCCCTCTAAGGGCTGGCACAAGATCAAGAGGCCTACAGAAATGAATGTCGCTACAAGCAGTTATCTGGTTGGCTGGAAACCAGCTGGCAAACTATCAAGGAGAACATGAAGTTCCAGTTTTCTATGCCCCAAACAGCCCCCTTAAAAAATAAAAAAAACAAAAAACAAAAAACCAACAATTAGAATGTACACCCATAAGAGACCACAAGTCTATTGTTACAATGCAGTTCCTCAATGGTCAACGATTCTGGCTTTGTTCAGTTTTGGAAAATATCCAAAATAGTAACACTCAGAAATCAATGCAGTGATGACTCACATACTTGGTTACCTGTTCTGAAAGAAAAGTTTAATACTATTTAGGATGCTGTGGTAAATATTCTCAAAGAAAATGCAACACTGTCGGCTTACACGCTGAGTTTTCCCTCTGACCTAATACGCTGAGATTATACCAAAAAAAAAAAAAAAAAAAAAAAAAAAAAATCCACCCAGAAGGCAAAACAGAATAAACATGAAGGGTAACTGCTGAAGACAGAGGTTAAAATAAGAGCTATAGAGAAAAATAATCTAAGAGGGAAAGCCAATGAATACATTTAAATGTTCTCACTCCCACACACATATCTACATTTTTAATTGAATGAAATAAACCTCAAGGTCAAAGTTGGAATCTTGCTAAGGATAATGTGGTTCCAAGACAGATTCTTCTTTGTTTCCTAAATTAAAGTCTATTCTGGTATATTTAATCTTCATCAACTACTCACTGTGTTTTTAAAGGATAGTATCTACTTTCTATATTTTCCAGACGTAGATGAAAAAACAATGACAATAAAAATTGTTACAATTTATCGAATGCATGCTTAGTCATTTAATCTTCAAACTACTCTCACATTCCCAGTCTTGTCCCTTAGGACATACTTTGTAGGTGGCAGGTCTCCGAAGCCTGTGCTCTTCCCGACCACGCTTCACAACATCACCAGCTTGTAAGAGATTCAATGAAGAAAACATTTCATTTTGGTGAAAGGTAAACTATCCTAT
Source organism: Leptonychotes weddellii (assembly GCF_054177405.1). Lineage (NCBI taxonomy): Eukaryota > Metazoa > Chordata > Mammalia > Carnivora > Phocidae > Leptonychotes > Leptonychotes weddellii. The sequence continues at coordinate 100,364,902 of NC_138370.1, forward strand.
TTTTCAAACCCTAGAAGCAGATACTTTATCTCAAAATCAAAATAAAACTTTTCCCTGTAAACCAGTTACTCTACTTATAAACAAGTATATATCAATATAAGCTATGCATCCTATATAGAAATCTTTCTCTGGGGCCTTAAATACATTCTTAAATACATCCTTTCAATCACTGATCAGAAGTCATTAATACTTTCATCACAAACTATGTTTATCATGCTGGGTCTAGTCCTTCCTTTCCTTTTTGTGCTACTTGTCCATCCTCCTTGTATGTCTCTTCAAAGCTTCCAGCAATAGGTGCTTCCTTCTGTTGTGAGGCTGCCTCAGCTGCTTCCCTGCTCTATGTGATCCTCCTCCAGGTCTAAATGGGGTCAGACCAGAGTTCACTGAACAGCAGGTTACTGACCTCAGCAGGATATGCCCATAAAATGGTTTTCCTCCTCCCTCCTCCCTCCCCATAGCCACTCCCATACACTTTTTCTGCAAGTAAATGATCCCAACTGTATGGTGCCCAAAGGGAAGTGCTATTTCAGAATGTCAGCTTCTTGGCAGCAACGGCTATTCTATTAACGCTTTAAAAAAATCACTACAGCAGTTAAAATTCTAAGAAGAAAACTAAAGGAAGTCCTCATGCATATTTACTCCCTGCACTTCCTAACAGAGACAGAGTGGTGACTCCAAGGAAAAATTCAGTAAGCATTTACGGAACAAATTCCACTAAGCTAAAAACAAATATACACCAAACAAGGTTGCTTCTAATCAACAGTCTTCATAGAACTAAAACTGCCAAACAAAGTTGAAGTATAGGCAGCAGTTGGAAATTGTCTGGCACAGCATTTCCACTGCACAAAAAAATTATTTAAGAATCAAACACAGGAAAGTAGAGGGACAGGCATTCTATGTACATTATCAGATCAATTTATATACCTTCCAGAAACAAACAAAAAGTTATGATGGAATCAATATTTTTAAAAACCAAGATAGAGAACCCACATTAGAAAAAACACTGAATAAAAATCAGAAAAAAAAAAAACCACATACAAATTCTTACATCTGAAATGAAAACATTTCTATGATATTCTGATACTTGCTAATACTTGACCTCTTTGGTCAAAGAACAGGCTATTATAAACTAATAGAGGTGTGCCCAATATCTTAATTCTAAAAAGCCAGCAGAAGATATGGCTTATTCTTCATCCACTAAAACAGGAAATACAATTCTCTGTAACAGAATTGCCATTCCTAGTATCTAAGCATTTGGAGGACTGTGTCTAGAAATTCCATGTAGTGGAAGAGAGGAAAGAGGTAAAGAAAAGAGTGTGTACTTATTTAATGGTTCGTCTGTCATTTCCTTTTTTCTTTACACAAGGGACTTTGGGAATTGGCAACTGTATTTATATGGTTCGCTGCAGGACAATAATTCTACTGGGAGCTGAATATTAAGCTGAATCTCAAAAGAAACTTCTCTCCCGTAACTCTCACAAACCCATAAACAAATTAAGGAAGTAGGCAGGTGGAAGATATAACCAAAGTATAGATCCATCTCAGGTTCTAATTCTGACATTAATTCTCCATAACTTCATGATCTTGAGCCAGTCACTTAAGGAAACTGAGGACTAGAGAAGTCTATAAAATATTAAATTGTATTATCTCTGTTCCAAATCAGGTTTGGGCTTTATGATTCTATGGCTTAGATACTGTTTAATTTGATAAGGGCGGAACAAATACAAATATAAAAAAAAGGGTTATTGCAAAAATGAATAAGGTGTAAAAATGAGCAAAATTATATTGGTAGAATTATCCCAATTTAAAAACACTTATATTAAAACTTTATAATAAATACTTCTTAAATTGTAATATGTAACTGTAAGCAATAGTCACAATGCTCATTATTGATTCCAAAGAAATTTTTACATGTACATTCTATTCTAAGATATACAATGTATATTCTATTCCTTTAGATTTGGCAATTTCATGTTATAAAGTAACATAATGAAGTTTTCAGAGTAATGAACCTACTACCATGGTTCATTCAGAGTCAACTGCTAATTACATCCATTTATAACAGCCATAGATTGAGGATCAATAACTTGGTAGACTGTAAGTTTTTTGTTGTTGTTATAGAGATTTAATATAATGAATACAAAGGACTTCATGAAATATAATAGGGCTCCAGGAATGACATCCAGAAGGAGGAAGAGAGGGGACTGTTTGTTGTTTTTTCCTATTTATTTATTTATTTATTTATTTATTTATTTATTATTGTTATGTTAATCACCATACATTACATCATTAGTTTTTGATGTAGTGTTCCATGATTCATTATTTGCGTATAAGTGCTTTTTAAAAAACTGTTTCAACTCTACAACATTAACCTAGATACTTTTTCAGTGAGTCCATTCTTATTTTTTAGGAAAATTATCACATGTATACTAACTCCATCTTCCTATTTATTTAGGACAGATGGTAAGTAAAGGAATAAATTTTTAAATCATTAATTATTACATAAATTATTCAAAAGCCCAAAGAATATCTTCATGTAAAAATGCTATATGTCTTATGGGCTATATGAGTTAAGGTTTAAAGCCATTACATTAATAACATCAATACAAACAGCAAAGGATCAATGAGAAAAATTCTAATGCTTGATGAGTTGGCAAGCTGTATAAAATTTTATACTATATATAAAATTGCCAACATTTGATTTTTTACAATTTGTAAAAAGCAATATTGTTTCAGTTATAATACTGTCTACATTTTGCGTTCTAAAAGTTTAAACAAGGAAATTTCATTAAATTTTATTTCTAATAAAAAGGCAAAGAAAGGAGAATGAAGAATTCCACAAATTTCCCAAAGGTTCTAATTTTATTCTGTTCCTTAAAGTGGAATATTACACTGAAAAGATTTCAGAACATATAGGAAAACTCTGAAGTTATGCTTACCAGGACCATTAAAAGCAAATTATGCATTTTGCAAAACTGAAGTGTCAGGAAGACGATATAAAAAACTTCTATCATAAGATATTCTTAAAAACAGTCTAGTAAACATCAAGTTAAGACAAATAAATGATGATTCTCTTGCCATGGACATGAGTGGTAACAAAAATATTTAACAGTTGGCATGTAATGTCAAAATACGGGTCATAGGGCTGGAGGAGGGTCTAGAGGCCACCTACAGGCCATATATTACTATTTTAGTTATAAGACTGTGGGGAGGTCCAGGGAGTCATGCAGAGGGAGCCACAGTATCTTAGGGAAGAATTCTCTGGCTACCTTGGAAATATTTCAGTAAACATCAGCATAGCTGCACTCATGTATACCTGCTGCATATCAGCTCTGTTTGTAGAATTCTTAAATACAGATTTAAAAAGCATTAAGCAATTGTTTAAGTCTTTGCAAATCTACTACTTGTTACTAGAGAAAATGTTAACTATTAATTTTGGCAGTAGCTAGCGAGCAACATCATGAGGGAAGTTCAGGGGAAGGAATGAAAACTTAAAGACGAAAGTTTTTTTTTTATTTTCAAAATGAAACATAAAAATTATAAAAATATTTTATGACATTTAAGTTATTTAAAAATGAAAATACGAGGTTAGACCTTCAAGTAATGACCAGGATGACAGAATTTAAATATATTTCCCCCTAAACAAATAAGACCTTTAGAATAAAAAGCTATAATCACACTTAAGACTGGAGAATCATAAATGGATGAGAAATCCAATAGGTATTTAAATAATAAAATTTTGACACAGTAGTTTTTACCAAATTAGCGTGTTCATAATAAGTTGGATATTCATGTTTTAAATTTCCTGAAGTTGGTGTTCAACTATTGCTATTTAGTAGTTGATCTCTTAGGAACAAACAAAATCATAATATGGAAGAAATAGCAGCATAATTAAAAAACATCTGCTGCAATGTTACAGAGATGTAGGGGGTGGTCTATAAGGAACTGCACCTTTAGTAAGTGTTTTAAATCATTTTTTATTTGATAGATCTCCTAGGTGGAATACATCAATATAAAGAACAGGAATTTGTTGTTTATTGTCCTCTTTTTGAAAGGGATTAAAATCACCTAGCAACCTCTGTGTTGTAGAAACCAAAATAGAATAGTTGGTTGTCTACTACCAGTTCCTCTAAAACAGAAGAGTGCACGTAGAAAAGCACCGTGCTACACTACGGTGCTCTAACACACATTTTTCATCACATGACAAGGTAAAAGTCATCAAGAAATTCCCAGGGAAAAAACCTCCTATAAAAAGCATATTAAGTCTAATTAAATTGAGAGCTTACAAATCTTGACCACACAGACAAGAGATAGACACACACTCCAAAAAATAACAAAAGACTTAACCAAAGAGTATAGAGATCATAGTTTGGAGAGGGAGCTCAATAATGGAAACTTTGTTAAGGGCTTTAAAATATTCTAGGTAGAAACAGATAGGGGCATTATAATAATTTATAGAAGAAGATTTTACTTTTGAACTTACTTTTATAGAGGCAAACAAGGAATGATTATTAAAGTAGGACAGGACATAGGGGAAGCAACTTTAACATAGAATAATAAATATGAGGATCTGAATTATAAAGATTGATAAGGGGACAATATCAATTAGAATGTGAAATGCTGTTTGTGATAATGGAACAGAGTGAGGTAAATGATAGAGCATATTAATATTTCAGAAAGGTTTTTTTTTTTGAGTGTCATATTCCAGAATGCAGGAAATAAGCTCTGCAATAAACATAACTTAGCTCCCTAGTAAAACAAAGAAACTATGTATTTTAAAAGAGGTTAATAATTATAGGACATGTGTGCATATATTTTATATTTATGAATCTATAAGAGCAGAAAAAAAGCAGGTATGTCAAAATTTGTATTTTCCTCTATGTATTAATGATGGAAGTTTTGGAATGTGGGGCAACATTTTTAATACTGCAAGAATAAAATCACCATTTTTAAATCATCACTGAGCAAAGTGGAGTTTGGGGAAAAAAAGAGCCATGACTTAGCCTTCAGAGAAAAATGTCTGAGACAAGCCCTTTGTGCCGAGTTGACACAGGTCCACAGGCCATGAAAATCATTACTGAATGTCTTGACTGTTCATTGGTTCTGAGTAGATGAGAAGGTAAACGAAAATTGGAGCATCTAACTCCTTATACTTGGAGATGTGAAAGTGTCATTTCTAAGAAGGGTCAATTGTCAGCTGTCCAGAAAGGCACAACTACTCTAACCTCTAAGAATGAACCAGCAAAAGAAGAGAAGGGAAACAAATGAACAACCATACATATACGCATGTTATTTTAGCTCAGTGGCCATTAAAAACCAGATAATGCTGCATGCTAAAAACCGCTCTCCTTCGAACCATGAGAGACTATGGACTCTGAGAAACAAACTGAGGGTTCTAGAGGGGAGGGGGGTGGGAGGATGGGTTAGCCTGGTGATGGGTATTAAAGAGGGCACGTTCTGCATGGAGCACTGGATGTTATACGCAAACAATGAATCATGGAACACTACATCAAAAACTAATGATGTAATGTATGGTGATTAACATAACATAATAATAATAGAAAAAAAGAACATAGACCAAAAAAAAAAAAATAGCCATTAAAAAACCTTGTGAGAAGGTGAGTAATACTGCAGAGCCTAAATAGTGGGGATAAACTTAATCAGGTCTCACTAGGAATGCAGCTGCTTTACACTGCAGACATTCTTATAGTGGGATGTCAATCTTCCCTCCAGCAAGTGCCAATGAAATGACTTAACACTCCAGGTTTATGCCAGGTCAGTGTACACAGGTCATGTCCAGAGCCATGAATGAAGTCATGCTTTATCAGAAAGCAGGTCAGAGGTGACATAAATCATGGAAGTGTAACAGTTGACTATAAATAAGTTTCTATTGTAAGCAGTCATTTCCTAAATGAAGAAGATACATACCCTTCATTTTTTGAGGTTTGTTTGGCGGGGAGATCCTCACATAAAACTGAACAAGTCTCTTTCATCTTCAACACCCTGAGAAAAGGCATGGAGTCTGGAAGTACATGAATTTGGCTGGTAGCCTTTGATGTACCACGGGCACTGAATGAAGCCACTTGAATTATGCCTATTAACTGCCTCTGGACATCCTATACCTCCACTTCCACTCACCTTTTTATGAAGGACTGGTACTAATGGTTCATTGTAAATAAGTTTATAGGTTAATTAAGAAGGAGATCAGGTTATTTTTCCTTAACCTCAGGTTGGAAAACTGAGTGTCAAAAGAGGACTTGAATTGAAACGTTACAACTACCCATAAGGAAGAGAAGACATGTATTGCCTAATTTATTTTCTTTTTACAAATTTAGGGTTTTTTTCAGGTTGCTTTATATGTTTTTAAATAATAAACTTTATTTTTTAGAGCAGATTCAGGTTCACTCTAAAATTTAGCAAAAAGTATAAAGTTGTCACATACTTCTGTCCACGCACAATCTCCCCCACTATCTACATCTCCCATCAGAGTGGCACATTTGTTATAACTGATGAACCTACATTGACATATCACTATCACCCAAAGTCCATAGTTTACATTAGGGCTCACTCTTGGTGTTGTACATTCTATGAGTTTTCACAGATGTATAATGACATGTATCCACCATTGTAGTATATTACAGAATGGTTTCACTACCCTCAAAATCCCCTATACTCTGCCTATTCATCCCTTCTTAACCCCTCATCTATGAAAAACACTAATCTTTTTGCTATCTTCATAATTTTGCCTTTTCCAGAATGTCATACAACTGGAACCGAATAGAATGGCTTATTTCATTTAATAATATGCATTTGAGTTTCTTCCATGTTTCTTTATGGCTTGGTAGCTGTTTTTTTTTTTTTTAAGTGCTGAATAATATTCCAATGTCTGACTACTGAAGTTTATTTATCCATTCACCTACTGAAGGGTAGTTTTGGCAATTATGAAGAAAGCTGCTATCAACACCATGTACAGATTCCTGTGTGGACATAAATTTCAACTCCTTTGGGTAAATACCAAGGAGTGCAATTGCTGATTGTATGGTAAATATAATTTTGTGAGAAACTGCCAAACTTTGTTCCAAAGTGGCTGTACCATTTTGCATCCCCACCAGCAATGAATGGTGTCTGTTGCTGTACATCATTACCAACATTTGGTGGGTCAGATATGTAGCAGAATATCATTGTTATTTTAATTTGCAATTCCCTAATGACATAGGATGTTAAATATCTATCATATGCTTACTTGCATCTGTTTATCTCCTTTGATGAGGTGTCTGTTCAGGTCTTTTGCGCATTTTAAAAATTAGGTTGCTCATTTTTTAAAAATTGTTTTGAGAATTTGAAGTGTTCTTTGTATATTTTAGATAACAGTCCTTCATCAGATGAGCCTTTTGCAAATAGTTTCTCCCAGTCTGTGGCTTGTATTCTCATTCTCTTGACATTGACTTTAGTAGAGAAGAATTTTTTTCATTTTAAGGAAGTTCAGCTTAAAAATTATTACTTTCATGAATCACGTCTTTGGTGTTGTATCTAAAACATCATTGCCATACCTAAGCTCCTCTAGGTTTTCCCCTATGTCATCATCTCTAGAAGTTTTATAGTTTTGCATTTTATATTTATGTCTATGACCCTTTTTGAGTTAATTTTTGTGAAAAGTGTAAGGTTTGTGACTAGATCCATGTTATTGCATGTGGATGTCCAGCTGTTTCTGCACCATTTGTTTAAAGTTTGTCTTTGCTCCACTGCATAGCCTTTAGCCTTTGTAAAAGATCAGTTGACTATATTTATGTGGATCTATTTGTGGGCTCCCTATTCTGTTGCACTGATCTATTTTTCTATCCTTTCACCAGTACCACACTGTATTGATTGATGTAACATTATAGTGAGACTTGGAGTTGAGTTGTTGTCAATCCTCCAACTTTATTCTTCTCCTTCAATACTGTGTTTGGATACTGGGTTTTCTTCCTCTTCCATATAAACTTTAGAATCCATTTGTTGATATTCACAAATGCTGAGATTTTGATTGAAATTGTGTTAGATCTATAGATTAAGTTGGGAAGAACTGACATCTTGACAATATTGCATCCTTCTATCCACGAACATGGACTATCTCTTCATTTATTTCCTTTTTTGACATTTTTCATCAGAATGCTGTAGTTTTCCTCATACAGATCTTGTACCTATTTTGTTAAATTTGTACCTAAGCATCTCATTTGGGGGGATACTAATGTAAATAGTAATGTGTTTTCTTTTTCTTTTTTTTTAAAAGATTTTATTTATTTATTCATGAGAGACAGAGAGAGAGAGAGAGAAGCAGAGGGAGAAGCAGGCTCCCAAGGAGCAGGGAGCCCGATGCGGGACTCGATCCCAAGACCCTGGGATCATGACCTGAGCCGAAGGCAGACGCTTAACCGTCTGAGCCACCCAGGTGCCCAGTAATGTGTTTTCAACTTCAAGTTCCACTTACTCGTTGTTGATATATAGGAAAAGTGATTGACTTTTGTGTATTAATGTCACACTATGCGACCTTGCTATAATTGCTTATTAGCTGCAGGAGATTTTTGTTGATTACTTCAGGTTTACTACATAGCTGATCATGTCATCTGAGAATAATGACAGTTTTATTTCTTCTTTACCAATCTATATACCTTTTGTTTCCTTTTCTTGGCTTATCGCATTAGCTAGGACTTCCATTACTATGTTGAAAAGGAGTAGTGAGGGGGACATCCTTGCCTTGTTCTTGATTTTTTCCTTCTTAGTGGAAAAAATCTGAGTTTCTTACCATTAACTGTTGATGTTAGCTGTAGGATTTTTTTTTAATTAATATTTTATTTATTTGACAGAGAGAGACACAGCGAGAGAGGGAACACAAGCAGGGGGAGAGGGAGAGGGAGAAGCAGGCTTCCCGCAGAGCAGGGAGCCCGATGCAGGGCTCGATCCCAGGATGCTGGGATCATGACCTGAGCTGAAGGCAGACACCTAATGACTGAGCCACCCAGGCACCCCAGCTGTAGGATTTCTGTAGATGCTCTTTATCAGGTTGAGGAAGTTCCCCTCTACTCTTAATTTGCTGAGCAGTTTTATCATGAATAGGTGTTGGATTTTGTTAAATGCTTTTTTTTTTTTTTTTTTGCATCCATGGATTTGATGATGAGGCTTTTCTTCTTCTAGCTTGTTGGTGTGATCAATTCATTAATTGATTTTTGCATGTTGGACCAACCTTGCATACCTGAAACAAATCTAGCTTGGTCATAGTGTATGATTCTTTTAATCTATTGTGGGATTTGATTTGCTAATACTTTGTTGAGGATTTTTATATCTGTGTTCCTGAGAGATAGTGTTCTATAGCTTTCTTTTCTTGTAATAATCTTTGTCTAGTTTTGGTATTAGGGTAATGTTGGCCTCAGAATGATTAGGAAGTATTCTCTCTGCTTCTGTTCTCTGAAAGAGATTATAGAGAATTGATATAATTTCTTCCTTAACTGTTTGGTAGCATTCACCAGTGAACCCACACAGGCCTGATGCTTTCTGTTTTGGGAGGTTATTAATTATTGATTAATTTATTTAGTAGACATAGGCCTATACAGACTTCCTAATTCTTCCTGTGTGAGTTTTGGCAGATTGTGCCCTTTCAAGGAATCGGTTCTTCTTATCTCAGTTACCAAATTTTTGCACATGGACTTGTTCTTTTATTATCCTTTCAATGTCCATGGGATCTGTAGTGCTATCCCTTCTTTCATTTCTAATATTAGTAATATTTATCTTCTTTTTATCTTAGTTACCTGGCTAGAGGCTGATTGATTTTTTTGATCTTTTTAAGGAACTAGCTTTGGTATTGTTGGTTTTCTTTACTGCTTATCTGTTTTTATTCTCATTGATTTCTGCTCTAATTTTTAAGGTTTTTTTGTTTTGTTTTGTGTTTTTTTTTTTTTTTTGCTTATTTTGGATTTAATTTGCTCTTTTTCTAGTTTCCTAAGATAGAAGCTTAGGTAATGGGTATCAAAGAGGGCACGTACTGAATGGAGCCCTGGGTGTTATATGCAAACAATGAATCATGGAACATTACATCAAAAACTAATGAGGTAATGTATGGTGACTAACATAATAAAATTAAGAAAAAAAATTATTGATTTTAGATCTTTTCTAATATATGCATTCAATGCTATAAATTTTCCTCTAAGCACTATTTTCATTGCATCACATAAATTTTGAAGTTTTATTTTCATTTTCATTTAGTTCAAAAATTTTTCAGATTTATAATAACTTTCACTGTACCTTTAACACTGTGGTCACAAGTCCTCAATTAGTGAAATCCTCTGATAGCAAGAAATTCACAAAAATTGAATGAAGTAAGCAGACAGTGAAAACATAAGTAGCACTGGAACTGCATTACAAATCAGTGTTAAGTAGAGTAGTTCAAAATATTTTTATATTTGATGTGTGATTCCTTCCTTCACCCATGTGCTATTTACAAGTATGTTGTTAAATCTCCAAGTATTTGGGATTTTCCAATGATCTTCCTGTTACTGATTTCTGGTTTAATTCCCTTGTGGCCTGAGAGCAGACATTATATAATTTCTATTCTTTTAACCTTGTTAAGGTGTGTTTTATGGCCCAAAATGTGGTCTATGTTGGTTAAATGCTCTATGGGAACTTGAAAAGAATACGTAATCTGCTACTGTTGGATAAAGTAGTCTATAGATGTCAATTATATCCAGTTGATTGATGGAACTATTGAATTCGACTATATTTTTACTGATTTTCTGCCTTCTGGATCAGTCCACTTCTGACAGAGGAGCGTTAAAGTCTTCAATTATAATAGTGGATTCATCTATTTTTCCTTGCAGTTCTATCAGTTTTTGCCTCATGTATTTTGACACTGTTGTTAGACGCATGCACCTTAAGGACTGTTATGTCTTCTTGGAGTGTTGACTTCTTTATCATTAAGCAATGCCTTTTTTGTCTGATAGCTTTCTTTGCTCTGAAGTCTGCTCTGTTTGAAATTAATGTAGCTACCCCAGCTGTCCTTTTGATTAATGTTAACATGGTATATATTTCTCCATTTATTTACTTATTTTTAAAAGGTTTTGTTTTATATAGAGATCGAGAGCATGAATGGGGGAAGGGGCAGAGGGAAAGAGAATCCCAAGCAGATTCCACGCTGAGCGTGGAGCCTGACTTGGGGCTTGATCTCATGACCCCAAGATCATGACCTGAGCTGAAATCGAGAGTCAGATACTTAACCAACTGAACCACCTAGCCACCCCTCCATCTCTTTACTTTTAATCTACATGTCTTTATATTTAAGGTATCTTTTAGATAATATATAGTTGGGTACTGTTTTTTGATCCACTCTGATTATTTCTTTAATTGGTGAATTAGACCACTGATACTTAAGGTGATTATTGGTACAGCTGAATTAATATCTGCCATATTCATTACTGTTTTCCTAATTGTTGACTTTGTACCTTTTTTTGTCTCCCATACTTTTTCTCTCTTTTGTATTTTTAATTGAGCTTTTTATATATTTCCTTTTTTCTTCTTTCTTAGCATAGTAGTTATACTTCTTCTTAAACCCTCTTTAGTGGTTGCCCTAGAGATTGCAATATACATTTATAACTAATCCAAGTTCACTTTCAAATAACACTATACCACTTCTTGGGTAGTGTGAGTACCTTATAATAACAAAATATTCCTAATTCCACCTCTTGTCTGTATCATTGCTGTCATTTATTTCACTTATACACTTAACACATTGTTATTACACTGAATGAACTACGTTTTGTTAGCATTAACAGAAGAAACATAAAATGTTTTCTTTTACCTTCAGTTACTTATTCTCCAATGTTCTTCCTTTCTTTACATCAATCCTAGTTTCTGATCTATGTCATTTTCTTTTTGCCTAAAGAACTTTTTTAAACATTTCTTGTAAGGAAGGTTACTGTCAACAAATTCCCTCAATTTTTGTTTGAGAAAATCTTCATTTCTCCTCACTTTTGCAGGATAATTTCACAGGGTACAGAATTCTAGGTTTTTGTTTTTTTTTCCTCTCAACACTTTAAATTTCTCCCTCCACTCTCTTCTCACTTGTAATGGGGTCCCAGGAGAGGTCAAATGTAATCCTTATCTTTGCTCCTCTATAGGTAAGGTGTAGTTTTCTTCTGGCTTATTTCAAGAGTTTATCTTTGATATCAGAAGTTGGAATATGATATGCCTACATGTATTGTTTGTTTTGCTTTTGTTTTTGTTTTTTGGTATTTATCCTACTTGGTGTTCCCTGAACTTCCTGTATCTGTGGTTTGGTGTTTGTTGTTAACTTGGGAAAATTTTCACTCATTACTGCTTCAAATATTGCTTCTATTCCTTTCTCTCTTCTTCTGATATTTCCATTATGTCTATATCATATCTTTTGTAACTGTCTCACAGTTCTTGGATATTATTTTTTCCCTGTACTTTTTACTTTTTAGTTTTAGAAGTTTCCAGTCATATTCTCAAGCTCAGAGATTCCTTCCTCAGTCATATCCAGTCTGCAAATTAGTCCATCAAGGTATTCTTCATCTGTCATAGTATTTCTGATCTCTTGCATTTCTTTTTCTTTCTTAAAAGTTACATCTCTCTGCTTACATTATCCATCTCTTCTTGTATCATGTCTACTTTTTTCATTAAAACCCTTCATACATTAATCAGCTTTTTAAAAAAAATTCCCAGTGTGATAGTTCTAACATTCCTGCCTTATTGAATTCTGGGTCTGATACTTGTTCAGTCTCTTTGAACCATTTTTGCCTTTTAGTATACCTGGTAATTTTTTGTTTTAAGGTAGACAAGATGTACTGGGGAAAGGGAACTGCAGTAAAGAGGCCTTTAGTAATACAGGGGTAAGGTGTGGAGGGATGGGAAGCATTCTATTGTTGTATGATTAGGTTCCACCTCAGTCTTTTAGTCAGCCTGTGCTACTGAACTGTGAACTTCACCAGTACTTCTCAGTGCCAACCACTCGTCCCTAAGTAGGATAGTATAGCTGGAGGGGTTTGGAGGTACATATTTCCTTTCCCCCACATAGAAAGTTGGAGGGAGCTGAAGTTGGGAATTTCCCTTCCCCCTGGATCTGGTAAAATAGTTTAAGAGCAGGCCTTGTTAAGAAGAACAGAATGTTCTGGCATATTTCACAATGGTTCATCTCTCCCCTTACTGAAGTACAAGGGGACTTTCCTCTGATATTTACTGAAGGGACTGGTAGGACACCTGGAGGTAAAACTCATGAAAGTGTGGGGGCTCCCTATAACTGAGTTCCCCTGGGTTTTTTACTCTATGACTTATCCACACTGAGCCTCCAACAATTTGTTTTACAGTTCAGATTTTTCTACCCTAGCACTGGTTGCTATGGACGTTTCTACTTGTGTGGGTTTCTGCTCCAGTAGGTTGTGGTTCTCTGTACTCGCCTGTCTCTCTACTTTTGGGGGCACTGGTTTGCCCTGTGAACTCACCTCTCTTACAGAGCTAAGAATAATTATTGATTGTTTTCAGTTTGTTCAGCTTTTTATTTGTTGGGATAGTAAGCTCCTTACATGTTAAAGTGGATATTGGAAATCTTAGGGTTTTTTAAATATAGTTTTTTAAACTTTTAACCATATGTAGTCCTGGTAATATATCAAGTCTTCTTTTCCAAATATGTATTAGGAAATACTAGTAACTATAAATTCTGTGTGTGTGGCAAGCCATTTCTCAAAAAGGGTTTTTACAATGTACAAATGATTGTTTCAGAAAAAAGCAGTGGTAAACTGTCTTTTAAGGCCTATCAAATAAGGTGTAGGCTTACCGTGGTTAGGTACAGATATTTGTTCTTTTCTCTCTTTGATATCCATAAATTTTTATTCATATATGTACTCTAGTGATAGAATAAATTGAGGTTCTAGGTGAAAATGGAATTAGCATTTTAATTCATGGTTGTAATAATTTTGTCAATGTGTATGTTGACAGAGCGATCTATGGTCTTTTGAAGTCATTGCTACCTACTATTAAGAAATGATACTGAGTTGACCCTGAAACAATGTGGGGGTTGGGGCACTGACCCTTTGCACAGTCAAAAATCCATGTATAACTTTTGATTCCCCAAAACTCAACTATTAATAGCCTACTATTGACCAGAAGCCTTACCAATAACATAAGCAGTCAACACATACTTTGTATATGTATTATATGCTGTATTCTTACAATAAAGTAAGCTAGAGAGAAGAAAATATTAATAAGAAAATCGTAAGAGAAAATACATTTCTATTACCATACCATACTTAAAAAAAAATCTGTGTATAAGTGGACCCAAGCAATTCAAACCAGTGTTGTTCAAGGGTCAACTGGACACTATTTTTGTAAGCATGAATGTTCTATATTTCATGTGTACATCTACAGCTAGTCAATATTTTGTTAAACTGAAGTCCTAAGGAAGTCTCAAGATTTTTTATAACCAGTATTAATCTGTTAAATTATAATCCTGTTCATACACCAGGAACTTACCACTTTCCTAGACTGTACACAGTAAATAGCAATTTTATGTGCATTTTCCTTTAAGGACTAAAGATAGGTAAAATTTTTATCCTTCATTTTGGCATGCAGGAGTGAACTTCCTCTTAAAAACAAAATCTATATTCTTAAGAGATCTGAGAAGCAGAATTCTTTTTCACATCTATTCTCTGAAGGGATATTTAAGGTTTGGTTAATGGAAATAAGAACAAAGTAAATTTGCTCTCTGCCCTGTCAGAAAAGCATTATCACTGCATAACAAGATAGTAGCAGCATAGCCAACTTAGAAAAAACTGTTAATTGCCCCATCAGTTTCCTTTTTTTTCCTGCCCCTATCAGTTTCATTACCAAAAATATATCATTTACTAGAACACTTCTGATGAATACATTTTCCCCCCTCACTGAAAGAATTTTTTTTTAATTGGACACAGTTAATCAGTTTCACTCTTGAGTCCACCAATATTCTCACATTGTGAGAGATATTGCTGAAAGTACAAAGACCACCTATAAGAAACCTTGAATTCAACCTCAACAGCTTTAAAATGTTTTTCATAGGGCGCCTGGGTGGCTCAGTTGGTTAAGCGACTGCCTTCAGCTCAGGTCATGATCCCGGGGTCCTGGGATCGAGTCCCGCATCGGGCTCCCTGCTCTGCGGGGAGCCTGCTTCTCCCTCTCCCACTCCCCCTGCTTGTGTTCCCTCTCTCGCTGTGTCTCTCTCTGTCAAATAAATAAATAAAATCTTTAAAAAAATGTTTTTCATAAACATACAGGCATTTGAATGTAATACTATTTTTTCCTTGAAAGGAAATAATGTGGTCACTTACAAAATGCAATAAAACAAATATTTATTTAACATCTGCAATATGCTCCAACTAGTCATATATATCTAATATGCTGACTTTTAAGTTCAGTGAAATTTCAGAAAATATTATGTCCTTCATTTGATAAATGAGGAAATAGTAAACTTCCTGCCCAGCATCACATGAAAAGCCAAAGACCTCATTTAAAGTCAACAATGCTTTTTTGCAATACAAAGTATGCACTAATTCTGTTTGGCCTCTGAAAAAAGCATGCAATGGACATATGAAGGAGATGATAAGCCTTGGAAGGTTGGAAAACAGACTTCCAAAAGAGGTAAAGACAAGCATGTGAAAATAATGCAATCTGAAAGAGTCTAGCCTATTTCTGTAGGTCTGTTCACAAGTACGAATGTTGCCTTACCTTTTTCAACATCTCAGGTACTATATAGGGGAAGATATAACACTGGCAGCATGAACCAGCATCCTTTATCAAAAAGCAGTTGTAGCTCAAGAGCCATACATTACACCAGTACAGAATTTAAAGATTTCAGATGCCTCAGTAAGTTATATTGTTTACAATTTTTTTTTGACCTCTGATTTTTTTTCTCATCTTCCTGCCATTTTTTAAAGAACTGGTTTCTGTTTCCTGGTTACACATTATTATGTCAGTGAAACATATTAAAACTCATAAATCAACTCTCTGATTTCAGAAAGTTCTCTACATTTGGAAGAAAAGTAAAGAAAGAGCTACTCTACCTGTTTGTACTTCATTTCACTAGCACTGAGTAAAGCATTACTCATTATGGGTTTCTTACGCTACTAAATCTTTGGAATGAGAATTCTCTACAAGTATTGGTCTACATTCAACAAATATCGATTGTAGCTTATAATGTTTCAGGCACTGTGCTAGATACTGCAGATAACATTTTGAACAAAACAGAAGTAGAATGCCCATCATGGAGCTTACAAATCAAATTCAAATTCTGCAGGATTTTGAACTGTTAATAATAAATACAATAACAGCAGCAAGGAAAATGCACTCAAAAATACTATTATTTTAGCCATATTTAAAATGAATAAAGAAGGTATTTCCAAACCAGTGGAAAACGTGTGTATAAGGAATCATCTACCTATAACTATTTTTCACTATGAAATAAATGCCAAGTTCGCTTGAACCCAGAACTAAGGACCAATCGAATATTATCTCATCATGATAGGAAATACTGAGTGTATTTACTCAGTGCTATTATGGCCCAGAAGGTTGTTGGTAGCCACAGAACTGAAAGAAAAGAAGCAAAAGAAGAACACAGGCAGTACTCATCTTCAGGAGGCCTGAGCTCCAAAGTCTATTTATAAATCAGTTGTTTAAAACTTAAAGTAGTTTTGCAAATCATGCTCATATTTTGAAGCAGTCACAGAAGCCTCTTAAATGCACAGTATAACTGAAATACTATTCAATTACAATAACATCATAGTGTTCAGTTGCTAACATATATGGTAATGTAGTTACAAACATTTCTTTCTTTGTTCTATTTTTTTTAATAAAATTTCATCCATTCCTTAGGACGTGAGTGCAAAAAAGGCTTCCATTAAGAAGAGTTAATCAGATGATATAAGAATTTTGGGAAATTAAAATTTAATTAACATTTAAAAAAGATGAAGTGAATTGGGAAAATATATAGAGAAAACAGATGGAAAATATGAGGGGAGTTTAATACACAAGAAAAATAAATTTAGGAGGTCAAATGTACAGTTAAGATGAGTTCCACAAAGAGAGAAGAAAAAATACAGGGGAAGAAATAGTCAAAGGTACAACAGAAGAAAACTTCCTCAAGTGGAATGAAGACATTTGTTTCTAGATTGTACAGGACCATTTACGGCTGAGAAGAATGCATTTTAAAAGAGCTATGCCTAGACAGATTTGGATGTAGATTTTCCTGTGAGCTTTTAATTTTCTAGGTGGAATTTCAGAGCTGCCAAGATAAAGATCCTAATTACCATTTAAATAAGAAAAAAGTTATCTAAAAAAGATGGAATCAAATTTTTATCAGATGTCTCATAAGCAACACTGGATAAAAGTCTCCCAAGTTTTGAGGGGAGATTACTTTGAACCAAGGAGCATATACACAATAAATTATTAACTCCGAGGAAAAAATTAAGGCATTTTGGATATGCAAGGACTCAGTTTGCTTCCTACCCAACATTTCTGGAAAACAAAAACAAGAATGAACTCTTGGGGATGTATGCAAGGAGAAAGGGGGAAAAAAAAAATCAAATACCAAGCAAGACAAGGGTGTGAAATAATAAAGCAGATCTAACCAAGAGAATAATGAAAAGAAACTCTAATTCAGAAAAGAGGAACCAGACAGCATAGAGAAGAATGACTTGAAGAAGAAGGTATAGGGCACCTGGGTGGCTCAGTCAGTTAAGTGACCGCCTTCGGCTCAGGTCATGACCTCAGGGTCCTGGGATGGAACCCCACATCAGGCTCCCTGCTCAGCGGGGAGCCTGCTTCTCCCTCTCCCTCTGCTGCTCCCCTGTACTTGTTCTCTCTCACTCTCTCTCTGTCAAATAAATAAAAATAAAATCTTAAAAAAAGGTATATTTCATTTACCAAGTGATATAACTGGAAAAATCATCGTGATGTGATGAAAGCATATAATTCTTCTATCAAGAACACCAAAAAAGAGATTAGAATTTTCAAGAAAAATTTAAAGCTCACAGAAAAATGTAAGTCCAAATGTGAAAGAAACTAATATATGGCACAATTTTGAGGCATTAAAGGAATTTAAGAAAGCGCAATCTATTTTATCTTAGCACTTAACATATTATTTTCGGAACAAACCAAGTTTTAATGCTATGGGATCATTTTTTTTTTTCTTCTCTACATATTCAACCACACCACTTGGTATTACACTGAATTCTATTTATTATAATCACAACATTATAAATGTTGTGGGTTTTTTTTTTCTCAATTAGCACCAAGCAACAAACAAAGCAGAGGAGAGGTAACTATAGATGAAGAACAGAAATATTATAAACTTAGCAATAGAGAATGGTATAGAATACAGAAGTTGGCAGAAGGCAAGGGAGAAAAGTAAATGAAATGAGAAATACTAATGTTCATATCCTGCAGAGTGGGGAGTCAGGAAGCTATGGTTTGATGTTGATAATTTTGAAAATTAAGTGTATTACTGTAGGAAAAAGTACTAAAGACATACTTCTTATTACATTATTTTAAATTGTTTTTGATGTTACCATGTACCTGTATTTTTTTAAAAGTCACTGTAGAAACTAACCAATCAATCAAATCTCTCCGTTTTTGTGTTCCTTATTTCCCAGAAATGATAGTTCAGACTGGGATGGTACTCAATAATATTTCCAACCTACACAGGGCAACCAGTCTATCAGTATGCATATATGTATACCAAGGGCCTGCTATGCACTTGGTTGCATGCTAATTATTGTGGGGGGATTCAATGAACATACAAGTTATGATCCTGGCTCTCAAGGAAACTTCTATCATGACGAAAGGAGGCAGTTGCTGACACATAAATAGCTGATATATTTTAAAGTGTTAAGTAATTGGGAGACACTCCAAAACATCTTTCACATGGGCCCCAAATCCCATGACACCACCATGTAAGGAATCTTCATTCTCATGGGAAGTCCCTGGGATTAGCACAAGACTATCATCTATCTTTAAGCAAGGTGTGCCAAAGTATCTGTCCTTGTTCCTAAAAACAGGATACGAAACAGAGTTAGAACAAGTAACATCTACCATCCTCAGTAGTTTTTAAATCATGCATGCTACCATTTTATATTTCTATGGACAAGTTTGTATCCTTTCAGTGTACCTAATATAGTAAAAGATGATTGTGAACAGATGAAACTATGGACTCATAATTTGTATCCTGACTGAAATAATAAAAGGGATGGAAATAATCTTTCCTTCTAGGGGCCTTCTTCAGAGACCATGTTGTTAGACTTGTGCAATCTCTGTCAGGCCCCAGTGTTGAGAAAGCCACGCCAACTCTTGTGCCTAGGACCATTCAGGCAACTGAAGAATCATCCTTCGAGCAGAGGGCTGGATGCATCCTGGGAAACTCCCCACCTGACCAGTCTTTGAGTCCTACAATTTCCATCTCATTATGCTTTTCAAAAGATCATGGTATTGACTCTTTCCTATGAGTCTATATACTCTACAAGGGCAAGGACAATGGCTTTCTTCTTTCCTAATACATAGACGCTCAACATATGCTTGAGGAAAGACCAAATACTTATTCAGTCACTGAAATTTTGCCAAGTAATACACTGGATGTTTCATTATATTAACTCATTCATTTATTCCTTCTTGGTAGCATGGGAGATAAGAATTATTAGCTATTCCTATTTCACAGATGGGGAAGCAGATTCTGAGAGGCTAAAACTACTAGGTGGATTAAAAACATACACAGTTTATTAAGAAGGAAACTTAGGATTCAAAACTAGATCTTCATAACCCAAAAGGCCAAACTGTTTAATGGCAGCCAGCTGTTTAAGAGTTAGTTCATTGTGATCCATTAGAAATAAGGAGGCAGTGTAGATTCCTTTGGGGGGAAATATGGTGAAAAGCAGGAATAACTGGGAAAGGATGGAAAGAAAGGTCACACAAGTGAGAATACCAAAGAGGAAGAAATTACAGTCCTAAAAGAATGGCAGTGATGTTAAATATAATTGATACGGAGGTTTAAAACCCTATGACCTATTCTTTTCCCCAATAAAATGGGGATATATAGCACAAACAAAAAAAAAGAGGTGATGTGAGAACAAAATAAGATAATCTCTATAAAGTGCCTAGCATGGTGCTTAACACAATGTAAGAACTTAGTCAATATTGGCTATTATTAGAATGATAGATATCCTATTACATAATTTGAGGCAAACATCTTTCCCTTCCTATGGCTCCGTTTTTTCAATTGTAAATGCAACAGACAGGCTGGAGAGCCTCTAAAGTCCTTTTCAGCTGACAACAATCTATGATTCTATATTTGAAAATGAACTATATTTTTGCAAATCTGATGATTTATTGAAATGTTGAAGTAAAAGTGGTGGCAATACCGTATAAGCAATTAGAAACAACTCTAGTTTACACAGCTAGATCTAAAATATAAAAACATATTCAAATACACACATACATGCACACAGAATTAAACCCACAGTCCAGAAAAAAACTGTTAAAAGTTCAAAGGAAGGTGGATGAAAAAGTCTTTGATAATTTGTTATAAGTAAGAGAGTTTGAAACAGATCTTTAAAATGTTCATCATTTGTGACAGAGCATTTATTCATTAAAAACTCTTTATATTCTCCTTATGTTTACATGTTTTCCCCTCACTGTTTTAGGCACGTTTCCATGTTAAACGTAGTTGCTGGTATTTAGTTGAATGAATGCCACCACTTTGTTATTATATATTTTCCAAAATTATCACCTACCTTTTCCTTTATCATGATTCTACCAGATAAGAAGGGGGTTTCCCCCCATGTTTTTGCAGATATAGGCTCTTAAACAGAGTATAATGTTAAGCAAATTAGTTCTACCCAAACCTATTCAGTGATTTTGGGAAGCATTCCTATATGTACTAGGAATGGGATATTTTCAAACATAAAACAAATAATGAGGAAAAATTTTAAAACATGAGAAAATGGCAGCTCTAACTCCAACTGTTTCCATGCAGGTATGCAGTAACTTATTAGAGATGGTTAAGTTGCCACAATAGCTTCTAAAAGAGTCTGAGTCAGCTTGGTTATGAGAGAGAGTAACACTCTTAAAAGCTTCATCACCTTCAGTCCTTGGATACTAAAGCCCTTAGTCACTTGTCCTGGTTAAAAGCTACTATTTTAAGTTCAAAGTAGAAAGCTCCTTTCGAGTGGTAACAGTTTAAAATAACAGTGTGCGGGGTTTGGGGGAAAGCCTCCTTTATGCATCTACCATGCCCCCTCACCTCATCCCCCTCTGTCCCAGTCAAGCATTATTATAATCAGTGCTTTCTTATCCTGCATCAGTATTCACGATCCAGGTCGCTAAACAATTAACGAGATATAGACCGCTCGCTCCTTCTACCCCCATTGTTGCATCACTGGTGTTCAGAATTCTGGAACAGCGTGTGTAAACATTAGAGCCATGTGTGCCTGACCAGATGGGAAGAGGGAACACCTGGCGCCAATCTTAACATCACCAAGCCAGCTGTTTCTGGGTGAGCTCCTATTTGATTCTTCAGCTGTCTTCTAAAAGGGCCATATAAAAGCAGTTGATACAAATGAACTTGAGGATTTTGTGCAACTTCATGATATCTGAAAAGATGCATGACATTAGTTATTTTTTCACTTTATATTCATAGACAGAAACTTTTACTGTGGTTTGTTTAATTAACCAGTTCTACCAAGAGGACTTAACCAATATCAAAAGTCCAAAATACATGTGAACAGATGCACACACACATACACACACACACACAGTAGTAATTGAAAGGGGATAAACTAAAATTTCATATTGCTTTTTGGCATATATCTTTCACATTCAATCTACCATTTTGATATTTTATAATACTAAGACAATTGCAACTAAGTATCATCTTTATGAAGGGAGTCCATCCATTGAATAAATCAATTTTTATTGCATGCTTGCCACTTCAAGTGAAACCAAAGTACAATCAAGTGAAAGTTATATTTAAATCCCTCTCTTAGCAGAAATGTGTTAATTTATGGCCTTTATCAAATTCTGAGCACTTTCAGCTTATGATCACATATAATTAAGTGTCCAACAAAGTTGAGAGGAAAATATTAATGTTCTAATATAGGATAATTCTTGTGAAAGCCCACAAATGTTCAGAATTGGCACTGCTCTTAGAAAAGGGTACTCATAAGTAATTTCACACAAACTTTCACTATTTAGGCCAAGGGTGATTAAGATGAATACATTATCTTTAGGCCAAAATAATAAAAAGGCAAGCAAATAAAGCAAATGAAAAGAATCTCTGTAAGCCTATAATCTACTTTCACCATATCTTAATTCAGTGTATTAGAAATGTACAAAATATTTTAAATAAATCATATCTTTTCAAGTCCAGAAGGAACTTTTACTCATCACCAGGGATGAAAAATGCCCATCCTTAGATTTTGTTGTGTTGGTTAAATGAGTCACTCTTTTGGCAATTTCTTCCAAATGAGAGCAAATTCAGATGTTCAACAGCTAAAACTTAATTTCTAAGTCTCATATGTAAATAATAAATTTGGACAGATAATCTCTAAATTATTTCAGATTTGAACTTCTCTTATACCAAACAGTACTTAAAACAAAATGGATTTTTGGTGCTTGGTTTATCTCTTGGGGAAAAGATTCTTTATTTTTAAAAGTTAAACAAATTCCTTTAGTTTAATGTACTGTATTTCAAAGATTCTAGTTTTTCCTTTTTTAGACAGATAGTATAATTACAAAAAAATTCTATGAAAGAAGAGTTCAAACAGACCA
This sequence comes from Leptonychotes weddellii, assembly GCF_054177405.1. NCBI lineage: Eukaryota > Metazoa > Chordata > Mammalia > Carnivora > Phocidae > Leptonychotes > Leptonychotes weddellii. The sequence continues at coordinate 100,387,726 of NC_138370.1, forward strand.
ACTTTTAAATTAACTAGGAGTTCATTTTTTGATTATCTAATTTCAATTCTTTGTTATGCATGGTTTCTATTTTTGGAAAATCAATGGTGATGTCCATCTAAAATGATCTTTAGATGCAATACAAAAAAACCCCAAAAAATAACCCCCAAAGTTCACTCATATTTTAAAGATTCCAACCAGTCAGCTTACAACTTGCAATGAAAAGCACTGGAAGCACTTTAAATTTGTGTACTTTAACTTTTAATTTAAGTTTGTGTGCTTCAACTTTTTTTAAAACTCAAGACTTTCTTTTTATTGATAAATATGAATGAAAAACTCTTAAAAATCTATCTGGGAAAGGAAAAGCAATTCCCTAAGTATAGAGACTTTTTTTTTTTTTTTTTTAAACCCAAGTCTTGATGTAGAGTTAAAAGCGGAGGAGGGCTGAGGGAGGTGTGATGAAGAACTGAACAGGGAAGGGGAAGGGAGAGGAGAGGGGTCAGTGCAGGAAGGGATGAGGATGATCAATTAATCACTTTCTTGAGTGTTCTGTAGTTTGTCTAATCTTGCAAGTCAGATTATGAATTGTCTTGCATCTGAATATGATTACAAATTCAAAACTACACCTTTTTTCAAAAAAAGGCATTATTTATGACACTGAGTGGCAGGCAAGCACACTTCAGTCTCAGTGGCACTGCAAATTAACAACCAGAACCAACATACGATTTGCCCACATTTACCAAAATCACAAAAAAAAGTTGGGCATAACTGGTTCCATTTGCTGAAGGAAGAAAAAAAGATTAATCTGGTATTAAAGCACTGCCTTTGAGACTTTGGTAGGAAAACTGCGTATTGGGCGGATCCTGACCTAGACACCTTGATCTTTGGTTCATGACCCTGTCAGAGCCAGACAAGGGCTCCCTGACTATGAATTAAACTGTTTGATTCCTCCGCCCACAGACACACAAAGCCCGCACTCTCTCAGCTGTTACATAAGAGTCTCTGGAATCCTAGGATGGTGTTTGTAAATAGCGCTGCCATGCGCACGGTACCCACGTGTCAAATGTTGATGTGACCGCGTGTAATCGGAAGGCGAGAAAGCATCAACAAGCTCCGAAGAAAAACCTCCCTTTTCTTTGGCCCTAAAAATGAGCATGTGCCTGTCAAGGAACTATCTCTAAGAGTGATTTATTTTCTTTATCTTTTCCTTTCCTTACCCTCTCTCTGCCCCTCCCCCCAAAAAAATTAATGGGAGGAAGAACAGGAGACATGACCAAACCCCATTGTATTCCTTTCCTTCTTTAAACAGCACCCAACCAGAGTACAGAATCATAATTAACTGCCTTTTCTAATTAAATTTGGGGCAAGTTTTGAAATCTCAACAATGCATTCTGAATGCACTTTCTACCTCCTCTTATCCCAAGACTTCTCCTTTATCTTTGCTCACTTACTTTGGTGTGAACTGAAATATTATGAGAGGTAGGATTACACAACTACTAGACAGAGGTACTCAAAGTAGGCAAATGGTTTGCAAAATGACAATTTACATCCAAATAAAATTACAACATGACCCTTTCAGCAAAAAGTATCCTATGGCTACATTTGAGTAAAGAGAAATGCAATTTAGTATTTTACCTGTCTTATTTTAATTTTCACCCTCACCTATATTCATTGCATCTTTTACAATGGGTTTATGAACAGGAAACAAGTAAACCATTTCTTAAGGGGGTTGAGCTCTTACCAATATTCAAGAAAAATGTCAATATCAAGTTTTTTACCCCTAAATATGGAAAGTTTCCCATAACCTTCAGCTTTATTTAAAGCATGACATATTATAACAATGCAAAAAAAAAAAAAAAAACCAACTGAAGCAAAACTGTCAGTAAATTAAACTAGTGATTTGAAAAATACTGATTTCAACAAAATCTCAAGCATTTTTTAAATCATTTTAAATTTCTATATTCTATATTTCCTACATACTTGGTAAAAAATGTTTTTAAATTATATATTAAAATTAGTTGATGTCTATAAAATTTCCTACTTGAAATATAAGAATCACATTTGAGAGTAAATAAGTTTCAAAATACTGAAAATTCAGTTCCCAAAGTTAATAACCAAATGTCCTTACCTTATGTGTTTCAGTAGAAAAACATAAGTAAATTATAGGTATTAAAAGGTAAGCCATTAGCAAAATGTCTACTAGCTTTGCTTCCCGCCAGTATGTTTTTCTCCAAGTTATGATGTAGTAGACGTTCCAAAAATAAGTACAACTTTGTCTTACTTTCAACTAAATATGTTATAACTTCATAGGAGAAAAAAAATAACCACTCGGGTGGCTATATTGGAATAAAGCTAGATTAAATCTAGAGTATAAAGTTTAAAATATATGCTTTCCTGCTAAAATGTACCTGCTTCTCTTTTTACTGAAACAAACAATTTACATGGTTAGTCTGATGTTGGAAAATTTGTTCTTCCTTCATGTTTGAAAAGTATCCATATACGGTATTTTTCCTTTCACCGGTTCTCTTTGGTACATTAAAATATAAATGTAAATGAATTAATGTTTCAATAACTGGATTCACTTTTTAAGAAGCTTATTCTAATTTTATGAATGACCACTTTATTTGCAGAAGTGATTTCTTGTTCTGTTATGATGTATGCAATAAAACAAACAAAAAGCTAATAATCAGCCAAACTAATTAGAGGGTGTATAAAAGTAATCCTTTTAATGCAAAAATCATGAGAGATTATAAAAGAGCTGAGAGAACTTTATAGCCAATGGCAAATATGAAAATTCTATAACTTCAAAGTAAGAGACATCAAACAAAAAATGGAAAAAGTGCTGAAAGAACAAACAGGTTAAAAAATAAATTAATAGGAACAAGACGGTATGTTAGGGATGGAATCTGGGTGTGGTGTCATTGTATTATTTTCAGATTCTGGCACTTTAGCAGCAGCAAAACTAATAATTAAGGTATTTTTTAATGGTTGCCCTTGTTTCTTGATGTAGACAGGGAAGAAAAACAGGAGGAATAACTCAGAGACGGATCATGTTATATCCTCTGGATTTCACTATCATTATTTAAGCCTTTTTTCTTCTACATTGCAAGACGAAAAATATACCAATTTGAGGAGAAATACTATAATAAAAACTCATCTTGAGAGTTGGGTGAATAGTTTTCATTAAAGAATAATCTGGACATAGAAACTAGGTTAATGCTCTATCAAGAAAGCAAGCAACTTGAAAAGGCAGGTTTTAGCAATGGCTAATGATATACGACAATAGTAATAAAAATTATCATTACTTTGCAGCATTCAGAGAACAAACTGAAACAAATCTCAGAATTGTAAAAGTAGCAAATGAAAAATATCAATACTGTGTATGGCATGCCTTAATGGGAGATCTGCTATGTCTATGCTTGACCATAGACAATTCTGTTCCCTGAAGACAGCAGTCCATCAGCAAAAATTCACAGCCCTATGTTTTACTTCTGAATATAGGGCATCTTCCATAGAAATTACTTATAAAGAGCAAAGCTAAAAATATAAACAAATCAAAATATCTCATCTCCTGTATTTTTAATTTGCTTGAAAAAATTTAAGATTTTTGGGAGTATATTTAAAAAGCAAAGATGGAATAGCACACTAAACCCAGTGAGCAGCTTTTGAATATTATGGAGATACTATTATAAAAACCTATTATCAACTGAGGTAGTTCACAAAGTATTAACAGAAATAAGAGAGGGTAAAAACAAGAAAGCTTTTCATTTCTCCTATATGGAGGACCAGACCTATATTCTATCTTACTGCTTTCTCCAACAATCGCTCCATCAGCTTGATAGGATAAAGATTCTAATGTGAGTGTCTAACTTGTACCTGTTGCAAATACACAACAAACCTACAGGTAAGTGCTGTAATCACACTCTTAAAAAGTAGAATTTTTGGCCACTTCTATAGTGATTCCTTGAAAAAATAATGATTACAGCAATTATATGAAGCCAAGGCATTTCTTTATTGAGTACAATAACATGTATACATTATTAAAGTTGAATGCTTGCAGATAATTGAATCTCCCCCACCCTAGTTATAGTCATAGTTCCAAACTATGGAATCCAATTGGCAGCAAATCAACATTCTCATCAGAATAAAGAAGGAGAGAAGCATTGCTCAACAAGAAGAATGTCTGGTATCTAGAATTACATTAAGTTAGAAATTCAAAATAAAACCAACCCCAAGTAATTCACCCTGTGTTTCCAAAACTAAAAATCCTAATTTCATAGGGACAAATCCTAAAAAACTCACTGGTGCCATGTTTCTAGAAAGATATGCATAGCCCCATACAATTCAATTCAAATAGCACCCTACATTTCTTTGCATGAGACATGAGATACTTTCTGAATGCCAAATACCTTGTCAGTTGTATGCATTTTTACTTTATTTAGGATATAATTCACATATAATAAAAGAATTTACCTTCTTAAAGTATACAATTGGGTACTTTTTTAGAGCTGTGCAAACATTACTATCTAACTATAGGATATTTTTAGGCTCCAAGAGAAACTCTGTATCTATTAACAGTCAGTCCCCCTTCTTCTCCCTCCAGCCCCTAGCAATAAGTAATCTACTCTCTGCCTCTTTAGATTTGCCTATTCTGGAGATTTCATATAAGTGAAATCATATCATATGTGGCCTTTTGTTATTTACTTCTTTTCAAGTTCATCTATGATGCAACATGTATCAGCCCTTCGTTCCTTTTTGTTGCCGAATAATATTCCATTGTATGGATATGGATATACCACAGTTCATACATTTATGAGTTGTGATGGACATTGGGGTTGTTCCAATTTTTGACAATTATGAATAATGCTGCTATGAGTATTCGGGTGACAGTTTTTATGTAGACAATTGTGTGCATTTTAAGTCTCCTCTTAGGACTTTCCCTGCATAGCCTACGTTACAGCTTTACTTTTTTACTGATAGTAATGAGGCAGAATAGCATAGTGGTTAAAGGGCTGGGATCTAGAGACAGGCTGCCTAATTCAAACCTTAGCTAAGGCATGTACTGGCTGTATGAATTTGGTCATTCAACCTCTATATGCCTCAGTTAGCTCACCTGAGATGAGGATAATAATACCCATCTCTAGAGTCATGAAGAGAACTAATGACATAAGTTACAATGTAGTAAGTTATTAAAACAACTTAAAATATTTTGAACACAAAGGCCATCTTTATGCAAAAACACTTTTAAGTAAACAAAAACCTACATTCTGATGCACTTTGATAAGGAATCGTAGCACAATCACATGACTGATGAAGTGGAACTGGGTTAACTCTTCTATTTTCAGGAAAAAAGATTTAAAGATACCTGATAGTGTGATAAAATGGTATGGACCTAAATATACAATACACAAATGTCCAAGGCAACTGGGGGTATCCGAGTAAGACTGGTAGACTATATCCATGTCAGTATCCTGGTTGTGATATTATAGTTTTACCAAAAGTTACCAGTGGAAGAAATTGGGCAAAAGGTACATGCCCAATTATTATTATTTCATATACCTGTATCTGAATCTACAAATATCTCAACAGAAATTTCAATTAAAAATATGTGATCTCTGTGTAAATTTACTAAAAATCATTAAGCTGTATGTTTACAATGGATGGCTTTTATGAAACATTAGCCATAGCCTATAGAAGTTACATTTAAGGAAAAACTACCATCATTATCACCATCATCACCATTACCATTGAGAATAGATTATATATTTTCTAATTAAATGACATTACTTTTTTCCAGTTCTAGGTCATTCATTATTTTTTCTCAGCTTTTGAGACATAATTGACATATAACACTATGTAAGTTTAACGTGTATAATGTAATGACTTGATATATGTATATATTGGGAAATGGTTACCACAATAAGGTCAGTTAACACATCCATCACTTCACATACTTACAAAGTTTGCATGTGCGTGTGGTGAGAACTCTGTATTACACATTACATTCCAGAACTTATTCATCTTATAACCGGAAGCCTGCACTCCCTTCATTACATATTGACTGAGTAGAACACTACTAAGTTCTACTATGGAATAAATAGATGTAGAAATCAGCACCTCTCTTCCAAGAACCATAAATTTAATTTAAAAGAATATTTATAGTATTTTTAGTGAAGCGACCAGTTCATTTTATGTCCTAACCTGTCCTCCAAAAACACTTCATCTTAATTTATTCATCTCTTAATTTTAATTCTCAGATTATTTGGAGCTTGATTTCAAATCAGTTTGAGTAACAATCCTGAGTAAATATAAAATATTGAGTTCCAAATTCTTAAAACTTCAGGTAGGCTGACATTATCACTGAGTTTGTTTTTACACAAAATATTGAAAATTCACCTACTATCTATTTCTACTTCTTGAATCCTGGCACATTTAACTGCATTTCATGACAACTGGAGAAAGCATAAATCAAAGCTGATAGAATTTACTATTTTGGAAGGGGCAACCAAAATCTATTTTATTGCGAAAAGATTATATGTCTATCTTAAGTCAGGGATTTTCTGCAATGTACAATCTAGGATCGGAATAATGCTGGAAATAGCAGATACTTAAGACTCTTTTTGGCTTGCAGTCACACTGATTCAAGGGCTCTCACTTTACCCTCTCCTCTTGTGGAACTCTTCTTTCCCACTGTATACCAAAGTATATATATCTTGTACTATACACCAAGGTATGCAGATGTACTATATAACCTCCTTAAATAATGTCACTGTATTCCCTGAGTTTTGGCAGTGATTCAAAACAGAAATTGGAGATCTAGACCAAGTAAATACTGTATATTTGGCAAAATCATTTGTGGTTGTGTTCTTCAGCACAATTTCCAAGATAACCACCAGCTCTACTTGGCAAAACGACTCTCCCACAGTTACGGCTCCAATTGTAAAGTTGGCTTGTAAAATATTTTCCTGCTACTGGCTTTGGTGCCATTACTATGCTTAAGAACTAGTGTGCAATGGTGGCATCATCATTGAGGAAAATGTTATTTTGATGAACCAACACTGACAGCCACTCCAAAGCTTTACCTTGTCTATACAGTTGTTTATAAAACAAAGAAGGCTCCCTCCAGTAATCGGAGATGGCTAGGTCAGACTATTAAATTCTATTAAGCAACAACAACTGAACTCATTGAAGAAGGAATTAGAGCATAAAAAAGCAGGTTTAATCTTTCTAAGTATTAGATATTCTAACATGTGAAACATCCATAGCTTTTGATGATGTTTTATTTAAAGATAATTTCAAAGAATTTACCAACTTGGATCCAGGACATAATGGAAAAGAGTTTCTGGCAGGTGTGTCTGTGAATTATAAGAAAGGTTTCTTACTGAGATCAGCAAATAAGGAAATACATTTCAATAGTGACACTGGCTTACAACACTGTGTGTGGGTGGAGCCTTGGAGGAATTGGTGGAGAAATTTTAACTTCAGCAAGTGAAACCAAAACATTAACTCCAGTTTTTGTTACCTGATACAACAAGTCCAGTGCCTAAAGAGGACTTTGGAAGTCTCTCGTAATAACTCCTTGGCAGGTGCATTTCACTTGTTCTGGAAGTGATGCACACCTGCCAATGTCTACCTTCATGTGCCACTGCATCAAAATCTTATCAATCCCCTTGACTCTTTGCATGGACCAGCATAATGCCAAATATAATTAAAGCCATAGTTGGTAAATCTGTGAATTTAAACAAAACAAAGGACTCTCTTCATTCCAAGTTAATTTCTCACTAACCATTAGTTCAATAAGAAAATAAGGAAAACAATACTGCAGTTTAAGAAAAAGTTCTATCTTGTTATTGTCCACTATCATTTCCATAAAATTCAACTGCTCAAGACAATTCTGTCCTATGAAATTCTGAGAACATCCAGGTGGTACTATCACACATATAATAAATGAAAGAAGGAATTCAAATAATTTCTCTTTTATAATAAAGGAGAAAGTGGTACTTATACTGAAATTGGTGAATAATGTGCATCTCCTCCTTATAATCACTTAAGCCCCTCATACAATATTAATTAACAGCTATTTTCAGCATACAAATAGGATACATAAAATAACAAGAGTCTAAATTTGATATGAAAGAACAAATCTTCATGGTCACAATAAATATTAACCAATGTAGGTATTCTTATTTACCAATATGAATGGAAAATACTACATCCATTATTAGCTGAATAACTTGAAGAAAGCATAAACCACAACATTTGAAAAGTCCCAAAAAAGCAGTTAAATATTAGTCTGTTAGCAAAAGGAACTGTTTATTTTTAACTCTGAATTACTGCAATAATTAATCAGTTTTCTCAATGAATAGTAAGCATTTATGCTAAACTCCTAAGTATTTTCCTTATTATTTTAGGACAAATAAGAACTAACCAAATGAGCTGTTTCTATTCCAGAGATCAGTAATACTACTCCCTTGTAATCATGTGAAATAACCTTCAGTATCAATGATTAAACTTAACCGCTTTTTCAGAGATCAAAATAGAGTTACAAAGTGAACTACTGAGGACAAATGGTTTTGGAAATCTGATTTATGGAGTAATGTCCATTACTGTGCTCTTCCTTCTGTCCATCTTTTAATCATATACATGCCTTCTAAACTTAAGTTTGACTTTCCAGTCCTTTACTAACACTTCTCTGCTTAATAACATTAAAAAAAAAATATTGTGATGAAATTTATATTCTACCTCGAACCTATTATGAAACACACATGCAAACATGTAAAAGAATGTAACTCTCCTCCAGCATTTCAACTTTCCATTAAAATGCAAATAAATGATTTCATTAACCAGGCAACAATACCTACAGTCTTAAACCAAAGCAAAGCAAAGCAAACCAATCTTTTCTCTTTACATCCCAACTTCCCCTAAGGAACAATCTTCCTCCTATGTTGGATTATTTGTTGATGAATAGTTTTTATTTGGATTTGCCATTATTATCCCTTACTGGAGAGGGAAAAGCACATTATGAGACTTTAGATTTTAAATTCGTGGATGTATCCTATTCCCTACACAGGAAAACATAAAAATATTTCAGTAAATTTTAAGCAAACAACTGGAAAATAACCCTTCTTTCAATTCCTAAACACTAGATGAGGAAGGGGGAGGGGGAATCACTCAGTGATTATGTATGTATGTCATGAAAGCAATAGCCAGTAAATAACACTTATATTTCATAATCGACCTTCCCAGGAGTCTATCCAGGCCACACTTTTATTTGTCATAGGTAGAAAACTCTCCATAGAAACTCTGTTAGCTTAATAACACTAGACAAGCAGCCCCAGCGAAAAGATTCGGCAAGACTGGTGTGTGTGTGTGTGTGTATGTGTGTTGTGTGTGTGTGTGTGTGGTGTGGTGTGTGTGTATGTGTGTGTGTGTGTGTGTGTATAGAAGGAGGAGGAGGAAAAAAGAGACACGGAGAGAGGCAGATAAATAAAAGACCAAAGAAAAGAGAGCAACCAAGACACAGAGAAATTTGGATGGGACTGTTAGAAATCAGCTCCCTACTTCTCCGTTTCTTTGCTGGGATTGGGTTTCATTTCTTTCGGCGCCCCTGACCTTGCAGTCTTTCAACTCTCAACTCTGCCCCCCTCCTCCCGCCCGCCCGCCCCCTCCCCCGGCCTGCGCCTGCCTTTGTGTCTGCCTGTCACTTACCGGGGAACCAAACGAAGCTGATTCGGGAGAAGCACAAAGCCAGGACACAGATTTGCCCACAAATTCTCTTACACCCACTCCCCAGGCTGGAAGGCACAGCCCATTGCAGAGCTGATGTACCTTGAGAAAAGTGGGATCTGGTCTTGTTTGGGGGACCAGAGAAACTATTCTCTCTCACTCAGCACCACTAGCAAAACGCGCGGACTTAGGAAAAAACAAAACCCCACTTAGTGTACTACAGGTCCACTCCCCGTGACATTCGCTTAGTTCGCCCCCCAAAAAGCGGACACCGGGGTAGAAAGGGGCGGACGCGAACGCAAACCCAGACCCAGACCCTACAACAGATAAAAGGGTCGAAAAACACTCCGTCAGAGTTCTTTCCGGGGTGGGTTAGGTTAAACGAGAGACTGGTCTGACTTACAAGAAGGAAAGGGGGTCGGGGAGGATTCAAGGGAAAAGTAATGCCCCCCAAAGCTGAACTATTTGAGAAAGGAAAGCAAATAAAAATATCACTTTCCTGAGGATAAAAGGCCGGGAAACCGGCTGGTCGGAGTCACAAAGGTAAGTTTTCTGGGTAAGGAGAGGCGCATTAGCAGGAGAGCGGAGAGAACACAAAACTACAGGTTTAAAGCGGGGGGGGGGGGGGGAGGTGGAATTAAAACTATATTTGTCAGCCATGTTGAAGAGGCTCCAGTAATTTGTGAAGCTTCCCTCTTCCCT
>NC_138370.1:100398232-100417406 GCF_054177405.1 Leptonychotes weddellii
GCAGCAATCCAGCAGTTGCAGTCGGGTCTCCTTTCTAACAAATCCTAAAGGGCAGCCATCTTGCTTCCTTCTGCTTCTCTACGAAAGCAGCCTAGCCTCCGCATCAATATTCATAAGGCAGTTTGACGTCTGTTCTCATCACTCGGCGGGGCCGGCGTCTCGGGGCGGCCTCGCCGAGGGGGCGGACGTGACTCGCATGCGAGCCGGGCCTGGGCGCGCGGCGCTCGCGAGGAGGCGGCGGCGGCGGCGGCCGCCCGAGCTCTCGCCGCAGCCGCTGCTGCTGCCGGCTCTCCTCCTCCTCCCGGCCTCCTCCTCCTCCGCCCGGCTCGCCTCCTCCTCCACCGGCCTCCTCCTCCTCCTCCTCCTCCGCCCTGGCCTCCGCCGCCGCCCTGGGGCCCTCAGCCCCGGCTCCCAGGGAATCAGCCCCCCGCCCGGGGCTTCCCGCACAAAGGCTGGCGGCACCTGGGGGCCGTACAATGGGGTGCGCAGTCGAGGCCGGGGCTGCCCTGGCGCTGTGCGGTGGAGCCCGGGGAGCTGTGCGCCGGGGTGAGCGCGGGGCGGGGGCGAGCGTGGGGGAAGGTCCAGCCCCCGAGCGCCGCAGCCAGACCCGGGGCACCCCGGAGCCCCGCGGAGAGGAAGCCACCCGGGTGAAGGCGCGGGGCAGGCGCCCAGGGGGAGGTGGCGTGGGTGCTTGGCACAAGGATGGAGACCCTGGATTAACCTTTTGAACTTTTTGTTAGTACCGCACTCCACCACCCACTTAGAGGTATGTGCGCGCCCCTCACCCTGGCGCGCTGCCACCTCTACCCCGCAGCCTCGCACTAGCCCTTACTCCCACCTCCTTGCAGGTATCTCCGCACACGCCCACGCGCGCACCCACCTCCGCGCGCGACGGCCAGCACCCCCACCCTCAGTAGGTGCACCCGCTCCCGCCTCGACCCCGCTTTGGCATCCTCTACACCGTCGCTTTAATCTCGCTCTACAAAAGCGCTCCCGAATTTCGCCGAGGGCATGCCCTTAGTGCTTTAGGGGCCTGTAGTTTTAAAGACTCGACAAATTAGGAAATTGACCGAGTCCTGCTTCAGCCCGCCCCGGCCCACCTTCTGTTTACTTTTGCCACGTGGGCTAGGAAAGAGGGATTCTTACAGATCCAAGATGAATTTCTCACCAGTGACTACTTCTCGCTCGACTCGGTTGTAAGAAAGAAACCTGCGCTTTCAAATGCCTACGTTTTCTCCAGTAAGAGCCTCTATTTTGAAAAAAATTTCTACCCGTACGCATAATTAAGTAATGAAGAAATCGACCCATAAGGAACTAAATTCCAAGTGACGGACACTCGATATTCCCTGACGTTCCGGATTCTATACCTACGTCCTTCCATTGACAGATTGTCTTTTCTGTTGCCGACTAACTTTAATTCTCTTTTTAATGCCCCCTTTCTAATCATAAAAATTTTATTTGAAGGTAAGAATCAAGAACAAAGCTCATATGAATCATTACATCAGTAGTTGTTGAGATTCGCCCTCTACAAGAAATTTTCACGTACTCACATTCAACTTTTAAATAGATATTTCGGGCACATCTTTTATAGGATCACTGCACTGTGATCACAATACTTATAAGTCAACACAAGTTATTTTGGGTAGCTTCTTTTTTTTCGTCTGTAATTTCTTTAAAAGTGAAGCCTTTTCCTAATTTTATGAAATCGGAATATTTCCCCTGAAAAGAGTTAAAAAGGGAACTCTTTCTGTGTGTCACATTGTTACTAAGAAGAACGTTTAGAGTGTGTTCTAATGAAACATTGTATATTCCATTCTGAGGCAGAGTTCATTCGGGTTTCTGATTTTGCAACGGCCAAGTAAAATCATTCATTTTTCCTTAAGCATTTCATGTAACACTGAATTTCTGTCTTTTCCAACTGTACACTAATGTGCCATGGAGGTCTTGGCAATTGTTAGTGGACTTTAAGCTGTTTGGGAGGTCCCTTCTATTTTTTTTTTTTTTTGTCAAGTCCAGAAAGTAAAGTTTTCCAAAGACTATGACATATATTTATGCAGCGCACAGTACAGCAGAATTGTTGAAAGCATGGGCTTTGGAGTTGGATAGATATGATTGAATCCTGACCCTATCCCTTACCAAGTGTCTGGCCTTGAGCATGTTACTTACCTCTGTGTATCAGTTTCCTCATGTGTTAAACACCCTCTGAAACACAAGGGTTGTTGTGAGGATTCAATAGGGCACTAAGTAAATGTCCAGGTAGTTATTACTATTACCAATAATAAACCATCTACTTCCAGAAGTTTCTCTTGATTAACTAGAAATATGTAAATAATCATATGACTTCTTATATTGAATAACATGTGGCAAATATTGTATTCACATGTGTTTGATATAAATATCTGCATGTTCCCGTAGTTGTTTGTATTATAATTGGGAAAATGATCTTTAAGGTCACCTCCTTCTCATTTCATCTTCTAAACCTCTCCCTCTGTTGTAACAGGTGGTTCTTGTCTATCTGGAATCATACTTGGCTTGCAGTTGGTTTTGTAACAGGCCCTGAACCTTTTCTTGCCAACTTCTTTCTGTGCACCCTCACCCCACCCTTAACCACCACCACATTCGTTAATTTAAAAGAACATACATTAACTCCTCTTGGCTATTGTGACTTTTCAATAGCAAAAGGAAGTAAAATTCTGAAGGTCTCCAACTGTAAAATATGTTAATGAGATTTTTATATTGTTGATTTAAAAAAAACCTCTTGCTTTGTTGCTTTTCCTGGGAAAGCAAAGATGTAGTGTACACAGCCAGTTATTTACTGGACATTAGTGCATATTTGTATGTGTAATTAGGAATCAGCTTTTATTAACTATGTGCCTTCTTGAGATTCTTCCTATAGGTGTGGATAATCTATTTTTTTAAAAGGTAATTTGTTGTTTTAATACCAGTCAATTGTTATCAAATTCCTTACCATTTTTTTCTTAAAATAGAAATAGCAGCACTGCATCCACACAGAGAAATTCTTGCTTCCTTAACAGAGAAAAAAGACTAATAGAACAAGTTCCACAACATGCATTCTGTGTTAGAAAATTGACTTGATTGGCCTGGGCACCTGCTGTCTAACTCAGTTGCTCAGTCTCTAAGCCTCTTAGGGTGGAGGCAGCTTCCTGACTGCTAGGTCCATTAAAGGGCTGACAACAGCAGCTTGTTTTACAATGTAAATTTCTTGTAGTGTACTAACAAAACAAAACCAAAAACAACAACAACAACAAAAAAGGTGCATTCTTAATTTCCTCTCTACCTGCAAAATAGGACATTTTCTTTAAGGACTTGATATTCTCTTTAACTGAGAGAAATTGTTGTGATATGTATTGCTTTGGAAGAATTACAGTGGTTCAACAAAAACATTAAATCATGGCCTGTTGTTTCCCATCTCCAAAAACATATTTCTGAAGTATGACATGATAAAGATTCTCTGCATGCTTAAAAGACAATTGACCTTCAAACAGCACAGCAGTCATTGCTGTGAAGGGACTTTCTTGTTTCTCTTCTCTGGTGACATTATTGCACACCATACCAAGGTATATGTTTAACACGGGTAGAACACTAATTTTAAAATTTTCCAATAAATGAAACATTTACACATAACACTAACTTACTGATATAAGTGTTATTATTAACAAAAACCATTATTGTCTAAGGCCAGGGAGCGTAATGTAATGAGGTCTTGATAGAGTCTCTTTTATTAATATGATTTCTATTTTTTTCTGACCTTATCTCATATGGCTAATTTCTCTTTTTCTAATTTGGAAATTTTTAAGGAACAGATACAAATGATATAATCCTAAATTACTCTAGTCAGGTGCTAGCCAATGTGTATACTGATTTAATGGGTGCAAAGTGAAATGTCAGATAAAACTCAAAACTCTAATCCTGTTCAAATATTGCTAAAGGCATTATAAAAAGAGTATTAGGATCATTAGTGGAACAAACATCATGGAAATGCTTTCAGAAGTATTGCAAATATTATGTTAATATCAATCTCTTTTCTCCTCATGAATTCTGGTTTCACAATCTAGTAACTACTTTTTTTTCCTTTTCATCCAAATTTGGTAACTCAATACACCCATTTTTTGAGAGGATAATTTTTCAACTTTAATGAACTTCAATAATGAATAAGTTTTAACTATTGGTAATTACCCCCAACAACACCCTTTGCATTTATATATGATTTTATAGATTTCAAAGCATTTTTTGTACACTATTGTTTTCTTTGGTAAAGATATACTATTATGTTTAATATTCAAATCATATGCCATATTCAAATTGGCATTGAATTTGATTCCTATCTTATAAATATGAAAAATGAGTTTAAGTGACTTTCTCAAGATCATACAGCCTGTATGTAGAGGAAGGAGCACCTCACAAACTCAAGCTTTGTGAATTCAAGTTCAGGCCTTTTTCATTGCACCAAAATTAACCTTATATATCTTTTCCTGTTCAGCTTCCTCTAAATTGTTCTTACTATTAATAGTACTGACTGATACAGGAATCCTCCCTTCAAAATTCACAATAATTTTCCATTATTCTTTGTTACTTAGACAGGGCGCCTGGGTGGCTCAGTTGTTAAGCGTCTGCCTTCGGCTCAGGTCATGATCCCGGGGTCCTGGGATCGAGCCCTGCATTGGGCTCCCTGCTGAGCACCCCCTCTCCCTCTTCCCCTGCTTGTGGTCTCTCTCGCTGTCTCTCTCTGTCAAATAAATAAATAAAATCTTTAAAAAAAAAGAGAGAGAGAAGAAAAAAACAGCATTTACATTTACTCATTTTTAGTACTCCAAAAGTAACACTATTGCTAAATACTGGCCATGCACCAAGCATGTGGATAATTGTTTTACATTTATTATCTCTTTTAATTTAATGCTTATTAAAACCAAATAATGTAGGTATCATCTTATTGAGAATGAAGGGTTGAGTAATTTGGTTGGGATTAAATATTAAAGAGCTGGAACCAAGGTCTAAATCTAGGTTTGTCTGATTCTAAAGCTCATATCCTTGCAAACTACACTGTACTGTCTCCCCACTTTAGCAGTTATAGATATCTATGTTTACACCATAAGTTCTTCACACAGCAGTTTTTAGCAATAACATCAGTATTCCCCATCTATATATTTAAATCTTGCCTGTCTAAATCTCTACTTGGGTTTTTCTCATCATTTATTCTCTCCTCTGTTTCTTTAGTTTCCATTTCATGTTAGGAAGTTGGCATGCTTGAACTCTTTGGAACAATGATTACATTTGTGTAATAAAAGTGATGCCACAGCCTTGTCCACCACCCTCCACCACCACCACTTTAACATATGTCTTACCTCACTAACAAATTTTTTGGAAAGATAAGTTCTGCTATCTGTTTTCAGTATTGGTGTGGTAAAAGGGAATTGCACCCTTGATCTGCTCCTGACTTCCTGGAATGACCTTGAGTTCATTCCCGCCAAACAGGGAAGCTGGCAGGTGGAAAGAGTGCCACCTACTGAAAGTGTTACTAAGACATGGGTCTTTGGGGATAAAATACTCAGCCTGCGATAGCACCAAATCTTTCCATTGGGAAAACGAATCAGAATAACCTATGGACCACTTGAAAAATATGCATAACTAGGTTCCAGTCCTCTACCTCCAAAGTCTCTTGGAGATTCTGATTAATGAGGTCTGGCATGGGGATAAGGTAGCAGTGTTTTTTAAAAACATTCATGGACAATCAGATGTACAACTCTGCTTAAAAATCACTGGTGTGGCTTAATATGTGAATATTAATAGTTAATAGGCACACAGTGTTGTCATTCATAGATTGTCCCATGAAAAAGAGCAAATAGTGTGTATACCTCTATAGTCTGGTGGAACACTCACACCTTTGCAAAGATCCAGCAAAGCTGCCCGTGACTCTCTTTCTGTATTTCAGGTTGATGGAATTCATCTAAGTTCTCCTGTGACAGGTAAAAAATAAATCTCCTTCGAGGAAAATATAAATAATTAGCAGCCAAAGAATGACCCAGATTATCAGTAGTGAAAAAGAAATATCAGGGGGAAATGTAAGTGATAGTATTGATACCCTAATACCCTGATGCAAGAAAGATGTATCGGAAGTTGCCAGCCTTCAATTTGTGGAGAGTATTTTGGGATTTGCGTTCCCAGGGGGTAATTCTATTGGTTGAGTTTTGTCACACTTTTTTTCCCTAAAAAAAATTAAACAATTTTTTAATCTAGGCAATTAGACAAAGTGATTCTAATTTCTTTATTATCCCCAAAATAATGGCCATGTAATAGTTTGTGAATGTATTATATAGCTCCATGCTGTTAGTGCAATGCTTCTAGAAGGAAGAGCTATAGAGATTAAACTAATTTTAGGTCCCTGTTAGGTTAATCCCTTTCTTATAGATACTCTGTATGAAAAAGAAAGAAAAATTTATAAAGGAAGTAGGGTAGCCATTATTTGACATCCGATTTTTTTTTCAAATATTCTAAAGTATGTTTCATTCTTTCTAGAGATGTGTGAGAAAACCTAATGAGATCTGACTCATGCCAACTCAGAGCTAGTGGGAACAGGAGAGGTCGAGTAGTTTCCTAAAAACTCTGCACTATCAACTTCTGTTTAATTTGTTTTCTTATTTCATATATTAGAGTACAATATTATTACTATTTGGCAGAAAACCTCCTTGATCTGTCAGTAATTAGGCATGCCTCTAAGTTGAATATGGGTTGATTTTCAGACAATTACTCTGCATTTTGCAATGACTTTTGTTACCGAGAAAATGAATTATATCCAAACAGGGACCACAAAATAAGAGTTCCTGAAGGAAAGATTGGAGTAGAAGGTGTAAAGAAACATACACACACACACACACTAAAGTAGAATATAAAAAACAAATTCTAAAGGAACATTTCATTGGGGGTCCCTAATTTTTATTTCTCTGTAATATTATGATCATTGGCTCTAGCTAGACTGGGTAGGTAGAGGCAAGGAAGTGAGAACTATTGGAGATAGGTGTGTTTAGCATGGGGGTGGTGGTTGTCAGGTGGGTGCAATCTTAGTGATAATACGAATACATTTTCATGAAGGACATTTCCCTAAATCTCCTGAAATCATAAAACATCAATAGCGACTTTCTGCTAGTGAAAAAGAACTAAAAGAGCCTCTCTCTAAGTTTAAAACCCAGAAGAGGGTAAAGTCATAATTTTGATGGGCGAGGGCTGCTGTTAAAGGTAAAAGTAGTATGAACTCACAAAATAGATGTTCCAAAAATTTAGAAAGAGAGACTAGTAAAAGTATACCTATTGAAAGTATTAAGCTCGGTCTAAGTAAATGACATGGTCTAGGATTGTAGTCTAGATGCTGCTACTAAAAATCTACCAAGAAAACTTTAATATGCCTTATCTCATTTACAATTACCTCATTTACAATAATCTTGAAAATAGGTGAGAGGGTTATCATCTAAAGTATTAAAAAAAAATTTAGCACTAGAGAACATGTGTTTAACACATGAGGGGACATGTCCGAGAGATTAAGTAACTTGCCCAGGGTCACACAGCAGGTGATAAATTCTCAGACTTAAGTCTTCATCAGTATGCCTTCCACAAACCAAAAGGAAACAAATAAACCAACTTTAATTCCTTCCTGGGGTCGGAAAAGAAGCTTTAGGCACTTGTGACATTGTATCTTAGGATGATACATTTTCATTCCTTGCCTATGCTCACCCACATGGAGGAGAATGCTACATTTAGGAAAAATGTGTTTCTTGTATTTTTTTAAAGATTTTATTAATTCATTTGAGAGAGAGAGAGAGAGAGAGAACAAGCAGGGGGAGAAGCAGAGGGAGATGGAGAAGCAGACTCTCTGCTGAGCAGGAAGCCCAATGTGGGGCTCGATCCCAGGACCCTGAGATCATGACCTGAGCCGAAGGCAGATGCTTAACCATCTGAGCAACCCAGGTGCCACATCTTGTATTTTTTTAAGTAGGTCATCCATTGTGGTAGAAATTCTGTTCATTCCAAATGTGAGGTGAGAGCTCTGTTCATTCCAAATGTGAGGTGAGAACTAATCTTCCCTATAAACATTTCTAAGGGACAGAACAAGTTGCTCAAAGGTATGAAAGATAAAATGTTAGACCTCTTCCTTGATTTCTCCTTTCTCAGGCCACATAGAAAGTTGCTTGGAGTATGAATGTTTGTAAAAGAAGCAGACTTGTTCAATAAGAGGACATAGACTCACATTTTCATAAAAAGCAAAAAAAATTTTTTTTTAATATCTGAAATTAATGTAAACAATTCCCCTTTTATTGAGTAGGGCTGGGGGGGTGTTGGTGGTTGATTTAGTGTAAGTCAGAGTTTCAAACTCACAGATTTTCTAATGAAACCAAAACTCAGAATGAAACTTCATGCACACAATCTGGACTGAGTGAACGGTTTTCCTCCCAGCCATTTCATGAAAAGACAAGTTTCGTACAATTCTAGCAAATAACAATGCTCTCCAACAGGGCTGCTTGCCAAGCAACAAACAAACAAACAAACAAACAAAAAAACCTTATCACATATCCTAGATCTTTATAAAAAAATCTAATGTAGAACAAATTTATTATAGAATCGTTAATTCTTGGTGACAATCATTACTTGGTAGCATATATTTTTACCTTTGAATTTTTAGAGACTTCATGCATGGTAGCCTATGAGGGCACTGATTTTGGTAGTAAAGCATAAAATTCAAAAGCATAGCTTTGGGTGACAAGAGAAATAAATTTTTAGTTGGGTCGTTTTGGATTGCTTTGCTCATGAAAGCGTTGTGCTATGAATTGGATGTTGGGGAGAAGCTTACAAAAGGACTTGAGATGAATGAAAACTAACCTAGTCAGGACACCTTCTCAGAAATGTTTTTTAAAAAAACTTTTAAAATGAAGGATTGTTAGTTTCACTTTCTATCGCGTAAGTGGTTGTTCAAGTCTGTATTTCTAATTTATCGTAGTTTCTGGTGGTGCTTGAGATACTGGTGTGTCATTTGTATCTTAATTTTCTCATTTTTGAGAGGTAGTTTAATCAGTGCATGGCCAAACTTAGTCAAATGGCATCAATATGGGGGTCTGCTCAGGAAATGCTCAAACACAGAGGGATCAGAAGTGGTTGGAAATACCATCATAGAACACCCCTGAAAAGAGTGTTATAAGAATGACATATCTATTCATCCTTGTTCCACATTAGTGTTGGCATTTCCTGTGCTCTGCTTCCTTAGCCCACATCCTTATTCTCAATTCAATATGCTCTTATTTCTTCTCTCATCCAGCAATACAATAGTGAACAAGATGTGTCCCCTGCCCTCACAGAGCTTATAGTCAAGTGGGGAAACAGACCTGTAAATGGGCAATTATATAACACTGTAAGATGTATGAACAAAAGTGTGCGGGCAGCAATAGGAAGGGTGCTTAACTCATATTTGAAGGCTCAGAGAAAATGGCCCTTAAAAGTAAGATTTAATCTGAGATTTTCAGAATAAATAGGAATTATTAAGTCCAGGTAGAAAGTCAGAGAAGAGTATTTGGTGGAGATGAGAAAGAGTCTATGAAGAACCGGGGCATGACAGAGCATGACATATTTGAAAAAATAAAATACATTCCAAATGCCATGTTTAGAAAGTCAAGAGCAAGACTGTGAACTTTCAGACTGCAGCAGCGTGCAGGGAGCTAATCATCAGGGTTAGTATAAATCATAGTGAAGGGTTTGGCTTGTGGCCTAAGTGCAATGGGAAATCAATAATGGGTTTTAAAGGAGAAGAAAATGATCAGATGTGGACTTTGGAAACATCTCCGTAGTTGCAGTGGGGAGAATAGATTGAGAGAACACAATAGCAGAGCCTAGGACACCAGTGAGGAGACAGAGGAAGTCACTTAGGGAAAACGAGAGTGGTTTGCATTAGAGATCAGGGAATAGGAAGGAGAGAAAAGGAGAGGTCCATGGATATCACAGACGTAGAAGAAACGGAGCATAGTAACTACTACTTTGAAGTAGGGGTAAGTGCAGAGGCAGGGCTCAAGGACGTCACCCAGGTTTCTGACCTGGCCAATGAGACGGTTGTTGGTGACTTTCACTAGAGATAGAAATAACAGGAAGAATAAAGGTGTGGGTCATCTGTATAAAGATGGCAGCTGAGAAAGATAACTGTGTGCTCTGAGTGAGAAGAAAAGCAGAGCTCTAGGAGAGAAACAGAGGAATGCCAGCACTGAGTTTGACAGAAAGAAAAAGAGCCCCCAAAGGAGGAAGCCAGAGGTGTCTGGAGGAGGTCTGACCTGTTAGCAGCGCCACCTACTACTGAGCTGTCCCCAGAGACAAGTAAGAAGTGGGCCTTGGATTGGCCGTGGTGCAGCCCTCGCGGTCTTTGGCAAAGTGCCATTCAGCTGAAGACTAGGGGTAACAGAAGCCAGATTGCCTGAGCCTGAAGGATAAACAGGAAGTGAGGATGAGGAGACAGGGAGTGGAAATGACTATTTAAAGGTTAGCTCGAGAGGGGAGGAAGGAGATAGCAAAGGAAGAACAGGAGGATACAGGATTGAGGAAAGAATTTTTTAAGATGGGAAAGACTTGAGCATGTTTACTGATGGGAGAGATCAATTTGAGGTGGGTGGTTAAAGATGTAGAAAAGAACATAAAACTTATTGTACAGGGTCCCTAAAAGGCGAGGTCTTTAAAAAAATTCTGCTTATAAGCTGAGGTGGAGGGTAGGCTAATCCATTCAATGTGAAGTTTTCTTTACATTTCTTATGGTTCGGGTAGGGTGTAGTCCGTAGTTACTGACAGAGGTTAAAAGAGTTCATTTCACGGTGCCCTACCTGATCTCTCCCTCTCTAGTGGGTCCTGAAGATTTTCTTCATGAGTTTTTATCATTGCTTTGGAGAGAAGGAGGAATGGGGTCCGTGAAATGTACTATGAATTAAATGCTGATGTTTTGGGCAAGGCTGGGGTGGTGCCTGTTATATAATATAAGATTCTAGAAGTCAGAGTTTCTTTTAAAACACAAGGGTGTGTTGTAAAACACTGTTGGTACTACATAAATAAAGTTATCCTATGGTGGCAAGAGAATCTCCTTTGGGTGATGTGCAGGGATGGCTATGATTCCTAATCCATGCTTCCTACTAGAGTGTCAGGTCTGTGATCCAAGAATACTCATAAGAATACATATCAAATAATGATTGTCTACTGAGTGCTGGGTACAAAGTGTATATTATTTTTATATTCTTAAAAGAATCGTGAAAGGTAGATATCATTATTTTTAGTTTATAGATAAGGAAAGGTTCAGAGAAAATAAATTTCTACAATCAAAGAGCTAGTAAATGGCTCAACTAGCATTAGAACCCCGGCTTGTCTGTTTCAGGGTGTGAGCCTTTTGCACTGAGTAACATGAGGTGTCCTGCAGAAATATCTAATTAGAATTATTTTTGTTCTAAATTTTTTCTTTCATAGTCATGTGCTGTTATGCAACTAAAATATATTCTCTGTTAGAAAATAGTGAACAGCTAACATAGGGAAAAATTTGTCTTCGTATATAAGGGAGAGAGAGTTGGAGGAAAAATGGATCCAGAAATACAGAGATTAGTGGGAGAAAAAAATCATTATCTCCAGCATCACATATTCCTTCAGCTTCCTCATGTGTTCATGCACTTCATTTAGTCATTCAATGAATATTTTAGAAAAATTTTGGGTGGCTCAGCTGGTTGGGCGACTGCCTTTGGCTGGGGTCCTGGGATCGAGCCCCACATTGGGCTCCCTGCTTGGTGGGAGGTCTGCTTCTCCCTCTCCCACTCCCCCTGCTTGTGTTCCCTCTCTTGTTGTCTCTCACTCTCTGTCAAATAAATAAATAAATAAATAAATAAATAAAATCTTAAAAAAAATTTTTTTAAGTGTTTAAAAATTCATTTATTAGAGAGTGTGTGTTCACATGCATGAGCCGGGGGTGGGGGTGAGAGGAAGGGCAGAGGGAGAGGGAGAAGCAGACTTCTTGCTGAGCAGAGAGCCCGACATGGGCTGGATCCCAGGACCCTGAGATCATGACCTGAGTGGAAGGCAGATGCCCAACCGACTGAGCCACCCAGGTGCCCCTAATATTTTTAAATTTACAGACAGAGATAATTTGTCCTCATAGAGCTAAAAGTAATTGCACAATTAAATACTTACTTGCAATCATGACAAGCACTACAAAGGAGAAGTTTGGAGGCTGTGGGGGAAGATGAAAAGGGAAAAACTTAGTTAAGCTTTCCTTGTCAACTTAAGCTTTCCTTGAGGAAGTGATAATTAAGCTGACTTTTGAAAAATAAGTAGAAATGAATCAATCAAATGAAGCATGAGGAGAGGAGTCTTGTTTCAGGCAGAGGAAATTGCACATGGGAATGTCCAAAAGCAGAAAGATACATGGCATAAGGCCCATGTGGCTGGAGCCTAATAAATGGGAGAATGTATTAAATGAGAGTGGTAACGTAAGCAGGGGCCCAACACACAAGGCTTTGTGGGTCATGTTCAGTGTTCTTTCTTATAATTATCTATTGTTTTTACCTGCTCAGGATTCACCTCTTCCCGCTTCTGTCAGGTGATGAATGACAGTATGATCTACCCTTGGGCAACCAATCTTTAAACCATGAAGCTCAGGGAGAGCTAGTCTACCCTGAGCTTCAAGGGTGAGCACTTGTTAAACCAGCCTTGGCCAATCAGAGAATAACCTTCTCATCTCCCTACAGGAACTGCTAAGAAAGGAAAACATACAATGCAAGCCAGGCCAATCAGTTCCAATAGGGCAAACAGAGCCTTTTGCAGATGTTGTGGTGGAAAGTATTCTCTTTCTGTGGGGACTGGTAGTTCTGTGGGATCTAAACTTAAAGCAATGGCATCCAGAAGGGAAAAGTTCAATTCTCTCAAAGGAAATGTCTCTCCTACAGTGTAACCAACACAGAAGAAAGCTGAGCTGAGAGATGAAGAGATGGGTCCAGTTGACATAAATGATTTTCACTTTTGTGAAACAGTAAATTTCTCTTATCAAGCAATCCTGTTTGAGATATATTTTAGTCACTCAGATCTGGAAGAGTCTTGATTTATTTTTTTAAACATGGTACAAGAATTGAAGTGTGGTAGGTAACAGACTCTAAAATGTGGAGTTGGCTGAATCTAGGTTGGAAAGATGCAATGATGACCCTTCTTTCTTTAGCAGAGAAATTAACACAGCAATTGATTAACTTGCTATCTGTGGTATCTTGGGACTCAGAGCCCGGGCCTATGAGACTGGAGGTTGGAAGGCATATTTGAGGAAAAAAAAACCCAGGAATATATCGTTCCTTCATGTGAGGTTTAGTGAGGTCCTTCATAAAAGGGACAAACTACAGTTAAAGCTGGCTTGCTTGGAAGCAGTAAATACAATCAGAGTAGCCCTTTAGCCCTTATCCTGAAATCCAAAACAGCCAAGAGTCAGAAGCATTTTAACTGTTTGTGGTTTGAAAAGTCAGGTCCTCTCCTCCAATCTAAATTTAGTGCTAGCAAAGTTGGGGAGGGTAGAATGAAATTAGAAAATAAGATTGAAAACAGAAGCCCTACCCACCCCTGTTGACAGAACATCAAGGTCCATAGTTAGAAGACAGAAACAACCTGATTGGAATCTAGAATCAAGGATTAGGCCTCAATACTAACTCTGGCTTTTGTTGCTAACTCACTGAATTTACTGGAAACAAATAGATTGTAAAGGTTACTAAGCTTTTAAGGAACTTGGGTTACCAGAGAAATTCAAACACCCACAAACTCAGGACTATGATTGCTCAACCCCCAAGGCAATACTTAGTGGGGATCTTAAAGCCACACTAACAGAAACAGCACTATTAGTCAGTTATGATAATCAGTGAGTAAATATTCCCCAGTGCCTTTCTCAGCTGTGGCTATATAGGACAGATTACAAGGGAAATCATCCCCGAAGACAGATCCAAAAGCAGAAAGAAGGGATCCCCAAGAAACTCACTTTGAAGTCAAGACAAGGGATCCCTCTACTCCTGTCCAACAGGATAGTATGGATGCAGATAGTATATTGCATACTGCCCCTCCTCCCATTTCCCCTTTTTCAAGTAGAAATTTTTATGGTAGTTATTTTGTTTCCTCCTCATAAATGTATAAGATGGTTAAATGTATCATTTTACAGTAGGTTTCTGAACCATGAGGAAAATGCATTAAGGAGAGTCTGGACTCAGGCTGAATGCAGTAACTGGATAAAACTTGAGTCGTGGGGCGCCTGGGTGGCTCAGTCGTTGGGCATCTGCCTTCGGCTCGGGTCGTGGTCCCAGGGTCCTGGGATGGAGTCCCACATCGGGCTCCCTGCTCAGCGGGAGGCCTGCTCCTTCCTCTCCCGCTCTCCCTGCTTATGCTCTCTCTCTCTGGCTGTATCTCTCTCTGTCAAATAAATAAATAAAATCTTAAAAACAAAACAACAAAAAAAAACTTGAATGGTGCCAGTACATATGTTTTTGATTCCATCTGATATTATTGCCTAATGTAGGTCTGGGGAATTTAAAAAATTTAGGTATAAGAAAAATATATGTGGATGTTATGTAGCCAGGAGGTGAACTGTAATAGCTATCTGTGTTTTGGCCTATCTAGAATCCATTTCTCATAGGTTCCCTACCTGATTTTCTTAGGGGAACTACTCTTCCCTTCCCATCCACCCAACTCTCATTACATGTGACTAGGTGAATCTAAGTTCTCTTTCAGCCTGAGAAGGTCAGCATTGACATGGACCTGGCCAATCAGATATTATACCCCTCTGACTTCAGTGATTGCTTTTGGACATCTGAACCACAGGTTCATATGCAGGCCAGTTAAATCAACACCAATGAGGCAGTTCTGGGTCGAGGCAAGAGGCATTTTATTTCTGTTGAGATTGCTGCAAATACAGACTACAAGCTTGGAGCTTCTAGCACCTATCATAAATGAAGAACCTACCTGACAATAGAGCAAAAATAGACAAAATGAGAGCAGAATGATAGTAAGACTTAGTCCTGGTGATAGCGTTTGAGCCGCTTCACATCTAGCTGAATCTAATCTATCCTTGAAATTTTTTATTATGTGAGTTAATCCCCTGCCCTCCCACATTTGGGGGGGCGGGCAGTCTATTTTATGTTGGGTTTATTTTCTTCCCAACTGAAAGAGTCTTTAATTCAAGAGCAATGGCATGTCATGAAATGGATTTTATCAGGAGAGGGATGTGATCAGGCTTGCGATTTTTGAAGACTAAGGTTTGATTGAGCAACTCTTCTTGAAGGAACACCACTAAAGCCTTTCCCATATCATTCCCCAAAAGTAATAAAGAAGAAAAATCAGTCAGCTTACTGGTTGTACCTATATTTGTACTCAATGTTTGTAACGAGACCAAATGTAACTGGGGTTCAGGGGTCATTACTGGGGACACGGTAGATGAGTATTGAATACACATCATTTTGGTTACTCTTCTTTAAGGTCTGCTGTTTAATCTTCCTTTACTCTTCATAGCATTCTATCTATGAATACTTTTATACCTTTACCAGGCCAGTTAGCACTTCACGATGAAATGACTAAATTTCTGGTTCATTCACTGGTTGTGAATTAAAAATTTGAGAAGACAGTTGGTAGGACTCCTTTTTCTTTTCGATGAAAAGATGGAAGAGAACAGGCCCATTAAATGCTATAATTATTTATAGAAAGCTGAAGAGTTATTTGTTAGCATTGATTATATCACATGTGCATATATTCATTAAGAAGAAATGTTGGGAATTTTATAATGAAATTAGCAGTGTCTTGCTGTCTTCTGGCATATCATATAAACTAACCTGTTTTTTTTTTTAAATCTTCTTTTAGTTTTAGCCAATAGGTAAAAGTAAAGTATACAACTTGTATATCACATTTTTAAAGGGATTTTGTTGCCCTTTATTTCATCTCCTCATCCCACTATGGGCCAGATTGTGAACATGATGGTATAAAGACAGCATTGAAGCCTACACTTTAGAGGAGGAAGAGCATTACAAGGTAAAACGGACTTGGATCCCCAAGTGACCTCCTGGATTGGAACCACCTACTTACCCTGGACCACATATGAAAAATAAATAAACTGTTTTATCTGAAGCATGGTATTTTGGTGGCTTTTTATTACATCAGTTTAGCATGTAACCTAACTATATATATATCCATCAAATTCAGTGGATTGTTATTTCCAAATAAGCAATGGTGTATGTGGTGTTGTGTATGTGGTGTGTGTGTGTGTGTGTGTGTGTAGCAGATTAGATGACCAAAAACTAAACAAAACCCAACTTGTCCTTTATTCTCATAATATGGAGGGATCACCCTCCATGGCAATGGCTGCAGGCTTTAGAATGCATAAGAATTTCCTGGGAAGTTTATTTAAAAAGATAATTTCTGATTCTACTCCCAGAGATTCTCATCTACTCAGGCTAGAGTGTGGTCCTGGAGTCTACATTCTTAAACAAGCGTTACAGATAACTATATACAAGTGGCCTGAGAAAGTTTATGTGTAGATTTGTCAACATAGTCCATAGAAAATTGCGTGTGCTTTATGAAAAGTAGGGATATGTAACAATAACAAGGGATGTTTCTAAATTGACAAGTTTTTAGCAGAAAAATTTGGATTTGATTACTAATTTATAAGTAATGATTTTGTAAAGTTACTCTTTTAAAATGAGTTTGGATTTAATTCTAAGATATACACAGAACTTGAAACACGTAATTCTGTATGTTCTAAACATGATTGAAACATGTTATAAGTACAAATATATAATGAATGATTGAATTATGGGAAGTGACTGAGAATTTGAAATTTATATCACAAAGATATAAAACAAGAGAGATAATTTTTGCTGCAATATTCAGTTCCATATGTAGTAAATAAAGGTTCTAAACTTTAAATTAAGCAAATATAAATTGAAGGGTGTAATGACAAACTTAGTATTTGTTTCTTGGGTATTTCCATAACTTTCTGAAGCAGCAAGAGGTAAGAAAGCAGATAAGAAAAAGGAAAGGAAATACTAAACTAAGTCTCCTGTTGCTTCAAATCCTCAAGTCTAAAAAAGATTTAAGAAAAAATTTTATCTGATAATGCTTTGGAGGAAAACAAAAGCCAATTTGGGGAAAAGAAAAAAAAAAAAGCAAGCCCCCAAACTACGCTGTTAAACTCTTTCCCTCATTTCTAAAAAATTATGTGTCCTCTTCCTCTAATATATATTTGCTGTGAAGAAAAAAGGGTCTATTTTTCAGCTGAGAACCTATACTACTTCCTCAGAATGCAAGAAAAACATAAAAAGAGGGAAATTATGACCTAATGTAAATTTTTCTTCAAGGTAGCTATGTCCACTTCACGGTGGGAAGCAGCTGACAGAGGGAGGCCTGAGGGGCAGCAGAGCGGTATGTTTTCTTCCAGACAAGTGGCTCTAAACACTTCTCTCACTCAAAGGAGCAAACAAGTGACCTTCACATCTATGCAACTTAAAAGTAAAGAGGTGAAACTTTTCACGCACTGATTTTTTTCGTGGGTTTTTGAATGGTTAAGCAGTTTGCCTGCAACGGACATTTAAAAATGCTCTCTTTGGGTGTTTTCATTCCAGTGGAAAGAATGCACTTTACACTCTGATATTAACATTATTAGTGAGTATAAACCTTTCTTTCCAAGAGACTCAAGAATTACTTTGTATAAACAGATTTCTAGAACCTGAAGTCTTATTTGACATAAATATAAATTTAAAAAGGAGCTACCAATCAACAGTATCAAATTCCTTGACAACCTGTTATATATCTGGACTTGGGTAAATTACTATTAGCTACTTTGCAATTATTACACTATTATCTACTTTGCAATGATCTACTTTGCAATGATCTACTTTGCAATTGCAAAGCAAAAATGGAGAGTTGGGTATTTACAAAAGGAAACTCTCAGTGTCATACCACTATGAGGAATAATTGTGTAACATGATGTCAGTAATATGTGTCTGATGGAAGATTTTTAGGAAAAATAATTTTGAGAAAAGCAAGCCAGGTTTTGTTAGTGGATTTTTGTATGATTTTTGAATAAATGCTATTGATATAATTTTTTACTTTAAAATTAAGTAGCATAAAACAAGTGAAGGGGTTTAAGAGGTATAAGCTTCTAGTTATAAAAAGGAATAGTCATGGAGATGTATAATACAGCATCGGGGATATAGCCAATTAAAAATAAAAAAGTAAGTAGCATTTTTTCCCCATTCAATGTTGCCACCACATTATTACTTTCTGGTTGTGAAATCTCATGACTTCATTATCATTAGAAAAATCTGGAAAGCTCTGATGATATAATACCTGCCTTGGCTTCCCACTGTAGCCCTCCTGTGTCAAGATGCTAACCTTTACATATATTTTGGTTTGTTACTTACCTTCCATCCCAAAATGCTTCTGAGCTACAAGATCTCCTTCAGTGTTCTTTTTTGTCAATGATTGTCAACATTTTACTGAGGAAGAATGACCTAAAAACCTAGATCACTGAATTTTGTGGGTGACATTTTGCTTAATGATTGACTAAGGGATATTTGTGCTGACAATATTGGCAATATTTTGGGTAATTCATTAGACCCATTCTCAGAAGGAAACAAACAAAAAAAAAAGGAAATACTCTCCTTGAGAGTATTTACTCAACAAGTTCATATCTTAACATGTTAAACTGTTTCCCTTTGAGCAGAAGCAGAAGAGGATAAACATAGAGACTAACTTACTGTTTGACAGAGTTTGTTATTCAAAACCAGGCTTCTGTGGCCAATTCTAAGTGGCCGAGGTTTGGGGTAACCCTTTTGTGGTTTTACAAGTGATTGTCCTTAAAATCTGAGTTTCTTTTTTTTTTTTTTTTTTTTTAAGATTTTATTTATTTATTCATGAGAGACAGAGAGAGAGAGAGGCAGAGGGAGAAGCAGGCTCCCAAGGAGCAGGGAGCCCGATGCGGGACTCGATCCCAGGACCCCGGGATCATGACCTGAGCCGAAGGTAGACGCTTAACCATCTGAGCCACCCAGGTGCCCCCTAAAATCTGAGTTTCTTAAGATGAATCCACATATGCATCAGTGAAGACCACCGCTTAAGAGTAACCTTCCCACTCCCCTTCTATTTTTTTTTT
>NC_138370.1:100417906-100434072 GCF_054177405.1 Leptonychotes weddellii
ATTTGCAAATATCTTCTCCCATTCTGTCGGTTGTCTTTTGGTTTTGTTGACTGTTTCCTTTGCTGTGCAAAAGCTTTTTATCTTGATGAAGTCCCAATAATTCATTTTTGCCCTTGCTTCCCTTGCCTTTGGTGATGTTTCTAGGCCACTCCCCTTCTATTTTAACCAAGACATAAATGTGAGTTTAGCCACAAAAAATTGACTGCACCCATAATGTCATGGTCCTCAGGACATCTGGCAACTATTTCAAAACATAGAGGGCGTTGGCTGGCATCAGGGAGACAAATGGTATTTAACTTTGAAAACTGGTTTTGTCAGTGCTTTTGTTTCTACTATGCCTCATGCAATCTCATTCAAACATGTTTTGCAAAAGTGTTGTTACTACCATATTGATCTCTGAAAAAAGACAGGCACTTTACTTTTTAGAGTAGAAGATATTCTTATCACATTAGGTTAAGGTCAATTTATGAACCCCAAGTACTTTTTCATTTCAGCATAGATTTTTCCATCTGTCCTGTGGACAGCTACCATAGATAGGAAGAACATCTACAAAAGCAAATATTTCATTAAAAGGCCTGGAATTCCCTAGAGAAGGATAAATAATTAAATTTTCTTTGTTTCATAAAAATTCAAAATTACGATCACAGTTTATGACAAAAGAGACATTTATTTCCATAGGTCCAAAAGCGTGTTCAGAAATTGTCCCCAAACAGCTTACATGAGGGATTATACTACATAATTGGATAGCCTTCTTTTCTTCCATAAAGGAGTAGAGTAAGGTTTCTTATTACAAACATGTGCCAAAGATTTTTTAAATCCAGATCTATATATTATTCACCACTTAGAAAGATAATTATGTATAATTCCCTTCCTAAAGTGGTTTAACAGCCCTTCTCAATCAAGATAAACCTTAGAAATCAAACATAAAGCTAACAAAGTCAATATCTATATTACATAATGGAACTTTTAATTTTATTTGTTTCTTACATTCTTTTTGAAAAAAGATATTTTGATCCATAAAATGTAAGACCTGTCAGGACTTCCAGAATTTTTACTCATGCTAGAATATTGTGTACGGAAGTCCCGGAACATGGGAAAATACTGGCATTTGGCGTTTTTTAGATTGTTGCAACTTTTCCATAATGTTATTTTTTAAAATTGAACAGAAGGTATACCTCTGTTAGGGACTTTTATAATTACATTAAACAACTTTTAATTTAGCAAATTCCAGTTAATTTTTCTGCTTATTAGTTTACTTTTTAGGTATACCACCCTATTATTTGATAGATAGATATTCAGAATTGATCATTCCTGAAATAATATTCAGGAAATATAGCCCTTAACTCCATTAGAAAAATCTCAATAAAGGAACTGTGAGTCAATGAGGATCCCAGCTGGAAACAGAGGACATATTCAAATACGCCCTTTGAGAAGGGCCTTTGAGAAGGTTTTAATAAAGAGATATTATAGATGTTTGTAGAAGACTTAATGGAATTCACAAAGGAGAGCACTTTTATAACCCTTAAACTTGAAGGGGCAAGATGAGGGAATGGTTACTAGAACCCAAAAGGGGAGCAATGTATTAAGTAAGCCACCTTTAGAGAAGCTATGACCTTGGGTAAAGGACAAAAACAATCTGAGATGACCTCACAGGGAAGGAGTCAGGGAAGAAATATCCCAAATTTACTCTTCACCTTTCTGATCCATTGCCAGGGATCCCAGTGGGCTAAACTGCACTGTTTTTGTGGTAGCCTCGTCGCAGATGGCTACTGAGCACTTGAAATGTGGTTATAAGTGTAAAACATGCACCAAATTTTGAAACCTTAGGATTAAAAAGAATGTAAAACATCACATTAATAATTTTACATTAATTAAAAATAGGAAGGGCAATATTTTAGACATATATTCAATGTATATATTATTAAATATTAACTTACATTACTAAATATATTTTTATTATATGTAACAGATAAATAATATATGATTTTAATACTAATTTTACCTGTTTTTAAATTTTAAAATGTACTGCTAGAAAATATAAAATATTTAGAAAATTATTAAAATTAAAAAATATATTTCTGCATTATCATACAAAAGCATATTATATTATATCATATACCACATATATCATATCATTTTTCTTGGAGAGCACTGGATAAACTCACCAGAAGTAAGGGGATATAGGAGTCTGTTGATGGAGTTAATTAGAGGCCAGCCTCCTATAGCAGAAAGTAAGATGGAGAGGGATGAAAAATGGACTTGGAGGGG
Source organism: Leptonychotes weddellii (assembly GCF_054177405.1). Lineage (NCBI taxonomy): Eukaryota > Metazoa > Chordata > Mammalia > Carnivora > Phocidae > Leptonychotes > Leptonychotes weddellii. The sequence goes on from NC_138370.1 coordinate 100,420,175, forward strand.
CCAACAAAAATATCTGGCTTAGGCTGCTAATAAAGAAAATTATCGTAAAAAGACTGCCTTAAGTGAGAGGATATGTTTCTTGATGATTTCTATAGTTGGTCTGTGGAATAATTTGTTAGCATATTTGTTCCGGCATTCCACATTAATGAAGACTAACATTTTTTTTTAAAAGCAGCACTGGGAGTGAACCAAGTACTCAGCTGACTCCTTTAGAACTTTAAGTTTTAACTTTTATGCATTTTCCAAGTTGTTTAATCTTAAATATAATTTGAAATTCATATTATGGAAAGATCTTAGGTCTTTAAAAGATAGCTACAGCGGGGCGCCTGTGTGGCTCAGTAGATTAGGCATGGGACTCTTGATTTCAGCTCAGGTCATGATCTCAGGGTTGTGAGATCCAGCCCCGCCTCAGGCTCTGCCATGCATGGAGCCTGCTTGGAATTCTCACTCCCTCTGCCCCTCTGTAGCACACGCACACTCTCTCTCTCTAAAAAAAAAATAGAAATAAAAAAGTTAAAAGACAGGTACAGCAATCTTGACAAATAGAAGACATAACAAAAAACCCCACAGTTTTTTAGGCTGGTGTTTTGATGAAAACATTTGATAAAAATTTAATCAAATATTTGATAAAAGTTTAGATAAAAAAGATTTGATAAAAAATCTTGTTGAAAAACCTTTGTTTAATTTTAGGCATTTGTTTGTTCAACAAATATTAAGTGTGAGCACTTTTTACATTCACCTATTGAACTTATAGTCTAATATTAGAAGAAAGATATTTTGCAAGTAATCAAGCACATAAATAATATTAACTTTATAGTTTTATATATTGGGAAGGAAGAATAATAGGTTCATATATAAACAATGACTGGTGTGACTTTTTAGATTATTTTTTTAAATTAGAATGGCAGATAAGTTTTCTATTGCTGTGCAACAAATTACCATAAACATAGCCATTTTAAACATCACCCATTAATTATCTTATGACCCTGTAAGTGGGAAATCTGGCACAGTGTGACTCCATTCTGCTCAGGGTCTCAGAAGGCTGAAATCAAGGTGTTGACTAGGATTTGTTCCCATCCAAAGGTTCTGTGGAAAAATACACTCCCAAACTCTGTGCTGTTATTGGCAGAATTCAGTTCTTTGCAGTTGTAAGACTATGGTCCTTGTTTCCCTGCAGGCTGTCAGCTGGGGCTATGCTTGCCTCCCCCATTCTTTGACTTCATCCATCTTCACATCAGCATCAGCATGTGAAATCCTTCTCATGCTTTGAATCTCTGATTTCTGCTAACAGCCAGGGAAAATTATCTATTTTTAAAAGGCTCATGTGATTAGGTCAGGTCTATCCTGTTAACCTTCCCAATTTAAAGTCAACAGATTGGGGACCTTGCTTTCATCTCCAAAATCCTTTCACAGCAGGCGCTGGATTAATGTTTGACTAACTGGGAGAAGATATGCATATATACCAGGGCCGGGAACCTTGAGGGGCCATCTTAGAATTCTGCCTACCACACATAGTTAGAAAGGAAAAAGCCTCTCTGAGTTTTCATTTGAACCAAGAACTGGATGATGTGAAAAAAACAGTCATAAGAAGATCTGAGGTGTTGGGGGGGTGGGTGGGCATTATGGCCAGAGAGAATAGCAAAAGTCAAAATCCTGAGCCAAGGCAGAGATTTACACATTCAAGGAGCAGAAAGAGGCCAGTAGGACAAGCCTGTGGTGTGGAGAAGTGTAAAGAGATGAGGTCAGAAAAGTAAGCAGCCTTGAGACCAAGGGAAGGAATTTAGAATTTATTCTAATTGCAATAAGAAGCTATTAAAGGGTTTATGTGAGTTAGGGACATTTTCAAATGACTAAAGGAGATCTCTTCTTTCTGTAGTGCCTTCACCAAAATGCATACTTGGCCAAATTCTGGTATATGAATTCTTTCCTGGTGTCCCCAGACTTTTTCCTCGTGATCTACCATACAGAAATCACATTCTTGGCTCTTTTTGTAATGAGTACAAGACTTATATTTGAAATCCTTTTCATTGAATTTATTTTTATACTTTTGAGCGCTATGATACACTACTGTTATAGTTTTATAAAGTGGAGGGGATAAAAATAAACAAATATTGTAGAGAGAACATTAAAATTAAAGTCTTTAATTTCCTGATTATGTAGTCTTTGATTGAAATTAAGAAGTTCAGTCCAGGGGCGACTGGATGGCTCAGTCGTTAAGCGTCTGCCTTCAGCTCAGGACATGATCCCAGGGTCCTGGGATTGAGCCCCGCATCGGGCTCCTTGCTCAGCAGGGAGCCTGCTTTTCCTTCTGCCTGCTGCTCACCCTGCTTGTGTGCGCTCTCTCTCTCCGTATCAAATAAATAAATAAAATCTTAAACAAAAGTTCAGTCTAATTAATACTAGAAAGACTATTTTTAAAAATCTTTTATATAAACTGGTGAGAATGAATGAGATTTTCTCTTGCATGAGAAATGAATATGCTTTGTCTACATTTTGAAATTCATTGATATAAGAGGCTCTTTATTTGACTTTTGCCACTTGGGTAATTTTCATGTTCCTTTCTGCACTCAATGTTCTGGATCATCTGCATAGCATACCAAAAGCCCTGATATTTGAGATGACGTACACTTCAAATTGGCAATTCCTCAAACAATTATAAAGGGGATACAATTTCAAAAACTCTGGAAGTCTCTGGATGCACTCAGATCATCAAGTTCTAGAAGTAAATAATGGCTATCTACATATATCTATTATGCAGATGCTGATTTTAAGTATTTGAGTTCACCAAAGAAGTTTACATAGTGGACAACATTTTGGGGCCTTATACTTTTTAGACTTCTCAAAATTTCTACTCTCTTCCTGTTTGTCTAGGCTCCACCCCTTGTTGACATTCCTCATGTATCTTCTTGACCCATCTTCTGCCTCCTTTACTGTCACACAATCTTAATCACCATATTATGCCTTTATACAATCTTTCAAGTGATCTGACATATCTAGAAAAATCTCATCTATAGCTCTACTCTTAAGCCAAAGGCCTGCTCTGGGCAAAAATAGGAAAAATTATCCTTCATGGCTCTTTAATCTTTCCTTTAAGTCTTCCTTGACTTCTTTTTAGCACCTCTGCTCTATCAAGTATCCATAGATCTCAGACTTCTCTTCCAATGTTAAACCCCTGCAGCTGGATTATATTGGAAACTTCTCACGTGTATTAAAGTTTAAGCAATTGATGAGTAGTTTCATGTGTGCAGGGAGTGTCTGCATTTTAATATGGAGTAATTGGTTAATTCAAAGGTCTGAGGATTTAGTCATGAACTGTTCAGAACAATCAGGTTAGGTGCCAACCATGGTCAATGTTCCTATGAACTGCCTGCTCAGGAAAGCAGCGCCAGACTCTTTATGCATTCTTTGTGCAAAGCCAGACACTAATATGACCAAAGTGGGTACCTGGCCAACTAAAGCCCACCCATAAAAATGCCAATAACCTATAAGACTGATTGGTACAAAAGGTACAAAAACCAAGCCAATTAACCTATTTCCTTCCAAAGTTTTGTCTGTAGATTTGGGGGAAAATCTCCCATGACGAGTGCAAGAGCAGGATGAGCGGGCCAGTCAGGAAAAACAAAGATGCCATAGGAGAAAGACCATATAGTAATAAGAGAGAAAATAATGGGATCCCCTTTAAATGTACTGAAAGACTCTTACTAAGTTCATAGAACAATAAAAATATAAAGCTAAAAAAAATTGAAAGAAGTCTTTATGGAAGATTTCTTCAAAAATTTGTGAATACCTATCATTTGCATCAACATGGATGGAACTGGAGGGAATTATGCTAAGTGAAATAAGTCAAGCAGAGAAAGACAGTTATCATATGATTTCTCTCATATGTGGAACATAAGGAATAGCACAGAGGACCATAGGGGAAGGGAGGGAAAACTGAAGGGGGAGAAATCAGAGAGGGAGATGAACTATGAGAGACTATGGACTCCGGGAAACAATCTGCGGGTTTCAGAGGGGAGGGGGGAGGGGTGATGGGTATTAAGGAGGGTACGTGTTGTGATGAGCACTGGGTATCATATGCAACTAATGAATCATTGAACTCTACGTCACAAACTAATGATGTACTATACAGTGGCTAACTGAACATAATAAAAATAAATAAATAAATAAATAAATTTTAAAAAATGAAAAAATGATAAAAATTGTGTAGAAGAGAAAAAACGGACATCTGGTCTGATAGTATGAAATATAATAGGAGTGAATATGTGTTGAAGAGGGGATATCATAAGGATTAGATATTTATTTTATTGTGCCCCATTAATTGAGTGAGAGTAGGTGTCATACATATGAGTAAATTATTTTCTGATCTGTCTGAAATAGCAAGGGCTTTTGACAATACATGCTGTTTTTACATTTCATGGGCTAAAAGTATATTTAGAATGCGTATAGCATATGTCTCAGGAAACTGGGCAGAGTAGCGGACAGAGTGGGGCAGGAGACATAGGCAAAGGCCAAACTAGGAGTGACCTAGGGTGAAAGAGATAGCCCTGTTAATTTGTGGGTAATAAAACCCAAGGCACTTGAAGACATGAGAAAACTCACATTAGGGCTAGAAGACTTCTATCTTTGCCTTTTTGTTTTCTTTTTTAATATAATTCTAAGACAGGTTAAGAAACTTGTGCAAAGTTTCATAATTACTTGGGTACAGCCATATACCATATAAGCAAGTAATATTTTGGACCTTCCAAACATCACCTCTGGTTCTGTCACCATTTATGAGATCACTTCCCTTGTGTTTCCTTTTAAGGCAGGCTTTTGATGTTAATTTTAAAAGGACTTCACTTGTTCTAAGTCAGGTTTTCTCAGACTTGAATGTGACGATTCTGATTTTGTAGTTCTCACAAGCTGCTGGGTTGATGATGTTAGTCTGTGGGCCACGCTTTGAATAGCAAGAAATTAGGTTACTGGGATCTCAAAACTTCTCCTAAAATACCAGTGGAAATCACCAGGAAATTAATATTGGGTATAAATGCCAAATGAATTCTATTTCCCCAGGTTATTTATTTATTGAAGAAATATTTATCAAGATCTTCTAGGAGGAGAGAAGATGAAATATTTTACTGTCATTTCTATTATTATAATAAAACAAATCACCAAATTTACTTAGAAGTCACTTTTTTTAAAAGATTTTATTTATTTATTTGACAGAGAGAGACAGCTAGAGAGGGAACACAAGCAGGGGGAGCGGGAGAGGGAGAAGCAGGCTTCCCGCGGAGCAGGGAGCCCGATGCGGGGCTCGATCCCAGGACCCTGGACCTGAGCCGAAGGCAGACACTTAACCAACTGAGCCACCCAGGCGCCCTAGAAGTCACTTTCGATATGCTCAGGCAGAGTTGCTTTTAAATGCACTTTGGACATAGATTATATATATTGAAAGAATAGACTTTTCCAATTATATGTATTGAAAGAAGAGTCTTTTCCAAGAATAGACTCTTTCACTCCATCAGTATATTGTTCATGTTTCTCAAATTTAGTAATACTTCTGGAGGATACTTTCAGTGAAATGTGCCTCCAAAATAAAATATTTCACCAATAAAACAAGTGGCAAAACATGTTTACTTTTAGTCCACAGGGGAAACCCAGCTTATAGCATATGGTACTTGAACTTGTTAAATGTGCACAGAATGCTTTGTGTGACCCTTATGCTAGGATTGCTGATTTGCTTCCACGGCTGCCCCATGTGGTCTTTTGCAACATAACCCAAGTCAGGTTGACGTGCTGAAGAACTAACATTGCCAAGTGCCAACCAGAGAGAGCTAGCTGAATTATTCGGTACAGTCTTTCCTCATTGCAAGGGCAACAACTGCAGCATTTATGAATTCAATGCCATACTTTATAATTACCGTGGGAGCTACATCAAATGTCTAATTGTACCTGACAGCAAGAGGGTGAACTTTGCTGAGCCTGGAAACTCTCTCAACACATTTTCAGGAGGTTCAGCTTTCCAACTATCAGTTGGTGGCTTCGAGAGTAAAAAAAAAAAATAGCAGTCATGCTGTTGCAACAGTGATTGCCCCAGCCTTTTCTTTCGGTTAATTAAGTGTTGAAAGTTCAAGACCTGTTATTGGTGGAACTACCAAGAACCAAAAGAATACTACTTGCTGGAGAACGTCCTTAGGATTTGCACAATCATGCTATCAGAACTGTATTTTGTGTGCACTTACTAGTTCATAATGTACTTATCCACGGATATCTTTTGATCACAGAAGTGTAAGCTACTTGTGAGCAAAGATGGTGCCACCTGTTTCTCCACTGTGCTGGTTACAGCCTTGTCCACTGTAAGTGCTCCGAATTGCTTGGTGAATAATAGCAGGATGCAATCTGCATTCGTGTCTTCTTTATCAGCATCAGATTTTCTCTGCTTATTCCAAAGAGGTTTTCTTAGCCTTCTCCTTGCTTTCCTGATAATAGCTGGATTAGATATTAGACTAGCCCCTCAACGCAGTTTGGATGAGTTCCATTATTACACAATTGACTTTTCTAGAAAAACAAAAAAAGTGCAGATTATCTACAGTATCTGAATATCTTCCCGGATAGTCCAAACCCCGAGGGTTGGTTTGGCGACTACAGTAGGAGGCATTGAGAAATGAATTCCTTCCTGCACTGGTTTCAGAAGGACCAAAATTTACTCTTCAGTTTCCCCTCAAGCACATATATTCTGTGGGACTCAAGAAATAATGTATCTGGTTATAAGTTTGCAAAGTTTTTCCTGAAAAAGCGCCCACACACCTATTATTATGTTACTTAACGTAATATCTTATATGGTGATGGAACTAGGGCACTGAAGATGTCTTCAAGGAGTATTGCCATGAATATTCTGGCTATAATGGAAACGATTCTAATTATAGAACAAAGCCCTACAGTATTAAAGATGTGCCTTATTCTGACCACCCCTAGACCCAATTACATGCTATATAAAAATGGCAGATTAAAGAGAACCAACAGCAATACCTGATGCTCACCCAGTATCACTCCATGCCAGGCATTGTGCTAAGAACTTTATATGCATCAACTTATTTGATAGCACTATAAAGTATATATAATTTTTGTGCCACTTTAGAGATGAGGTAATGGAGGTACAGAGAGATATTAAGAAATTTACCCAGGCGGTGCCTGGGCAACTCAGTTGGTTAAGTGTCTGCCTTCAGCTCAGGTCATGATCTCAGGGTCCTGCTCAGTGGGAAGCCTACTTCTCCCTTTCCACACCCCCTGCTTGTGCTCTCTCTCTCTTGCTATCTCTCTCTCTCTCTTTCAAATAAATAAATAAAATCTTAAAAAAAAAATTTACCCAGGGATATTCATCTAGTATGGACAAAGGGATTCACACCCAGATTTACCTAATTCTAGAGCCCTCATTCTTATCCCTAGTGTACGGTTTCTCTTCTAAACCAAGTTTCCTCTAAATGACAAATAGAAATGGAATTGTTGCCGGTTCTAAAATCACACTGTAAATGTGAGAATCTAAAGTAAATGCTCTCACCAAATTGGTATAAAGACTTTTTTTTAATCTTGTAAATATTGTTTTCATGTCTTGAAAAGATGGTTTTATAGCAGAATAGGCTGAGGAGTAGTGGGGATTTAACATAATTTTCACACAGTCTGTAGCAGAGGTGAAGAGAGAATTTTTATTTATTGATACCCCAAAAGATATATTCAATATGATAGACTTGGCTACACACATGCCACATCCTATTTAGAGAGCAACTAAAAAAATTAAAAGAATTAACTCTGATTCCCATCCTGATTTTAGTCTAACAAATTAACTTTTCCTTGTGCTTCATGACTTTACATGGTTGAATCATAATGCAGATATAATTTTTAATTCTACATACTGTGCTTAGCACTATATATTAGCATTTTCTTTTTTTCTTGTATAGTCTTATGATTTACAAAATGTTTTATGTATTTAATGTTGATGTGCATTATATAAACATTTTATTTTTCTTGAGATTTTTCTTCCCCCCCCCTTTTCTTCTATTACAAGTATCTGAAATGACTATCTTATTATATATAGTTCACTTCTTCCTTCCTTCCTTCCTTCCTTCCTTTCTTCTGTCTCCCTTACTCCTTCTCTTTTTCTCTGTCTTGTTAAGATAAATTGTGGAAAGTGATTAAAGAAAAAGAAGATTTTTAACTCTTGAAACTTGGCCAAATTATTTACCAAAAATGTACCAACTTTTGCTGAAATTAGTAATATATGTATCATTTCTTTTCATCTTTGCCAGAATTGTTCATTATAATTTTAAATGGTAGAATGCTTCTTTAATAGCAAAAATTCCACCTTTTGGGGAGAGTTCCATTTAAAGCTTTTCATCTTTTACATTTTTAGAGAAGTTAATCTTTTGATTATTAAAAAATGCTCAATATAGTTCTTTTTCTAGAGGTAGACTACCAAAATCAGATTATTCTCTGCCATCCACATCTTCCCAAGATATATGAGACATATGGCAATCTTTGTCAAATTATCCCTCCCGTTTGTCCACTGGACCATTACACTGCTACCTTAGTCTAGGAAAAGAAATTCTCTTGGGCTACCTGTTTTTTGTTTTTTGTTTTTTCACCATAAGCTGAATTTTCATTTAGAGGTTCCCATTTTCTGTCTCTTGATGTTACCCAATAGGTACCACAAAGTAACTGGTGGTAGAGAACTCTTGTGGCTCTAATTATAAGAAGAAACTAACCTCTAAAGAACCTGGTGTTTTTATGTGAAGAGCTAATCAGCAACTAGTACTGATTTGGTTTCACACATTCTCCCTTTGATGAAGCTAGGGGAGGAGGGTGATGGATAAGGGTGGATGGCTGAAAACTCACTTTTTTTTTTTAAAGATTTTATTTATTTATTTGACAGAGAGAGACACAGCGAGAGAGGGAACACAAGCAGGGGGAGTGGGAGAGGGAGAAGCAGGCTCCCCGCAGAGCAGGGAGCCCGATGCGGGACTCGATCCCAGGTCCCTGGGATCATGACCTGAGCTGAAGGCAGTCACTTAACCAACTGAGCCACCCAGGCGCCCTGAAAACTCACTTTTTGGAAACAGTATGACAACTTATTTACTCAAAGTTTATGTGTGAATAATGTTTTTTTTAATTTTGAGAAACTTTTTTAATTTTGAAAAATATCAAAACTGCAGTCAAATTACAAGAATAAAACAATGAAGACTTGTAGATTCTTAATCTACATTCACTAATTGTCAATATTTTGCCGCATTTACTGGGTCTCCTTTTCTTTATATTACATTCTTCTCCCAAGTCATTTGAGAGTAAGATGCACGTTATCATGTTACTTATCCCTCAATACTTTAGCATATATATCCTAATAATAAGACATTCTCCTACTCAACCACAATATTATTATCACTCTCAGAAAATTTACCATTGACACAATACTACTGTCTACATATAGTCCATATCTAAATTTCTCCTATTGTCGCAATGCCTTACAACTTCTCTTAAAAAAATTGGGATTCTATCAAAGATCATCTATTTTCTTTAGCTACTTTAATCTAGAACAGTTTCTCAGTCTTTTATTTTTTTAAAATCTTTCATGACATTGACATTTTTGAAGGTTCTTAGACTTATCCTCACCATCTTTTTGAAATATGGAAGATGTCTTTTTGATTGTCATATCAATCTACTTTTGAAATAATTTCTCTCTATATGTTTCTTTTATGTCTCTGCTCCCATGCCCCGCCCACTGCCATCCCCATATCTCTCCCCTTTATTTATTTAGAAAGTCCCTTTCTTCTTTTTCAACAGTTTTGGGGATTTTTTTTTTTTTTTTGGTTTACTTTTATTTTTTTCTTAACCAACTTTCCTCCTACCCTATAGGCACTCATCTGTTTCCTTGAGATAATGCTATTTTTGTCATTGGTATGGTATTACTCATCTTTCTGACTCTTTAGCATCTCTCTTTAAGACTATGTGCTCCCTGCAAAGACAAACATTTTGTTTTACAAATATTTTCTAAAGTGTAATTTAAATTCTCCTTTAAGACTTATACTTGCTTTGTCAATTTCCCAGCTCTCTCTCCTTTATGTAGATCTTAACTGAAGTCTTCATTTTCTGAGTTGCCCTAACCTAGAAGTTTACTTTTATTAAAATTAAGTTCATTTAGGGCGCCTGGGTGGCTCAGTCGTTAAGCGTCTGCCTTCGGCTCAGGTCATGATCCCAGGTCCCGGGATCGAGTCCCACATCGGGCTCCCTGCTCAGCAGGAAGCCTGCTTCTCGCTCTCCCACTCTCCCTGCTGTGTTCCTGCTCTCGCTATCTCTCTCTCTGTTGAATAAATAAATAAAATCTTTTAAAAAAAATTAAGTTCATTTAAAGGATAGTAACCTATCCTTGACTCTTTGGTAGAGAAATGCTTTTTGGCACATTTCTGGTTCAACATCCATGAGATTTCTGTCTATTTTAGTTAACACAAACCTTGGATTTAAAGTTTAAAGGAAGCAAAATGAGCTTATACCTCTGCAAACATACCTGTTGAAAAATGGCTATTATAAAATGGCATTCTGGTTATTTCAAGACAATCTGATCAAATGCATCTTAGTAGAGAGAATGAAAGATCTGGAGGGACCTTAGAGATAATGAATTTACAACCCTCAGTTTTCAGATGAGGAAACACAGAACCCAAATCACTTACGTTTACAATTGGTTCGTTGCAGAGACAGCCACTATATCCTGATTCTCAGTTCAAAATGATTTCTTTTGCTCTCATGATGCTTCAATTTAATATTATCCTAAACATAATATTCAGATATATAACAGAAATCATTGCAAAGCACTTGGAAAAGTATGATAACAAACTGTCAAGAGGGCCAGTCATAGCTTCTTTAGCTGTATCTTCTGATTGCTTTAAAAATACAGTTTTGCTTTAGAGATGGATGTAAACCAAGAAACAGAGTCTTAACCATAGATAACAAACTGATGGTTACCAGAGGGAGGTGGGTAGGAGATGGGTTAACTATGTGATGGGGATTAAGGAGTGTGCACTTGTTGTAATGAACACAGGTAATGTATGGAAGTGTTGAATCAGTATATTGTACACCCAAAACTAATATTACACTGTATGTTAACTAACTGGAATATAAATAAAAACTTAAAAAAATGCATAGTCTTGCTTTGATGGCTATGGCTACAGACCTAACATTTCTTGAATTATTGCTTTGTATCAGATACTGTTCTAGGTATTTGACATCCATCCATTCATTTAGTCTTTACAATATGCCCCACAGTTGGCATATTATTATCCTCTTTGTTTACAAAGGCAAAAATGGAGGCACAGAAAGCTGGAGTAACTTGTGTAAGGTTATTTATTGATTGTGTCAGAATGGGCTGCAAACTCATTCAGTATGTTTCCAGGGTTATGCACATAATCATTATGATATATTGCCTCTCTTGGTCTTAAGAGCTTCAAACACAAATGCGATTCATTCTCTTTCACAGAAGTAGAAACTGAGGCATAAATATATTTGAATGATTTATTGATTTTTACCCAGTCAATGAGATGCCAATAGCTATCCAAAACTACCTTTGCCTTAAGTTGGAATTTTCCCAATTATCACAAAACTGCTGTATTCTCCATTCTAAGAGGATTGCTGGTGAGACCCAACAGGAATTTTATTTACAGTTACATTGATTTATCACATTGTTTCTTCTTGCCAATATGATTTGACAAGATGGCTATCTGTAGTTTATGTTCTATCATCTCTGATAATGGAATTGCTTCTTTTCCTATTCAGAACTAATCCATTCGTATCTGCAGGAGACCAGATATTTATAACTAACTAATGCTCTCCTTTTAAATATAAAAAAAAATCACTAAACTAACTCTGTATTTATGATTAATCATTTTCACTCAACTGTTATCTATAAAATATTTTTTAAATGTTATTAAGACTAGACACAAATATGGTCAATAACTAAGTGAATAATTGATAATTGACTTTTTGGCAAAGAGTATGTATGATACATGAACTAAATTGTCAATTGGAGTTGACCTAACAGTGGGATAAATTTTGAACTGATGACCTAACTCCTCAATGTTTCAGACATCTCTGGAAAGATGAACTTTAGGATATTGTACTTGATAAATAATGTACTACACCACAGTGACCCTCTATTAAATGTAAGGCTAGTAGGAAATGATACTTAAAAAGGTGGAAGACTTGGACTGAATTTCACGAGGTTGTGCTTCTGTTTGCCCCTTTCTCAGTGTTGGCTAAGAGATGAAGAATACTTCAAATTGAGAAGAGGGATAAGGCCTCTTGAGAATTGCTCAGGACTGAAGACTTAAGGCTTACCTTGAGCTAGGTTTGGCCTTAATACATAATTTCTCCAGACAATCTGGAGAATGGAAATGGTCACTAACACCTTGGAATGACAATTTATACAAAAATTACTGGAGTCAAAAAAAAAAAAGATCACTGGGATCTCCAAAAAAATTCCTCCTACTTTTTTTTGGGGGGGGTGCAGCATACAGAGCAGGTAATTATAGTTAGGCCAGCATGTAAGTCAGCCAAAGCCTTATTTTAAGAACACATCTTGCTTAAAAAATGAAGTGTAAAAGTCTAACTCAGGAAGAATATATGGCTGAATAAGTTTCTAGGGAAAAGACTTGGATAGAGAGAGGAGGAGAGGATAATAGGAGAGGGGAATGCCAAATATAACCTTTTTTTGGTCTTCTAGATGCTACGTAAGATTCCAGAATCTTATACCTCATGTCTATCATAACACAAATTCTATAGGGGAACTTATGTATGAAGTAGACATGTAAGGCAATGCGACAGTTTTGTTGAGAGGATTTATTGTTGAAGAGCATCAAAATGTGAATTTGTGGTTTGTGGCAAAGGCCGGGGATGCACCCTGATACAAGCACTAAGCAGTTCACTAAATTCAAATAAACTGTGGTTTCAAGCTGTCAGGAATTGTTTTTCAAGGGAAAGGTGATAAAGGAGAAAGCGGTAAAAACCTCTGTTAGGAAAAGGTAGATGAAGGCCAATGGTTTATGTTTAAAGGGTGACATACGCTATATTATGGGTCTTATCAGTGGGGTCCCTGGAACATTGGGGAAAATGGCTACTGCATTAAAGGCTTTATATTTTAGTTTTAGAAAGGAAAATTAGGATTGAGATAGAAAAAGTGAATGAAAACTCTAAATGTGAAGCAGTTTTATATAAAATAGCATTAACTTTTCTAAAAAATTATAAACAAAATTTCATAAACTTAGGTTGATATGTGTCAGTTATGGGTTTGGATAACATGTATTCTCTGCTGCACACCTTGATGATTCTTGACTTATAAATGACACACATAGACATATGTTTGTTGTCATGGGAACCATCTTCCTGGCATACCATGAAAACTGTTTTTCCTCTGGTCCCTACCTTGGAGTTCTCAGTGGCTTAGGACTCCAGTAACTTGAAATGTAGTACTCAACATTTGGATGGTCTAGATTTTCAACCGCATGATTTATTTTTTTATTTTTTTACTTTTATTTTTTTGTCTTTTTTAAATTGTATTATGTTATGTTAATCACCATACATTACATCATTAGTTTTTGATGCAGTGTTCCATGATTCATTGTTTGCGTAAAACACCCAGTACTCCATTCAATATATGCCCTCTTTAATACCCATCACCAGGCTAACCCATCCCCCCACCCCCTCCCCTCTAGAACCCTCAGTCTGTTTCTCAGAGTCCATAGTCACTCATGGTTCATCTCCCCCTCCGATTCCCCCCCTTCATTTCTCCCTTCCTACTATCTTCTTTTTTTTTTAACATATAATGCATTATTTGTTTCAGAGGTACAGGTCTGTGATTCAACACTCTTACACAATTCACAGTG